>NC_139955.1:6091596-6259096 GCF_963454915.1 Gymnoscopelus microlampas
GCTAGGAGCTTGTAGATCTGCTTTTTTTTTTTTTTTTAATCGTGAAAATGTGTGCAAATCTTTAGTTTGAATATATATATACTTTTTTAAAGCGAAAGTTTTTAACTCAAATCTTTGCTTCTGGGGTTTATTTTTTTTTACTTACTGTATGTTGCTATATTTTCAATGGTTTTCAAACTTTTTTCATGTCAAGGACCCCCAAAATAATATGTATTTGTCCGCGGACCCCCTCCCATCTAAAAATATTTTGTTCCAGGGACCCCCAGAAGCAAAGATTTGAGTTAAAATGATTTGCACACATTTTCAAGACTTTTCTAAAAATAGCAGATCTACAAGCTCATAGCGCGGCACTCGGTGCCGCGCTATGAGCTTGTGTATCTGCTATTTTTGAATAGCCAAAGAAATCTTAAAATGACACACATGCGTTCCCTTCCCGGCCTTAAAGGGTTAAGGGAGTCTTCCTGTGTGCTGCCAAGGGGGGGCAGGGAGTTATCGCCAAGTCCCGCTCTTCATTCTCTCCACATCGCCATTCTCACGCCCTCCGTCCCTCTTTGGGGGGACGAGGTCCTGGATCGTCCCAACTCCAGGAAACCAAAATAATTCCTAAATGAGGTCCAGATGGATTCAAAGTGTTCCTAGAGAACGCACCCCTCCTGCATGTTACTCAGAAAGTCTCCTGTGGGAGACGCCTGGTCCAGGGACGAGCAGCGCTGCGTTGGCTCAATATGAACACCACAGGGGGCGCGTTCAACATGTCAAGAAGCAGAGGGCATTAGGGCTACAACTATCTATTATTTTCTTTGTGAATATTGTATCGATTACTTTTACGAATGATCGAGTGTTCGAGAAGCGGATTTCCTTTGACAATTCGGTTTATTTTTTGTGTGTATATATATATATATATATATATCAAAGAATCGACATGAAAAGATTCTACCAGATATTTTATGTCCAACGGTGTTCAAAACAAAATAGCCGATCTACAACCTCACAATGTGTCACGGTAGAGCCCTCCACCAAGCCGGCCGATGCCGATTATTCGGTCCGATGCCGACCCTGATTTTGCACAAGCCCACTGAGCTGGTGTTAAGGAGGCAAACACGTGATGTAAGGCACCAACCTGCTTATTGGCAGCAGCTGGTGCTTAAGTGTCTTGCTCAAGGACACTTACTGTAGGAGCCTGGGATCAAACAGGGAACCATCTGATTCCAAGACAGCCACTCTTGTCTCCTGAGCCAGTGCCATAAACAGCACATAGAAATGTCTACATGATAAAGTCAGCATGGGATGATTCTGAATAGTTTATTACCTTCTAGCATCTTCTGTTGACTGTTCCTCATCACATGAATGTTCTCGATGCCGATGAACTGAAACTTGATGTTGGAATAATTGTCTTCGTTTTCATAGCCCTTTCCTGCAGCTCTGTTTGCCATGGCATTGAGCTAAAAAGACAATTACAATGGGCTACATTACGATACATACAGTACGTACAGTACATAACAAATATCAGTGATACATCACTCTTTTAGCACAAAAACGAACACAAACAAAGCCGATGCTTTCCTTTTTCTTTTTTTGGTATCCACGGATCCAATTTGGGTCTAATGCAAATAGCAAAATCAACATTTCTATATTTATTTAATTTGAGATGCCGTACTGGGATTTGTGATGTTCTATATTGGCAGAGTCAGCTTGGTTTGTGTTCGTTTCTGTCCTAAAAGAGTGACTTTTAGAGCCGTTTCACCACATCGTACAATGCCAAGTCAATGAGGAGACTATGGTTGGAGTATTAGTTTCTAATCAACGGAGCAAGCATTGAAGATATCTCACCAATAATTGGAGTTGCATCATGGCAAGGTAACTACACAACCCAAACCTCTGCCAAAGCATCCTTGTGTTTTAACTACATACTGTATCCTTTACGTCAGGGGTCTTCAACAGGGGGTCCGGGACCCCTAGGGGGTCCTCAGAGTTACTACAGGGGGTCCGCCAAATCTTTGGGTGACATGATTTTTCTTTTTACCTTAACCTCTTGAACCCTAGCATCCCTTTTCTGAAGAGAACTTTAGCCAAAAAATAGCAGATCTACAAGCTCACAATTCAAAAAAAGTTGAATCTGAAACACAATTTTATACAATATAAAGGGGGTCCCTGTCTCATCTCTCTCTCAGCTAGGGGGTCCCTGGCCTGAAAACGTTGAAGACCCCTGCTTTACGTAATATCAACCCTGTTTTAACTAGCATGAGAGCAGGATGTTTTTGAAGGTTCTCGTTGTGAGCGGAGGAGCGAACCCAGCTGTCTGCCGGTAAATATAACCCACCTGAACACACAGCTGCATCGTACAGTAACATGTGTGTTTTCATAAAGGCCAGAGAGAGAGAGGGTCTCACCTTGGGTCTGGTGTTTTTCTAAAGGCCAATGGGTTGGGGGTCTCACCTTGGGTCTGGTGTCCACCACATACATGAACTGGCTGCGGGGGTTGGACCTCACCACGGCCTCCAGCAGCTGTTCGTCCTCCAGGCAGCGAGCGCTGAAACCCGACAGAGGCTGGCTGCTGCGGCAGATGGCGGCCTGGGGATGGGAGGGAGCGGGGGAGTCATTTAAGAAAGAAATGGCAAAAAAGTGACATTATTTTACACATGCTGGAAAGCCAGGTTGAAAGTGGGTAATGAATGTATGGTTGCATTCAAGAAAATGTGTCTATGACATAGGGTGTGATTTGAGATGCGCAGGATCTAAAATCAGTGGAGAAATTATGCATACTGTAAAATAACTGAATTTGAGGTTAAAATGCGAATGCTAGGTAGGGGTTGGCAACTGCCCTCCTGGTTCATAACTGTGGTACTGATTACCATGACAATGAGTGAGTGAGTGAATGAAAGAATGAATGAATTTCCCCCACAGGATCAATAAAGGTCTATCTAAGTGCTAATTGCTGTATTCCTTAGGGTGTTGTTAGTATTGTTTTGCGGGGGTATTTTATTGCAGTGGTTCTCAAGGATTTGTTTTCTTCTCTGCTGCTGTATGTTACTTGGCAAATGGACATCTTAAATGAAACTTAAATTTTAAGTTTGATGTGATCCTATGTCCTTATGTGCTTTGGACATTAGTACATCTTGGCATTAATAAATTGGGAGCCTCCTGGCTCACAAAATGTGGACTAAACTCCACATTGCAGTCAAAACTGCAGACTGCACTCCCAATTTGCCAACGTATTCTGAAGACTCATCTCTTCAGTCTCCACCTCATACCCACTAGCACTTTTGTTTCTCAAGTTTAGTTTTCTTGACCACAATCGTTAAGAATGTTATTTACAGTATATAGCATGTTATCTAGACAGATGCTAGGTTCATTGTTTAGCTGGTATCCTATAGTTTCAATGCACAGATCGTTAATTAGATAGCATATTGTTTAGACAGATGCTTCGGTAGGTTCATTGTTTACCTGGTAGCCTGTCTTGAGGCACTACACTGCTCTCCCTGCACTCGTATGTATGTGATTATTTACCCTTATTTGCCTTGCTTATTGTAAGACGCTCTGGATAAGAGCGTCTGCTGGATGCCTACATTTTAAATTGTAAGTACTGTAGTACTGTGTAATACAAAAAGTATTATTATACAAGTCTTATGGGATGATTGAGTGCCTCAAAGTTTTGGATGTCAAAGTTAATCAGCATTTTAATCGTTCCTTTCAGCAGACATGATGACCGGGGCTGACGTGACCTTTGTGTGATTCCCCCTTTTGGCTTATAAAAATAGATCTGAGCTCATTTGTACATAGTGACAGTGACACCGTGAACCCGCAGACCCTCAGCCCTGGGAAGATGACCTCACACGCATAAAACATGATGTGTGTCACATGATGTAATCACACATAAATAAATAAATAAATGTTTAGGACACTTTCTTGATGCAGCTATACTGCCCTGCGAAGCCAAAGAGCGGTAACTATGCAAAGAATCAAACTGATTATTAGGGTCCCCACACATTTTTAGCAATGAATTTCCAAAACTTTTCCAGAATATTTAGCCCAATTTCCAGTTCTATATAACAATCATTCGGCGCAATAATGTGTCTCTTACTCCTATGTAGAATGCCCAAAGATAGGCAGTGTAGCAAAAATAAAGTTTGAGACATACATTAGGCTGCCGTCACACAGCCCGTTCGGCGAAAAACTACTTATGTTACATATTTCGTGTAATATTATTCATGTTTATGAAAATGTTTTGTTTTAACAAAATCAATAGCCAAAAACAATGCATAGCCAAATATTTTTCCAGGACCCTTGATAAATTCCAGGACCTTTGATGATGTTTGATCAATTTCAAACCTTTTCCAGTACTGGATTTTTTTTATTTTTTTATTTCAAAATATTTCCAGGAATTTCATGACCGTGGGGACCCTGGATTATTAAAAAAGGCTTTAAAGAGTTTCAACTGGCCAACCAAATGGGTTATCGGTACAAAAGTGATATTGCACTAATTGTATATCTGTTCAACCCCGCTAAAGTGCCCTTGAGCAGGGCACTGGGGCGGCAGTGGTGGCTCAGGGGTAGAGCGGCTGGATGGCAACCGCGAGGTTCCCAGTTCGATCTCGGGCTCCCCCAGAGTTAGTGTCGAAGTGTCCTTGAGCTAGCCTGGCATGGCCAGACTAATATCACTGAGTAGATATTAGTCTGGAATCTCTGTGTGAAACCTGCATTTCCGAGGGGCAAATTCTAAAAATGCCTCTGGTGATAAACCCGCCCCACATTTGCATACTGGGCCCTGATTGGTCCCTCCTAACTTTGGAGGGAGAGAAATCCCCCTCTATTGAGAGGGGCCAGACCTAATCTGCCGAGGGCAACTTTTTTTTTGCAATGGCAGATTCGTCTGGAACCAGGCTATCCTTGAGCAAGACGCTGAACCCCTAATTGCTCCCGAAGAGCAGGTTGGTAGCTGGCATGGTTTCCTCCGCCATCGGTATATGAATGTGTGTGAATGGGTGAATGTAATGCACAATCTATGTAAAGTGGTTTGGATAAAAGCGCTATATAAATGTACCATTTACCATTTACCACTGAACCCCCAACTGAGATCATTCATTCTCAGCGTACCTCCCCTGGGTAAATAAAAGGTAAAAAATAAATAGATAAACAAACTAAATCTGAAAAGAACACATTTGTTTGTCTCAGAGCAACGTTCAGCCTTGGGGTCCTTGGGAAGGAATTCTGTGCCAAGTCAGACCAACGCTAGTTTAACTACTAACCACATACTGTAGTGTACATACAGTACCACACCATTCTAATTAACCCGGGCACATATGCCTTTTCTCAGTACAATTTGTAAGGATTCTTAACTGCTTGTTCCTTGTGTGTCATCTCAAGATGTGAAAGAAAGGGAATTTTTATTTCTTTTTTTATTTTAGAGAACTGTTCACACCTGGTTACTTTTGGCTACACTGCGATTTGAACAAAAGTCAATTTATTGGACTGTAAATATAATAGCAAGGCAAGTGCATGCATGTGAAAAAAGGCTTGAAAAAGGCAAATTGTTTTTGCTTTGTTCACAGCACAGATGCGTGACTTACATTTCGCTACACTGCCAACAAAAGGCTATTGATATTGTCCTGTAGTTAAATAATTGTTGATGCGATCAGTGGTGGAAAAAGTTCACTTCAGTAACAGTATCAATACTGCAATGTAGAAATACTCGGTTACAGGTAAAAGTCCAGAATTCAAAATTTACTTGAGTAAAAGTACAAAGGTATTGGCATCAAAATGTAAGTTTTCAAATGTATACGAATCTTTTGAAAATAGCAGATCTACAAGCTCACAATGCGTTGCATCGCTACGCATTGTGAGCTTGTAGATCGGCTATTTTCAAATGACCGAATTGTATATAGGGCTGAAGTGGTTACTGTATGTTTTGTGAAAAATCTACAAAGTTTTCAGACAATTGTAGTGGAGTTAAGGTATAATATTTGCCTCTGAGATGTAGCGGAGTAGAAGTAAAAGTACAGAAAATTGGAAATACTCCAGTAAAGTAAAAAATACCTCCAAATTGTACTTAAGTACAGTACTTGAGTAAATGTCCTTAGTTACTTTACACCACTGAATGCGATGCATTCGTACTGTATGTGACATTGTTATGGTCCAAAGATACTGTTGCAGTCAGCTGTAAGGTATTTTCATATTTTCAAATATGGCCCCCTTTGAAAAACCCCAGGTTTTAACACAAGAGTTCTCTATATGGTAGAGGGATAATGACGATGACAAACTGTGGACTAACGTGATTCTCCTTGCAGTAGTACGCCAGCGCAGGGAAGCGGCCTCGGCTTCGAAACTTAGAACTCCCCACGATGACCGGGGGCGTGGCCGATTTGGGCACGTACACCTCGGCTGGGTACGTGTCGCTCACCTGGGAAAACAACACACCACAGATGGGAAAACACACATCGTCATTTAGAGCAGGGGTCTTCAAAAGGTTTTCAGACCAAGGACCCCTTAGCTGAGAGAGAGATGAAGCAGGGACCCCCCCGCTACATATTGCATAAAATGAAAGTTTTGCAGATTAACATAGATTATCATAGATTTCATAGATAGCTTCATAGACTTGTTCATCAGTGTTGTCAATGTGTATTTTCAGACCTGAAACCACTTAAACCCTCAATACTTAAGTTAACTTGACCTTTGGCTCTTTGCTCTTTTTTCAACCCTAGGGATTCTAGGGTTGAAAGTGGTTAGCGTAAAAACTATCACACAAAGTTTTGGCGGCCCCCCTGTAGTAACTCTGAGGACCCCCTAGGGGTCCCGGACCCCCTGTTGAAGACCCCTGAATTAGAGTTCTACATCATTACGGATTCTAGAGTACAAGAGCCTGACCGATATATCAGCCATTATTTGACTTTTTTTGGACAACATCGGTGTCTGCAATTATGCAGCTGATGTGTCCGGATTTGTAACCTTTTTAAAAAAAAGTTTTTAAAACAGTAAAAAAAAAAAAAAGAAATTGCAGATAAACAGATCTGCAAGCTTGTAGGTATATATAAATGCACCATTTACCATAGACAATTAAAAAATGTTATCTTTGACTTCAAGATTTAGCACTTTTGTATACAAAATGTCAGTCAAAACATTTGTAATTGGTGATCTGGGACTCTCCAAAATCAGAAAAGTGGAAATCGGTTGGGCTCTAATCCACTGTTTTCCAAGCAGTGGGTCGGGACCAATTTTCATGGGTCACGAGTAAACATACAATTTTTTACGTTTCCTACATAAATACAATTATATATAGGCTACATATTTCATATATATATCAGATTTAAAAAGGGTTTAAACAAAAAAACTTTTCATCAATTAAAAACAATTCCAACATTTTTCTAAAGTATTTCATAAATATATAAATAATACATATTTATATAAATAAATAAACATTTAAGAAGTAGTGAAAATAGCAGATCCACAAGCTCGCAACTCGTGTGTGAGCTTGTAGATCTGCTATTATTTCCACTAGTTTGGGTCCCAGGCAAACGTCTCATTTGTCTTTTGAGTGTTGAGCTGAAAGCTTTGGGAACCACTGCTCTAATCCATCCAGCCTCTCGGAATTGCAGGTTGTACTGACTTTGTACTCTTGATTGACAGCAGAGAGCTTCCACAGGGAGTTTGGCAGTCCCATCCTGCTGTAGTCAGCCTTGACGTTCACCAGGTCCCACTGCAGTCTCCTGTTCTCCCGCTCAGCGTTAGGGTTATAGGAGAAGCAATACAGCTCCTCGTAGCTCTCTGCAAGAAAGACACAACGCTGCTTGTTATGGGACTGATAGATGGATGCTTTTGGTTCTTTCAAAGGTTTAGTGAAAAGAAAACTTAAACAAAACCTATGCTGCTGCAATGTCAGAAGGAAGCCAGACAAAAATCTATTTTACTCTTATTTAGATAACGTATTATACATAAGATAGAACAATAAAGTAGAACCTTGAACCTGTTCAGTTTTTTTTAATGTTCCTGCAGTACAGTATATGTTGTTGAAACCTTCGTACCGCTGCTTTCGGCTCCCTCGAAAAAGTGAACTTGTATCTCAACTGATGTGACAATAAAGATTGACTGATTGATTGATTGAATGACTGGCTGTATGACTGACTGACTGACTGACTGAGATCAATCGATTGATTGAGATGGCATATTGTGGATCTGTCATGAACAGATTGAGGAGTCACCTGGCTGGGACAGACGCTGTAGCGACGCCTCGATGTCGTGACAGTCCCTCTCTTGGGGGACGACGAAATGGATGAGCTGGAAGTTCTTGCAGTGGATGACGAGCGGACATCCTGACGCTGTGATTGGCTGCTTCTCCACACTGGACACCAAGCTGTGAAGCACCTGACACAAAGAGACAACCAACACAAACTGAAACCAACTCAACTTCAATTCTGAATGGTTGCCAAGAGAAACTTTTATAAAGCATGTTTTCTCCCACCTTTAGTGTAAGGTAAGGATTGGGGTTGGGGGTTAGGGTTAGGGTTGGAGCATGTCTGACCAATTGACATTGTAGCCAGCGGCCACGTTCCGATGGCGATCCCCCATTTCGGAGAGTCCTAGACCACCGATTGCAGATGTTTTGACTGTGGACATTTTCTAATCAATTTGAAAAAGTTGGATTTGATTCAAGTTTTTATTCAACAAGATTTAAGCAAACAAATAAATACAAATAAAGGAACAGATAACTCTTTGATAGATAAAACAATTTAAATGAAGTCCCCCTGTCCCTGGGTGAGACTGTGTGTGTGTGTGTGTGTGTGTGTGTGTGTGTGTGTGTGTGTGTGTGTGTGTGTGTGTGTGTGTGTGTGTGTGTGTGTGTGTGTGTGTGTGTGTGTGTGTCTGTGTGTGCGTGAGTTTTCGTACCCAGGTTTCGTTGCGGCTCTCAGAGGAGCTGTGGTTCTCTACATAGATGCTGTGCGTGGCTGTCAGGTACAAAGTCCCAACACTGGACTTCCTGGGAGACACCCGGTCCACCAGCTTGACATTCTCCACCTGAGACAGACAGACAGACAGACAGACAGACAGACAGGCAGACGCACAGACAGACAGACAGACAGGCAGGCAGACAAACAGACAGACAGACAGGCAGACAAACAAACAGACAGACACACAGGCAGACACACAGGCAGGCAGGCAGGCAGACAGACAGACAGACAGACAGACAGACAGACAATTCAGTGATTCTCAATTTTTTTAATTTCATGGACCCCCCATGGATCCCTCAAAACCACGGACCCCCCCAGGCCATTTGTGTTGGACCCCTTCACCTCAATGATCTCTTCACACTACTGTAAAATCCCCAGTGTTTCATTTAACTCTCACTGAGAGTGTACAAATGGAACCAATGTTGGAACCATAAAGGGTCCATTTGGTTCCATTTGTATACAGTTTGCGTCACACAGTTACAGAACCATTCAGTTATATATACTCGCTCGTACGAGGGGTGTCGCTCGCCGAAAATAGCCGATCCACAAGCTCACAACGCGTTGCACCGGGACGCGTTGTGAGCTTGCAGATCTGCTATTTTCGGAGTATATAGGCTATATGAACCATCCTAACAAATACAAATCGTTCAGAATAAGGAACTAGAATGAATGGCTACGTGGCCACGTACACGCCCAGATGAACAACGATCACAACGGATTATAATTATACAAATAAAGTATTTTGTCATTTAAAAAACGATCAAAATGTAGTCATACTTTATAAAAATGTAATAATAAATAATAACAATAAAATGTAATCACTGCATTAAGTTACCTTCGGGATGCGGATGTGCTCCATCACCAGATGAAATCAGAAAATCCCCTTTATCTCTCTAATCAAACAGCGTCCGTTCATTAGATGTTATCCTCTGGGTAATGTATGCATGGTGTAGATCATAAGGCATATGGATCATAAAACAGATGTTTTATTCCTGCAGTCAAACGCAAGTCGTGATCATAATATTTATTCCTGGGCCTGTCCGTCTCTCAACCATGCAACCTGGCTGCATTTCATGGTCCTAGAGCCCGTTTCACGAACGAATGCTGCTTATATATGCAGAAGAGTGGGCACTTGAGAAGAGTGGGCACCTAAACATTGTGGGCACCTCAGTGTTAAATGTAGCTATTTTTTTTTACAAAATGTTAAAACAAAAACTATAATAAAAAAATAGGATAAAGAATGTGGAAATGGTCTGAAGTCATGTAAAGTAGTAGGCCTATACATGATTATCAGATCTAAATAGGCTCTATGCACAGCAGCCATATTGGGAATGAATTGGGCCCCTTCCTTACTTCCTTCACAGGTGTTACCAATGATACTAATTAAGGCTCTGTTCCATTTAGTTTAGCACAGTGGTGGTTATTTTCAAGGACCCCCATAACTCTGAGAGTGTACAAATGGAACCAAATGGACCCGTACACTCTCAGAGTTACACACCCACCATAAGGGGCCATTTGGGAACCAAAATGGAGTGTTTCTAGTGTAGTGAGCCAACATGCACAATATCAGCACCCTGACCAGAATGGAACAGCGCCTTCATTAGTATCATTGGTAACACCTGTGAAGGAAGTAAAAAGAGGCCCAATTTCTTTCCAATATGGCTGCTGTGCATAGAGCCTATAATCTTTCAACTTTTTGTTTATGCCCATAATGACTGGATAGCCACAGGTTATGTGTATTAATTGTAGAAATATCCCTTAAATGTTAGTTTTTTTTTTTTTTTTTTTGTTTGTTTGTTTGTTTATTAGTTTTTTGTTTAGATTTTTACATTTAGGATAAAACAACACATTTTGTGTCCGCCACTCTTCCGGTTACCACTGAGAAGACTGGGCACTTACAGTCATATTTATTGGCTATAGGGCATCGCAGTTCCCACCCACTTCCTGGTGCCGGAAGAAAATACTCAATGCATTTTTCCCATTGACTTTTCCAAAAATATTTATATCAATTCATTTAAGCCTAGAATCAAGCTATCCAGGCTCCCAGTGAATCATGACCATAAAACGTTTGATTCTGTGAAAAAACTTTTTTGAAAACGGCAAAACAAAGGGTATTTATTAAATATAGTATATCATATAATTAAATATAAAATTAAAAAAATCACAGAAAAAAAACGTTTAATGGTCATGATTCACTGGGAGCCTGCGATACCTTGATTCTAGGCTTAAATTAATTGATATAAATATTTTTGGAAAAGTCAATGGGAAAAATGCATTGAGTATTTTGCAGTGGAACCCGGAAGTGGCCGCAACTGCGATGCCCTATATGCAATGATACTAGGCTCTGTTCCATTCTGGTCAGGGTGCTCATATCGTGCATGTTGGCTCACTAGAAACACTCCATTTTGGTTCCCAAATGGCCCCTTATGGTGGGTGTGTAACTCTGAGAGTGTACAAATGGAACCAAATGGACCCGTACGGGTCCATTTGGTTCCATTTGTACACTCTCAGAGCTATGGGGGCCTTTTAAAATAAGACAACCACTATGAATGGAACAGAGCCTTAATTAGTATTATTGATAACACCTGTGAAGGAAGTAAGGAAGGGGCCCAATTCATTCCCAATATGGCTGCTGTGCATAGCGCCTATTACTTAAAGGAGTAGATCACCCAAAAAAAAAACGTTTCTTTCCTATCATTCAATTACACACCCCATGAAGCCTTAAATTCATGGATTTGTTTTTGTTTCTGTCGCATTCCTGAGCCAATAATGTGATGACCAGTGGAGACTCTTTGAGTCTCAGCTCACAATGCTTTGCCATGCATTGTGAGCTTGTAGCTCGGCTATTTTCAAATATCCAAAGCTTAAATAGAGGTGAAGTGGTTAATGTATGTTATGGAATAATAATCCACACAAAGTAACTAAACTAAAGTTTTCAAATAATTGTAGTGGAGTAAAAGTATAACATCTCCTCTGAGATCTGAGATGTAGTAGTAGAAGTAAACAATATTGAAAATTGGAAATACTAAAGTAAAAATACCTCAAAATTGTACTTAAGTGCAGTAGGCTACTTGAGTAAATGTACTTAGTTACTTTACACCACTGAATAAAAGAACAAAAGCCGTTCAACCTTTTAATGCAGCTAAAACTGCAGATCAATAAATGTTAATGTCCGTTTAGATTTCATCATCGCATCTTCCTGCTTCTCCTTCACACATCCAACCACATCCAGCCACATGCTGCAGCTGCAACACGTGGGGGGTCGTGGAGATAAAACCTTCTGCCCCCCATCTCTGTCACACTGCTGTCAAGCGACCACAAGTAAGTTAATCCTCTTCACTTATGCAATGGTGTAAAGCAGGGGTCTTCAACGTTTTCAGGCCAAGGACCCCCTAGCTGAGAGAGAGATGAAGCAGGGACCCCCTCTATATTGTATACAATTGTGTTTCAGATACAATTTTGCTGCTCTTTTTTTCCCTGTACACACCTATAACTCTTTGCCAAAAATAGCCGATCTACAAGCTCACAATGCCTGCAGCGCGAGGCGTTGTGAGCTTAGATCGGCTATTTTTGGCTAAAGTTCTCCTCAGAAAAGGGATGCTAGTGTTCAAGTGGTTAAAGTAAAAAAAGAAAACATATCACACAAAGATTTGGGGGACCCCCTGTATTAACTCTGAGGACCCCCTAGGGGTCCCGGACCCCCTGTTGAAGACCCCTGGTGTAAAGTAACTACGTAAATTTACTCAAGTGCATGTACTTAAAGGGATATTTCACTTTCAAAAAAACTTTTGGTCATTTTATGGTCTACTCAGGCTTTAGTGAGCCCTCCAGACCGTTTTTAAGTTGCTTTATTCAGTATTTAGATATTTGATATTCATTTTACCAGCCACGCCCCCTTCCTATACAAACCCATTATAACTTAAAACTCAATTTTTAACCTGTTTAACCATCAAAAACACCCGTCCTTGGTTCTGGTGACTCACCCTGCCCTCCTAATGCGTGAGGGGGCCGTGTTTTTTTGATTACTTTTTTCATTTATTTTTAATATATATTTTTTGTATTTAATTTTTTCATTTTCCAAAAAAAAATATAAAAAATAAATGAAAAAAGTAATCAAAAAAACACGGCCCCCTCACGCATTAGGAGGGCAGGGTGAGTCACCAGAACCAAGGACGGGTGTTTTTGATGGTTAAAAAGGTTAAAAATTTAGTTTTAAGTTATAATGGGTTTGTATAGGAAGGGGGCGTGGCTGGTAAAATGAATATCAAATATCTAAATACTGAATAAAGCAACTTAAAAACGGTCTGGAGGGCTCACTAAAGCCTGAGTAGACCATAAAATGACCAAAAGTTTTTTTGAAAGTGAAATATCCCTTTAAGTACAATTTTGAGGTATTTTTACGTTACTGAAGTTTTTCCAATTTGCAATACTTTTACTTCTACTCCACTAGGCTACAGAGGCTCTCAGTGGCAAATATTGTACTTATACTCCGCTACAATTATTTGAACATTTAGTTAGGCCTACTAGTTACTTTCTAGATATAAATGATTATATTATAAAACATACATTAACCATTTCAGCCCTATTTTATGCATAGGCTATTTGAAAATAGCAGATCTACAAGCTCACAACGTGTCACATTGCAACGTGTTTGTGAGCTTGTAGATCTGCTATTTTCAAACATTTTAGTACTTTTACTTTTGGTACTTTAAGTGTAGTTTGGCAGTCTGGAATTGCGCAATGTGCAAAGGGTTCAATATTAAATAGATACTTTTTGTGTAGCCTATTGCAAAGTCATTTAATAATACGCACGCACACACACACACGCACGCGCGCGCGCGCGCGCGCACACACACACACACACACACACACACACACACACACACACACACACACACACACACACACACACACACACACACACACACATCTGTTGGGTGCAACATACTTGGAATGTTATTTGCGGGCTTCATTCTAGAATGTGAGTGTAGTTTTGCAGGTCATTGTCATGCAGGCTGTGCAGTCATGATGTGTCTAAAGGGATTTATAACAGTGTTATTGTGCAACCACACTGTAGGACAATGGTTTCAAAACAGTTTCACCCCCCACCCCCTCAATGCAGCCGCGCGCGGACCCCCCATTTCAAAAGATTTGGGGCCAGAGACCCCCATAAGACCTTAGTAGTTGGATTAAAGTTAGTACAGAATGTATTTTACGTTATCTCATTGGATTACCTTACCTTCTACAGCTGACATTATAGTGAAAGCAACCACTTCAAAGCTGGCATCCCTATTTTGTGCATGCCATAGGACATAGGAAATATGTGTGAGCTTGTAACGGCTATTTTCACTATTTTTGAAATAGGGCTAAAGTGGTTTAAACTGGTCCTCATTTAGCTTGGAACCCCCTGGAACCCCCCAAGGACCTCAGGGAGCCCCCGGACCCAAATTCGAGAACAAATGCTGTAGAATATTGGCAAAGAGAACCAATAGTTTGGTTCCATTTGTACATTCTCACAGTTACAGACCCATAAGGGTCCATTTGGTTCCTATATGATCAGTAATTTAGCTGGGGACCGCCTAGAACCCCCCACCCAAGGACCCCTGGGGTCATCATTTCATCTGCTGCACAGCGCACTCTAAAATAAGGTTCTGGTGTGGAGAGAACCACAGCCAATAAAAGTGTTCAGTTAAACTAAGCAGAAGTGATTAACTTACTGATGCTTGACAACGCACACACACGCAGGCAGACACACGCACGCACGCACGCACGCACACACACACACACACACACGCACGCACGCACGCACGCACGCACGCACGCACACACACACACACACACACACACACACATGAATGAGCGATAAACTAAACAGCCTGAACTGACTGCCAATGAGCAAACATTCAGTTAAACACATTTGACCCCAAAAGTAGATATTTTAGTGCATTATCGTTTACTACAGTCTGGCCTTATGCAGTCTGGCCTTGTGCCTTATACAGGAAATGACAGATATCCGTGATTCTAATCGTTTGAAAACTCCAATCTTGATGCACTGACTGCTGCCTAGTTCTACTCATATAAATTACAAAAACAAAATACAGGTATTTCAATTCAGCATTGCGATGCAGTTTTGTAATAACGTGTAAACATGATTATTGGGTCAAGAGGGGACATGAGTCATGACGGTGTGTGTTGTACTGTTACAGGGAGGGATCGATTAGGAGGGGTTGTAAACTCATATGTACGCACTGACGCATGTCTCCCCACCCTGAAGAAAGATGACATCTCTGACAAACATGACCTACTTTCTACCTACCTGCCCCAGTGCCTGCAGGTTATGCTCTGCAGCCATCAAGGCAGAATACTTATTTCAAAATCAATATTATATAACTGACCTATTACAGTAAACACACTAATTATGTCATTTACAGCAACGTAATATGCATTACATAATGTAATTATGTAATTTACCTTTGTCATCGTATGGACTGATGGCTGAGTAATCCATACATTTACTTTCTGAAAACAATTGTTCTAAATGAGATTGCATTGGTTCTCAACCGTTTCAGGCCGCGACCCCCCAAAATAATCGTACAAGTGAACTGGGGACCCCCCACCCTGACAAGCACTTGGAATTGTAGGAGTTGAGGCATTACATTTAGTTTGACTCGGTTCCACAGATTAAAAAAATGAAAATAGCTGATCTACATATACCCAGACTACATGGTTCTACTTGGGATATAACCCAAATCTTCTCTTATGTGGGTCCCTGGCACAAAATACTTTCAGATGAGGGTAGGGGGGGCGGTCCGCGGCCAATGAGTTTGGGGGTCCTTGACATGAAAATGTTTGAGAACCACTGGTACTGCAAATACTGCACAGTACACTACACGGTCATTTGGGGTGAAGCACATTATTGAGTGGACACATTAACCAAGACGTGAAGCTTAATCTCTTTTGGAATTCATTTTTGGAAGTCATGTGTCCCACGGGGACAGACCCAATGTGACCAACTATCAACCCACGGCCAAAATAATGCTCTGTTATCTGCAGCCAGCGCGAAAGCACAACGACAGATATATTTCTTTCTGCGTCTAAAACTAAAGCTGCTGCTCTATATATTTTCGGACCCACATGCAATTTTAGGTCTTATACTGGTGTTTGTTTGTTTTTTTCCTTTGGACCACAAAATTGTGGGTGGTCATTTATTTCTTGCACAGACTGTTATCGTCTATATCCAGTTTCACATTCAAGTACACTTGTGATTTTGCAGTGTGTGGTGAAGTAAGTTCAGTAAGAGTTCACAAGGGCCTTTTCTGTGCGTCCTCTAGTCTAAATCAAGGGTTCCCAAACCTTTTAGGCCGTGACACCCCAAAAGAATCATATTTGAACTGGGGACCCCCCACCCTGACAAGCACTTGGAATTGTAGGCATTACATTTAGTTTGACTCGGTTCCACAGATAAATATCGTGAAAATAAAAAAAAGCTATATTCACAATGTTTGCCTGTTTCTTAAGTAATATTTGACATGGTATTAAATCTTAGAAGTCATTAAATTCCAACTTACGTAATGTGTATACACTTATACTTTCTGTTGGCTTGTTTCTGTCGAGCGAGAAAACAATGTTGCACATTAAGCTTATCATCTGGGGACCCCCCAAAATAATTTGGGGACCCCCCTGGGAACGAGTAGGACGGAGGCTCTATATCTATGTCCTCCACCGGGAGGACATAGATATAGAGCCTCACTGGCAGGTGAGCCAGTAGGATACAACAGCAGTGACAACACACATAAACGTGTGTGGGGACTGCGAGGAATGAACTGGCATAACGACGGTTAAAAGCTAGGGGGTAAAACGCTAAAATAAATAAATCTCTGTGTAAAGTCTGTCATCTATGCTTTGTCGCATGATGACGGTCTCGTCACGTTCTTTTGCTTGTACTAGACACCGGACTATTCGGAGACCGCACAAGTCAGGAACGATGCAAGCCTGGAATGCCTCACCAGTACTCAAGCGCTGGGGTTGAGTCCTTTGTCCACCACTGTGCATTACACTGTACTGTATGTGTATTTATCCAGTATTATGTATGCTGGATATACTCATGTCAGTATAATGCAAATCTAGTACACAGCAGAAGAGACAGGAAATTACTTTTGATATACCTGGGCCTCTGATGAGGTCTTCATCCATAGAGAGAGCATGTCTCACTAGTTCATAAAAACAGAATTACATGAAGTTAAGAACAGCCAATGTCTGGAGGCTGCAGCGCCCAGACTGACCTTAAAATCTAATTTGTGGAGGATTTGTGCCGTTACATTAAATTTAAGAGGTGAGTTTCGCTGTTAAAAGCCTCGGATCCTCAGTGAATACTCATCTCCTGAGCAAAATATGTATTTGTTCTGAAACCACATTGGATTTCATTTCAATATAGTAGTTAATGAATTTGATTCCAAGTTGATTCCATTTATACATTTCTTATACATGCTGGGTGGCATGCTGGGTGTCTCAGGAGGTAGAGCGGCTACTTGGGAATCGGAAGAATCCTGGTTCGAGACATATGGCTCAGAGTGTCCTTGAGCAAGACACTGAACCCCTATCTGCTCCTGATGAGCAGGTTGGTGCCTTGCATGGTTTCCTCCGCCATCGGTGTGTGAATGCGTGAATCTAATGCACACAGTAAAGCACTTTGGAGAAAGGTGCTACATAAATGCACCATTTATTTATCATTTTAGAGAGCTGGAATATGACATGGTTCTGTAGCTGGTTTCAAGCCACCGGGAGTGTCCCTAGTAGGCTACTGTATGTTCCCTCAGCACTATGCGCCCTTTTGTAGATTGATATATTTGTATGTGGCTTGTCAACAAACGTATTGAGCAACCAGGAACATAACGTTCTTGGAGCAATCATGTGTTTTGATAAGACTTAAAGTCCTGACATGCAACTGTTCTGCAATTCTGACTAACGGAATAAAAACAGACAAGTCTCGATCTGTACACTTTTGGAACGGCTATGTGGAACACAGAACAAGTATTTTCACAACCCTTTGCTTTGTCAGTGTTTTTAAAAACAGTTTGAAGCAATATTCTGCTGTGAAATATTACATAAGTGAATGCCTCTTTATTTTCCAACAAGCTGCCGTCCTCCCACCACATACAGACCACTTAGTCGGCTGTGACACATACACGTAAGAGGTTAATCAGGCTAATTCATTTATTTGATTATAAAAATGTGTTTGGTAAGGTCGAAGAACTAAACAAGCTTCTCGATTACCCATTTAATCAAAAAAGTAATCCATCAAAGAATCGCAAAAGAAAATAACCGATGGTCGCAGACTCGCAGCCCTATTTTTGTTGTTGAATATGTTATTGGCCAGACCGGCTGCTGCTGCTGTTGAACCCTCAGTGACCCGTGAGTGTGTGTCCCCATCACTGCGTCTAAATGCTGCTACTTTGGACTGTTGTCTGCCTTATCACTTCACTGTTCACTCCAACATTTCCTGGTGACGCCGTCGTTGGTTAAGTGGAGCGTGCAGACCAGCCCGGTGACTGGGTGCGCGGTGACACCAGCACTAAGTGGAGCGTGCACTCCGTGCAGCCCCGGTGGGCCTTACAACGGCAAACAACTCTCCACATCATCCATGGCTGCCTGGCCTCGCTCTGCTATTGGGGGACAAATGTATTCAATTGGTTTCACACAATTAGTACGAGTCAACAGTGAAACAAAAAGGCCGTTCCGCCGTCTCTTGTTTTGTCCATCTGTGCTCTGTGATTCAGACAGATTAATTTAAAACGCTTATCGGCGATTCCGAATGACAAACAGGGAGTGTTTTGTTTTTCACTGAGACATTTTTCAAACAGGCCTTTTAATTAAATCTTTCTCTTAAAGGCCTTAAAGGCCAGTCCACACCAACGCAGCTCCTTGCAACAAAACCATTGCAGCGGTCTGGACTGACCAGTTGCAGACTGGTGCCATTTGGACCTTATTGTTCATAAATGTCCAATCTTGTTTGGAGCCACCAGTATTTATTGTCATTTATCTCCATAGTCAGTTTTTTGTCAAATGCAACGTTCAGATATCAGTTGTGTCACCTTGTGCTCCCATCAGTTTCAATAGCCTATAGACCAATTATTTGTTTACCAATATTGAGACTGGACGCACAGGTGATTGTTTCATGCAATCAATTCCCAACATATTGTTTCGGGGTGTGCTGGTTTCAGTACATTCAACCTCCTCTTGTGTGTTGGCTAGTGAGGCGCGTCCTAGCGAGACATGACAGAATGGGTTTCATTTGGTGCCGGCCTGCGCGCGCATACTGGTTCTTATCAGTGTGAGTGTCGTCTGTCAAGGGGTCTATAGTTATGACATCAGCTCAGTCCACAGGTAACGTAACGGGTGACAACAGAGTGGGTGTTGCAATAGTCACACAATGGCGTAATGTTACAGAGTCACAGAAAGTCATTAATTCTCCCCACAATAACTGGGTTTTTCCATTTATTCAAATGTACTCTACACCCAGCTATCATAGCTAAAACACTAGTTATGTTCTCTGTGTGTGTACGTGCGTGCGTGCGTGCATGTGTACCAGCATGCATGTACGTGTATGCATGCGTGTGCATTAGAAACAAACTGTTGTCCCTGGCTGTGATGTGGCTGCCATTAAAGCGTGTGTCGTTTGCTTTCCCCGTCAGCATGCGGTTCAGATAATCAGTCCACAGTCCTGCAATCCAAGGCTTGATACACAGAGCTGTGGCTGCTGCCTGGTCTAACAGACAGACAGACAGACAGACAGACAGACAGACAGACAGACAGACAGACAGACAGACAGACAGACAGACAGACAGATAGAGGAATAGAGCTGGCTGTTGTTTGGGGTCTCAGCTGTGTCACTGCTATGTGGGCCGGGTCGTTCTGTGCTGTGTTGTGCTTTCTTCCCAGCTGTGACCTTCCCACTGAGGTCTTAAAGCTGGTTTGAGCTGGTCTGGGCAAATAAAAATGCGCTCCACTGAAAACTCCACCTTATTTGTACCTCACAAGCTGTGTTTGATGGCAAAAGGTGACTCAACAAAACATGCCATTGTCTACAGCCAGACCGATATGTGTCTGCCAATATATTTTTGAGCCGATGAGTGCCAATTTTGTAACCACATTCAACCTGGTGTCTCTATTTTGGGCATGTCTTTATAGGTGAACATTTTCAAAACTTTTAAAAAATATATCGCATCGCATTGTGCATTTTAAGCTTATAGATCTGCTATTTTCACTATTTGAAGTAGGGCTTAAGCGGTTAATTCATAATGTAATTTTCCCCTACCTGAAAACATAGTGGAGTCAAAAGTACAATACTTGTCTTTGCAGTATAGAGTGAAAGTCAAAGGATCCAAAAATACAAATACTCAAGTAACGTGCAGATAGCCAGATAAGAAAAAAAAAAAAGTACAGTACTCAATTAAAAGCATACTTGGTCAGTGTCCTACCACCGGTCGACGTCGATGACTCCGATCATCCAGGGGGAACATTGAGCAATACCTTGTCTTCCATTAAGCGTGGACCCAAACCCCGGCGAGCGTATATAGCTCGATCGTCCGTACCCTCCATTGACCAATCAGCACGCATGCTTTTAGCAGCTCAGCTCCTGCGGGCTGCGCTGGGCAAACACAAATGTCTGCTCCAATGTTTGTCAACGTCAGTTGCCTAACCATTTATCAGTGGTCAGTAAGTACCGGGGCAGCTGGGATCTGTTTGGCCTGCGCAGCGTGCATTAGAAATGACAAGTCGTCACTGTGACATTTCGGGCTGAGAAAAAAAGCCTGTATGTCCAAAAAAAACGTTTCTTTTCGGAAAATGGAAGAAAAAGACTTTTCATTGGTTCAATATTTATAAAGAAAAAGAAAAAAACACACACGCAGACACACGTAACCACTTTCACTTTAAAAAAAAATCAAAAATAGCAGATCTACAAGCTCACAATTCACATGTCGCGATGCGACGCGCTGTGAGCTCATAGATCTACTATTTTCGTTACGTTCACGTGACACTGTCTGCACTATCACAAAGCAGAGCATTCATTTACAAAAAAAAATGAAAACATAAAAAGTTGAAAAAGTGGAGATACAAGGTTTCTGCCCCGGCAGCAGAGAAGTTCTACCGTATAGGGAGGGGTGGGGGGGTTGTGTGTGGTGGGGGTGGGGTTGCCATCCCTGCGATGACTGCGTCCTCCTATCTCCCAGTTTGGGCCATTGACCTTAAGATGCATTTGGGTGCTTATGGTGCAATATTAGCTCAACACACCACAACGGGTGGAAGCTGAAAACGCCCCTGTCCCGTGCCCCCACCCCGTCCCACGTCCCCTGTCCCCCGTCTCCCCCCTCCCTCTCCGCTCCTCTACTCTGTTTTTTTTGGTGTGTAAAAGTAGCAATAGCACAATTTAAAAACGACTCACCAGTAAAAGTCCTGTACCCATTGTGAGCTTGTACAGCTGTCATTTGTATAAGTATAAAATTGGGCTTAATTGGTTAAATAAATCTACATCTGCAAAGTAACTAGCAGCTAAAGTTGTCAAATAATTGCAATGGAGTTAAAAAAAAATATATGTATATATGTTTGCCTCTGGGACATAGTGGAGTAGAAGTATAAAGTAAAGTAAAAGTACCTCAAATTGTACTGAAGTAGGGCTACAGTATTTGTATAAAAGTACTTAGTTACTTTTCACCACCAGGGCAGGGCTGGTGGCTGGAGCCAGGGCCGTGGTGGCAGGGGAGGGGGGACAGAGCCAATGGAGAGAGGCTGGGGACAGTGGGAGGAGTGAGAAATAAGTGTTCTGTTCAGTTTGCCAACAGAGTTTTAGTGCCAAAGTGTGTCTTTACTGAGCATACTGTATGTCCTGCATGGGACTGCTGGGACCTGTGTGCTGAAAGCTGCATTAAGGATTCTTTATTTACATTTTACACTTTCTCCCATCTAAGGGTCAGAGTTTGCAGCCGTCACATCAACTAACCAGGTGGGTTTGCTTAAATTCTCCTGCAATTGTCTATGAAGAAACTATAAGCAATGCAAGTGCATGGTTTTGCAACTGCGGGTGTGTGGGTGTTGTACACAAAATGAAAGTAAATTTGGAAGGAATGTGCTTATTTGACATGTTTCACATGAGTCTATGGAGAATGATTGTCACTAATACATAAGATAGGGAGGAAATATTTAGAGATTGCATTCAGAAAGGTTTGTTTTAAACATTGAGCTGGTAAAATTATAATGATACACATTTTGGTTAAAAAGTCGTTGTTTACAGTAGTTGTAGTAGTTGAAACAACCTCTCTCTTTTTTTCTTTTTTTTTTTATCAATTTGAATATGTTCCTGTATCCAGGCAATGCATGTAGATCTGGGTCCTGTATTCTGAAAGGGGCCACAATAAATCCCACATTGTTATGTTAATGAGCTGCTAAATACAAGACCAGACAAGATTTGCATTTTCTGTTGGTTTGAAAAAAGACGTACTTAAATCGACATCAATGCACATTTTAGACGGTACTCAACACTGATTTAATAGTGAAGTGGCAAAAAGTATTAGTTGAAAGAGATTAACGCTTGAAAGGCACGCTGCAAAGCATTAATTTGAAAATAAATGCAATTTATTATTTTTGACATGCCACGTTCCCCTGACCATCACATTAATGCACGAAGACAGTTTCACATTCTTGGAGCAAAAGCAAGACAAATAAGCCTTTGAAGTTGCACATTTCTTTGCAGTAAAAGTGAAAATGCTCCAATTAGTGAGAGGAGTTGATGGCCTTATTGCGTCATATTGTTGCATTCACACACGGTCCTTTGATGAATGCACCCCTTTGAGTGTTTAGATCTGCATCATAAGCCCACACAAAGATATTGTTCTATACCACTGTTTCTCACCAGGGGTCCCAATGTGGACCCTTACAGGTCTGTAACTCTGAGAGTGTACAACAAACACCCTTACGGGTCCATTTGCAAATTAACACTGAGCGTTGCAGATCGGGGGTCCCAAAAAGCAAACACAATTACGGTATTAGATGGGGGTCCGTGGTCTAATGCATATCCAACTGGCGGTCCTTGAAATTAAGAATGATGAGATGATGAGAATCACTGAACTAAACTATACCGGAAACCCCAATCTACACAGTAAAATCCTCAGTGTTAATTTAACCCCTGAGAGTGTACAAGGGTCCACCTGGTTCCATTTGTACACTCAGAGTTACAGACCCGTAAAGGGTCCATTTGGACCACAAGGTGGTCCCCAACCCCCACACTGAGAACCAGTATACTGTACATAAGCGGTGGCATGTTTCTGGGCTGTGTAGTAACCTCACACACATTCATGTCAACACTTGCATGGTACTAATGAAGTTCAACTGTCAAAAACCTCCCCTTTTGTATTAACATGTTTATGTAATTGTTTCTTTTAAAGGGTGTTGGTTACTTGGTTTAGAAACCACTATATTCAAGTTCTGAAGCACCACAGTGTAATGCCAAAACAAGCTTTGCTCAAAGACCCCTAGCTTTCACAGTCCAGGTTGCCTTTTATTGAATAAAAAAAGGGAGGGGGGCACTGATTCAAACACGGAAACCAAGGTAAACATGACCAACTTGAATTGATTGTGTGACTGTCTCCTGGCGACACAGTCACACACACACACACACACACACACACACACGCACGCACGCACGCACGCGCACGCACGCACGCACGCATACATACATGCACACACAAACAACCAACAGCTATTTCTTTTTAACTTGTTCAGTGGTTCTGAAAGTGGGGTCCGGGTCCTCCAATGGTCCTTGGGGGGGTTCCAGGGGGGTTAACCACTTAAGCCCTTTTAAATTAACTTTCTTTTCACAAAAATAGAAGATCTACAACATTGCGATGTGACGCATCGCAAGCTTGCCAATCTGCAATTTGTTCTATGTTAGAAACCACATTTTCTTGCCCAAAATAGGGACGCCATGTTGAAAGAGATTAGATTTTATTTATTTCCATTTATATTTAATAGTTAATTGTACATACATTGTTTTGTTTTGTTTGTTTTGTTCCACTTTTGCTTTGGCAATGTAAACATATGTTTTCCCATGCCAATAACGCTCCTTTGAATTGAATTGAATTGATTAATCTGTGCCAGCTTGTACATCTGCTATTTTTGGAAAAGTGTGAGAACTACTGATTTAGTAGGCGTTTGTAGAATTGGCCTCAGGTCTTAATGGGTTCAATTATCTCAGAGATAAAAATGTAAAATGTTTGAGAAGCACTGATCTAATTTATCTAGTGACGCTCAAAACCTTTCCGGGCTCTCTCTCTCTCTCTCTCTCTCTCTCTGTTGCAGGAGGGGTCATCATGTTGGGGCAGCTGCTGTCGTTCGGTCGCTCCCTGGTGCGGAGGAAGGTGGTGGACATGGGGTCCCTGGAGGAGTCCAAGCTGTGCCGCTGCCTGGGCACCGTGGACCTCATCGCCCTGGGCGTGGGCAGCACGCTGGGCGCCGGGGTCTACGTGCTGGCCGGAGAGGTGCGTCATCATGGCAAATACATGGAATCACCAATAGGCTCTATTCACAGCAGCCATATGATGAAGACATTCACAGGTGTTACCAATGATACTAATGAAGGCTCTGTTCCATTCTGGTCAAACAGAGTCAGGGTGCTGGTATTGTGCATGTTGGCTCACTGGAAACACTCTGCTACACCAGTGGGTCTACAGTTGGGGTCCAGGGACCCTCATGGGCTTCCAAATGGCCCCTTACAGGTGTGTAACTCTGAGAGTGTACAAATGGAACCAAATGGACCCATAAGGGTCCATTTGGTTCCATTTGTACACTCTCAGAGTTATGGGGGTCGTGGAAACCACTGTGCTAGACTAAATGGAACAGAGCCTTCATTAGTATCATTGGTAACACCTGTGAAGGAAGTGATAATATGGCTGCTGTGCATAGAGCCTATTTGTATAATCTTTTATTCACTTCAAGCCGATGCATTGGCACTGTGACCAGGCGCTCGGGGGGCGCCGCGTGGTAAAGTAGCTGCCCACCACCGCGGGGGGGGGGGGGGGGTCTGGGGGTTCAAATCCACCGTGGTACAAACACAATTGCCCGTGTTCAGGGGAGGGAAGCTGGGCGGGAAGGGGTGATATTAGTCACAAGTACAAGTACGTACTCCTACGGGGCTGGGGCGGCACCTGTCAGCAGGGAGTGTTAGGTGGGAGGAGCTCTTCTACGTCCTCCCAGTGGGGGCTCCTCACTGGCACGTGAGTCAGTAGGATACAACAGCAGTGACAACACAAGGAAATGTGTGAGGGGAGGAATCAATTGGCATAACGACTAAATTGAGGAGAAAAAGGGGTAAAAAAAAAAAGCACTGTGACAGACATACAGGGCCAGAGGACACAGAGGAGGTGAAGGCTGAAAGCCTATTTATGCTTGTAGCGACACGTGTCGACCGACGTGTCGTACGACGAAGGTAACGTCAAAACGACAAGAGAAAAAGTGTCACGGAGGACCTCCGCCGACAGTGTTGCGTACCTCTGGAGAAATGAAAGGTTGCAGACACCGTCGTAAAAAAATGTCACATACTCTGATAGGTTTGTCTATATTTTGTGGAAACGCTGTCACGTTGGCAAGTCACAGACAGTACGCATGCTCAAAACGTTGAGAGACGTCGTGTCGGTTGACACTTGTCAACACTTGCTCAAAAATGTATGCTCAAAGCATAAATTGGCCCTGAAGCCTTCGTTAGACTAAGACGTTGCCAACTTGCTTTTTATGTTCTGATGCCTTCTAATTCCTTCACCGTAAATGGAAATATAATTTTTCTATTATGACAGGTGGCCAAGGGCGACTCGGGCCCCAGCATCGTCATCTCGTTCCTCATCGCGGCCCTGGCGTCCGTCATGGCGGGCCTGTGTTACGCCGAGTTCGGCGCCCGCGTCCCAAAGACCGGCTCCGCCTACCTGTACAGTTACGTGACCGTAGGGGAGATCTGGGCCTTCATCACCGGCTGGAACCTCATCCTCTCTTACGTGATCGGTGAGTCAGCGACAGCATAAAGTATGGCAATATATTCTCACTCTCACACTCTCTTGTGTAGCCAGACAATCTCTGCATGTCTGGTTAAATCTAAATTCATTGTATGAGCTTGGACGCTAGAGAAAACCAGTGCTAACAAACCTACGCACACTGCTTTGAAAACATTCCTGATACTGCCATAATAATAAGGACAGATAATACCAGACTTATCAGTAAGTGGAGATCTCTGATTGTTTGGCTGCGTAAGACTAGTGATAACCACTTTCAACCTGTAGGGGCCTAGGCTTCAGAAATGTTTATGGCTATTTTAGAATTTTCTATTTTTGACAAACTTAAATGAATCTAATTGTTTGAAATTGAGTAGAAGTGATGTTGTACTTTTGGACAAAGTAAGGGTCAGACTCAAAACATTGGTAATCGATGGTCTAGGACTCACCGAAGTCGGGATCAGCATTGGAACCAAACATTCTGGCATCGGTCAGGCTCTGGTCTAGATCAAATTGCGTGGTGTCCATACATTAGCTGTCCTGTCCTCTCGCCTCCCAGGGACGTCCTCGGTGGCCAGGGCCTGGAGTGGGACGTTTGACGAGCTGATAGGAGGACACATCGAGAGGTTCGGTCAAACCTACTTCCCCATGAACGCTCCTGGTTTGGCGTCTTACCCCGACTTCTTCGCCGTCTGCCTCATCCTGCTGCTCTCTGGTAAGACAATTAAACCAAACTACCCATCACTCCATCACAGTGGTTCTCAAAGTGGGGTCCTTGACCGGCCTCCAGGAAGATATGTCAATATAGCGTCACAATCAATTTAACCACTTTAACCTCTTTTATACTTTGACTATTCAAGAAATTGCAAATATGCTTGAAACATTTTGAACATTTTTGATTTTTTTTTAAACATTTGGAACAATTTAAGAAATTGTTCAAAGAGCCCAGTAGCTTTACATTTTAAAAAGGCACACCACAATGTCTCATCTTTAAGATACCTAGGAATAGAGAAAGTGCATCTTCCGAGACGAGGGGGAGATAGACAATCTCCTACTGAGGAGGGAAGTATGGTGGATCCATTATCTTAAAACTATGGCACCAACAGGACTCAATGAGGACTTTGATATTAGGCCGTATTTATAAACAAGCTAATGAAGGGAGTTGTATATATATAGGTTATAAAACTTTAACTTTTCTTTTCCTTTTGGTGTTGTTCTTTTGCTTGTAACTTGTGGTATACAATGGCTAGGATCTGGACCGGGTCAAAAGAGATATATTGTTTTTTGGGGAGTATTTTTTAAGAAATGCATGCTCTGCAATGTATGTCTTGAGGAATATTCTTTTGAAAAATCTTATTGTCTGTCTGTTGAATCAAATGAATAGAGTCTACTGTTTTTAAAAACGCATATTTCTACTAAAGCCTTTTTCTAAAAAAAACTGTTATAAAAAGATCAAGAAAATGTTCTAAAAATATTTCGTGAAAGAATGTAAAAGATGAAGTGTTGTCTTTTGATAAAATGTTTATTAAGTCTTGGTACCGCCCCTGATCACTAGGTGGGGCTGGTAACCAAAATCATTCATTTCTGTATAAAAAAGAGGTAATTTCCTGCTTTCTTGTTTATACTTGAAAAAGACCGAAACCCAAACTACCCATCACTCTGTCATTACCAAACAACCCAAACTACCCATCACTCTGTTACAACAGACAACCCAAACTACCCATCACTCTGTTATAACAGACAACCCAAACTACCCATCACTCTGTCATTACCAGACAACCCAAACTACCCATCACTCTGTCATAACGACAAGACAACCCAAACTACCCATCACTCTGTCATAATGACAAGACAACCCAAACTACCCATCACTCTGTCATAACGACAAGACAACCCAAACTACCATCACTCTGTCATAACGGCAAGACAACCCAAACTACCCATCACTCTGTCATAACGACAAGACAACCCAAACTACCCATCACTCTGTCATTACCAGACCACCCAAACTCCCCATCACTCTGTCATTACCAGACAACCCAAACTACCCATCACTCTGTCATAACCAGACAACCCAAACTACCCATCACTCTGTTATAACCAGACAACCCAAACTACCCATCACTCTGTTATAACCAGACAACCCAAAACTACCATCACTTTGTCATAACCAGACAACCCAAAACTACCATCACTCTGTTATAACCAGACAACCCAAACTACCCATCACTCTGTTATAACCAGACAACCCAAAACTACCATCACTTTGTCATAACCAGACAACCCAAAACTACCATCACTCTGCCATTACCAGACAACCCAAAACTACCCATCACTCTGTCATTACCAGACAACCCAAACTACCATCACTCTGTCATTACCAGACAACCCAAACTACCATCACTCTGCCATTACCAGACAACCCAAACTACCATCACTCTGCCATTACCAGACAACCCAAAACTACCATCACTCTGTCATTACCAGACAACCCAAACTACCATCACTCTGTTATAACCAGACAACCCAAAACTACCATCACTCTGTCATTACCAGACAACCCAAACTACCCATCACTCTGTCATTACCAGACAACCCAAACTACCATCACTCTGCCATTACCAGACAACCCAAAACTACCATCACTCTGTTATAACCAGTCAACCCAAACAAACCATACTTCTTCCACAAAGTACATAGGGCCCTATCTTGTGCACCGCCTTACCCCTTATGCCTATACCTTTTAGGTATATTTTTTTACAATTTAGATTTTTTTTAAATAGTTCAAATAGCCGATCTACCTCGACACGTTGTCAGCTTGTAATTCGGCCCTAGCGCCATGTAGCCAGAAGATCAGAGATCTACGCTTACAGATACAACTTGTGACATCTAAATTCAACGAATGGGCTAAAACTGTGTCGAAACAATTAGGAGAACCAGTGCAAAGACTTTAGGATAGTCCTTCGCATGGGATGGTATCACGATTGGTTTTCAAAGCAGTGGCCGTAGGTTTGTTACCACTGGTTTTCTCCACTGTTCTTGAACTTCTAACCCATACATTAACTTTAGTAGGCGATCTCTGACTGTATGGCTACATTGAGACTAGACTTGCTAATTGTTTTATGTAAAGCACATTGACTTGCCTTGTTGTTGACATGTAGGCTACTATATACAAATAAACTTGCCTTGCCTTTTTGTACTGTACATATAATTACTGTACGTTTCAGGTATGTACATATAAAGTATTGCATATAGCCTACACATCAACATGGAAATATGAATCAGTGCATTTCTTCATAACAAGCAGTGTTCATATGAGCCACTGCCACATCTGGTGTAATTCAATAGAAAATGCAGAATGTTTGGAGATAAGTGCTTAATGAAGGCCTGAAATGCTCTGCTTGTTGTGTCACTTTACTGAGACTTGTTTTTAAAGGCTGAGCTAGGTTTTTTGTGTCACTACTTGTTTTTAAAGGCTGTTCATCCACTTTTTTGACAACACGCTGCTCCCTACTCAGTTACAGTATACACATTCACACAGCCCAGTACTACTACCACAGTAACATTGACTGCCGAAATATGGCGAACAAGGTATTGAGCAAGGTCTCCGGACTGACAAAGTTCTTATAACGGACAGCAAGGTACTAAACTGAACTAGCGGTGGCCAACTCCCTTATTTTATGCCATTTTGATTTTCATGTACATCTTGGTTCGAGGGCCTAAACAAACTGCTAACAACCAAGCTACAGTCAGCCCAGAATAGACTGATCAGGTCACACTAGGGTTGGGCCCTAGAGCTCATAGGTAGGAACCAGTTTATAGAGCTAAACTGGCTCCCAGTAGAACCCAGCCAGGGTTACCATGGCCAGGCTGACCATGGTCCGCATATTTTTAAAGAATTATTTTAGTCAGATAGGCTAAAGGAAACTCACAATGTTTTCCCCAGAGCCAGTGTAGCAAAAAAAAAAGTTGGCAAGGGATTATTTACCTACTGTACAGGAGCTACACAGTGGAACAGCATTGATACCAGTTTCAAACTGACAACCAATCTGAGGTCTTTTAAGCAGCAGACTAAAGCATATCTATTAGAAAAGGTCCCTCTATAGAAGGTTATTTGTCTAGGAATAGATAGTGGAGCACTTATTTTTATGTACGTTGCTGTCATTTGTTTTGTATCGTAAATGTGTTTTAAACGAATTAACTGTTGCTTGTGAGAGGACCACAATGGAAACAAGTCTTTAATAGGACTTTATTGTGTTTATCCTCGAACTGCTGTAACCCTGTGGTTTTATTGCATTTCAAATAAATCAAATCATATCAAATCAAATCAAATACTACCACAGTACTATACTGGTGAACAGCAACAAAAACAACATGGTGCTTCACCTTAAAGGGGGATGAAACCCTAGGCAGTTCAGGTTAAAAACTACAGCAGGGTAAAACATGGCAGGCTGTATAAGGCTGCCCTTATAGCAGTGGTTCTCAAACTTTTTCATGTCAACAACCGCCAAATCAATATGTATTTGGCCACGGATCCCCATCTTAAAATATTTTGTGCCAGTGACCACCATACCAGATGTGTGTTATCAAGAATGTTCCAAAACGTTGTGAGCTTGTAGATCTGCTATTTTCAAATGGTTGATATATATACTGCTCAAAGAAATGTAGGGAACACTTAATCCCTTAATTATTTTGAGTTTTCATGAACTGTGTACATACTGCTAACAAAAACTGCTCAAAAGAATTAAGGGATCAAAGTGTTCCCTTAATCATTTTGAGTATTATAGGGTTACACTGATTTTGATTCTATATTAACTAATTTTGCTGGGGACCCCCTGGAACACCCCTATAAGGAACCCTGGGGGGACCCCACTTTGACCCCACTGTGCTTGGGCACAGCCATGACTCTGGGCCCTTTAACTGTTAATTGCTGTGGAATAATTGTTTTCCAGTTGAAAATCACTTTTGATTTTTGCCCGCTATAGGGATTCACAACAGCAATATTTTTGGCCTGGTTTTGTTTATCTACCTGAAGCTAGATCTTCTCTGTCATTCTGATCACTGGCAGCTTGTTTAGAAGCTGGCTGTGAAGCTCACCAAGCTTTCTGAATAAAGCTTTGACAGACAGACAGACAGACAGACAGACAGATCCATCCCTGATTCCCTACACCCCCGAGAATAGCGTAACAAATTGTTGTTGAGAAAAAGAGTGTGGTGACACAGAGGAGCCACCAGGGGGAGCACTCAATGGCATTATCAGTTTAATTAGTAATGCAAAACAGAAGTTATATGAAAGTATTAAGATTTTGGTGTTGACCCTGTCACCAGGGACCCCACCCATACTGTTTACGGGGTCTTCAGTGGGGTGAAGCAGCATTGACTCAAATGACAAAAAGAGGCGTGACCATTTGGACCTGGTGGTCCTCGGCTAATAAATAAGAGGTTTAGATCCAGTGTGTGAAGAGACATTGAATGGAGTTTGTTCTCCTGAAAAAGAAAACGCTCACAATAATCGTATCATTGTGATTTTAATTCATTGTGAAATTGTCATACACTAGGATGAATTAGCTTTTGTTGAGCTGCAAATTTAGTACCACCTAAACCCTCTACACTTGATAAAACTGACCTGTAAAGAGCACATTTGGTACGCTCTTATTTCACTCTACACAAATTGATTGGCAAAAAATAGCAGATGTACAAGCTCTCACGTTGTGAGCTTTGTGAGCTAATTTTGTGGGCTATTTTTGGTGAACGCTCCCCCAAAACAGGGATGCTGGGGTAAAAAGTGCCATTTTACGTTTTAAGCATATTTTGATTATCGCGATAATATCGTTAATCGCAATTATTTTTGCCACAATAATCGTGACACGTCATTTTCATATCGTCCCATCCCTAGTGAAGGGCATCCCAAGTCCCTCACCGGTGTAACAATGTCCCCCTCCTCTAACCAGGACTGTTGTCGTTCGGAGTGAAGGAGTCAGCCTGGGTGAACAAAGTGTTCACTGCCGTCAACGTCTTGGTGCTCCTGTTCGTCATCATCTCCGGCTTCGTCAAAGGAGACCCGCTCAACTGGGAGATATCAGAAGAGGCTCTGGTTAATGTCACCATAGTCAGAAGGTAATGGTTCCCCCAGTGGCACCGGTACTTTATTTTCTTCTTTTATAGAAGCAAGATGCATGGGCTCACAGTTGCAAGCCCTCTTCCCCAAGGCGATGGGAGATAATATCACTGTTAAAACCCATAACAGGAAGAATCAACCGACTCTAGACTGTTTCCTCTGTTCATTCAGTTAGTTTCAGGCCAGTTGGTTAATTATCCTATTAACGACCAACTGAAAGGTCATGTTAACTTCAATAACGTGACGTGTTTATGCCTAGTGACATAGGGGCTGGGCATGTCTCGAGCCAATCGGCGACGGGGGCGGCACAGTACTGAATCACGTTTCTGTTACTCGCGTCACAATGCGACACGGTGTGATCTTGTAGATCGGCTATTAAAAAAAAAAAAAATCGGTACTGTAAGTATCATCTCTGTCGGGTGGAAACCTCAAAACCTCATATGTCCAAAACCGTTTCTTTTCAGGATTCAAATTCAAAAATAGCGAAAGTAGCAGATCTACAAGCTCAAAACGCGTTGCTTCGCGCCGTGGTTCTAGCTTGCAGATCTGCTACTTTTGATGCTTTTGTGTGACGCTGTAGTATGGTCAAGTAGGGCATTAATTTACGAAACAACACAAAAAGTGTAAGTTAAAAAATGGAGATAAGAGGTTTCTGCGACGATATTTTCATGTCAATACTTTTGTACATTTACTCAAGTCATTTGATTGATTGATTGAATACTTTATTAGCAGTTTGCAAATACTACAGTGGTACGATTTTACAGTGATTGTTAAAAGAACACAAAAAGCCCTAGGGGCTTGTTTCCATTGTGGTCCCGTGTCAAAGTTTAAATGCAGGCCTTTTACTTGTATTTTTATATTGTGGTATTGCTACTTGAGTACTTGTTCCACCACTGGTGTTCCAGGAACCTGTCTAGGACGGCCAACGTGAGCAGTGACTACGGAGCAGGAGGCTTCATGCCGTACGGCTTCAGCGGGACGCTAGCCGGGGCCGCCACCTGCTTCTACGCCTTCGTGGGATTCGACTGCATCGCAACCACAGGTGTGACGTTCGCATGGATTTCCGCAGGTTGCAATGAGATGCCATTAAAGTATCTTCATATAATTGGAACTCACTAATGCTCATTATAAGATGGCACCATTTATGTCTCATTGGTGGGCTGTGGACAGTTCAGAAACCTGCCTATAAATGACATCATCGAGGGGGATTCCAAGTTAATAGAAACTACAGCCTTTGTTTTCCTGGAAAGTTAGCGTGCTGAAATAGAAAATAAAAAATGTTTTAAGTCGCTTGTTTGAAAGGACCAAACCTGCCTACCGATGATGTCACTGGTAGGAAGGTGTGAGCTTGTCATTAAAACCAATAAAAACTAAATTAAATCTAAGCCGTCTTCAAAAACTAAAAACTAAACTAAACTAGCAAGCCCATGTTAAAAACAAACTAAAACTAAACTGAAACTAAACCTAAAACAAAAAGTCAAAATGAAATACAAAATAAAACATATGGTTGCTGTCGAGCAGAAACCGTACGTTTTAAATATTTTCGTGAATTAATGCCCGACTTCATCATAGTGTCGCACAAAAGTAGTGAAAAGAGCCGATCTACAAGTTCACAACGCGTCACTGTGTGACATGTTGTGAGCTTGCGGATCCGTTATTTTCACTATTATATAATTTTTGGAATAGTAATTAAAAAAAGGAACGGTTTTGGACATTTACACCTGACAGCGACAATGTAAAACTATAATAACCTTTGGTGCTACAGGTGAAGAGGTGAGGAACCCGCAGAAGGCCATCCCCATCGGCATCGTGGTGTCGCTGACCGTGTGCTTCTTGGCGTACTTCGGCGTGTCGGCGGCGCTCACGCTCATGATGCCCTACTACCTGCTGGACGAGAAGAGCCCGCTGCCCATGGCCTTTGAGTACGTGGGCTGGTCGCCCGCCAAGTACGTGGTGGCCGTCGGCTCACTGTGTGCCCTGTCGACCAGGTAAAAACTATCCACATGTTCTATTAGATATATGTGTCTGCTTGCCACAATAGGCTCTATGAACAGCAGCCATATTGGGAATGAATTGGGTCCCTTCCTTAATTCCTTCACAGGTGTTACCAATGATACTAATTAAGGCTCTGTTCCATTTAGTGTGGCATAGTGGTTGTCTTATTATCAAGGACCCCCATAACTCTGAGAGTGTACAAATGGAACCAAATGGACCCTTACTCTCAGAGTTACACACCCACCATAAGGGGCCATTTGGGAACCAAAATGGAGTGTTTCTAGTGAGCCAACATGCACGATATCAGCACCCTGACCAGAATGGAACAGAGCCTTCATTAGTATCATTGGTAACACCTGTGAAGGAAGTAAGAAGAAGCCCAATTTCTTTCCAAAATGGCTGCTGTGCATAGAGCCTATTCCAATGCACATATCTAACCACTTAAACCCTATTATAGCGTTCTTATTCTGGGGAGGGGGATATAAGGCGAAAATAGACGATCTGTAATCTCACAGCTTGTAGATCGGCTGTTTTTTTGGGGCGAAGAGATTTTGTGTAGGGGAGGAAAAAAAGGAGTGGATCTACTACAGAGCCCTGAGGGACCCCGGTCAACTAAGTATATAAGGGTTTAAGTGGTGAAACACTTTCAACAGGGCGTCCCTATTTTTGGGCAAGCCGATGGGCTTTGAGCTTGTAGATCTGCTATAAATGGTAATGGCATGCACGAAATAAGGACGCCAGGTTGAAAGTGGTTAAAATCTGTTGAGACAATGGGATTGGTCATGGGTCTTACATCAGTAGATTATATTAAAGCACGTGTCCGTGCAAAGAAATGGGTGATATTTTGTGAAGGAGCTGCTACCAGTAATTGTGAGTGAATATCTTTGTTGTATCTCTCAGCATTGGATTGATTCTCTCTTGCTTGAAGCGGTGGGTGCAAAGCTTCAGTGTCTTTGTTTTGAGACATCTGCTCGGCTCGATTTATGATGATAAATGATAAATGCGATGATGACGAATGCCTGCAAAGAATCAAAGCTGGCAGTGTCTCAAAACATGCATGATGTGATTCTGTCTTTCTTCTCTGGAGGGCTGCTGTTTCACTCCCCAGTTTGACCATATAATCACTTCACCAGTCAGATCCTGGGTCCAGGTTAATGGTATTACACATCTTCCTTCTGAATTTGCCCCATTTGCAGGCCGTTGTGAAATACTGCTGCTTACGATTAGACCATTATGTTAAGAAGGTGATATTTGGTCTTGTCTTATGAGGGAATTCAGCCTACAGAAAAGAAAGACACTCTTGACTTTGATTATATTGTGCGTGTGTGTGTGTGTGTGTGTGTGTGTGTGTGTGTGTGTGTGTGTGTGTGTGTGTGTGTGTGTGTGTGTGTGTGTGTGTGTGTGTGTGTGCGTGCGTGCGTGTGTGCGTGCGTGCGTGCGTGCGTGCGTGCGTGCGTGCGTGCGTGCGTGCGTGCGGTGTGTGTGTTTGCGTGCGTATGCATGTGTGTGTGCGCGTGCGTGCGTGCGTGTGTGTGCGTGTTTGTGCGTGTACCTCTGGGGCTTTGGACTAACTGGGTGCTGCATGTGTTTGCTGTATCTGTCTCATGCAGTCTGCTGGGCTCCATTTTTCCCATGCCTCGTGTAATCTATGCTATGGCCCAGGACGGGATTCTTTTCAATGCCTTAGCCCGAATCAATGCTAGGACCAAGACCCCGCTTATTGCCACAATGAGCTCCGGTGTAGTCGCAGGTGAGAGACGTGGGGGGTAAACGTCCAATCACATCACTGCTGCTCTGTCTATGTCCACCGATCAACTGTGAAAGATCCAAGTCCACCGTGCAACCGCCCGCAAGTTCAGCGGTTCAGCTCCTGTTGTTCCTATATTCCACTGACACGTTTTGATCTACAACCATCTTCGTATTCCGTCAAAGTTATTATGTCAATTTAGGGATTTCACGTGTCGTGTACTTTGCTCTCTCACAGTTGCGTCGGTGCGCAGTGTAAAGCCCGATTCATACTTCGTTGCTCGACGGCGTCGCATGCGGAAAATAGCAGACCCACAAGCTGACAACGCGTCACGTCCGTGACCCGTTGTCAGCTTGTGGGTCGGCTATTTTCCGCATGCGACCCCGTCGTGCGACAGAGCATTAATTAGGCATGAAGTGTATTTGTTTTTTTTAACGTTGAACCATCTTCTTCACCAGCCTGTTGGGCTCCATGTTCCCTCTGCCCCGCATTCTCTTTGCCATGGCCAGAGATGGCATTGTGTTCACTTTTATGTCCAAAGTGAGTAAGCGGCAGTCGCCCGTGGCAGCCACCATGGTGGCTGGCACCACAGCGGGTAAGAACCCACCGAGGCCAGGACTTAAAAAAAAAACAAAGGCTCTTTTCGACTACAAGAACTAAGTGAAACATGCCATGCAACGCATTTCACGGATTCTGTTTTTGTTTTTTCCTCCATACATTACAGCTCTGTTTCAAATTATGTTCTCAGGACCTAATTTGGGCCCTGCTCAGGAGTTGGTACAAACCCACATAACTCAGAACTTGTACTTTAAAATCTTTTCGAAAACAGCGAAAATAGCCGATGTAGGCCTACAAGTTCACAATGCAGAGCAACACGTTGTGAGCAGCACGGAGCAACGCGGTGTGAGCAGCACGGAGCAACGTGTTGTGAGCAGCACGGAGCAACGTGTTGTGAGCAACGCGTTGTGAGCAATGCGTTGCAACTAGATTTGTTCCGATACCGATACCAGTATCGGAAAAGCTGCCGATGCTGCCTAAAATGCTGTTATCGGTATGCCAGTCTATGCCATTCATTTATCACATGATGTTATTTCATTTACAGTAAACATGTATTTTGTATTGTAAATCCTTCAGTTGCACTACTGTTTTATACTCTTACTGTGTACAATTTACATCATCATTTTACTAACTTGTGGCTGCACTTTAACAATTATTAATGGAATTGTTATTTATTCCTAGATTTCTTTTTGTTACACATTGGTATCGGAACATCTCTAGTCACAACATGTCGCAGCGCGTTTTATTTTGACCTACCTCCTGATTGTGGTTATAATTAAGACGTAACCAAAAATCCATCGCAGAACTTCACGGGTTCTGGGGAAGTTTCAGGTCCTTGGAAGGTTCTGCGTTAACCCTTCGTAGTCGAAAAGAGCTACATGTGACAGCTGGTTGTAACAGGGTTACATCTCTGATTCTCCTGGGTTTTGTCTTTAATTTTTGTTCTTCTCATTGTGGTGTCAGGTGTTGTGTGAAGGTGACTGCATGACAAACCTGGTGACGGTGTTTCCAAAACAACTTGTAATCAAAGCCGGCGATATCGAGTCTGTTTTCCATAATTGTCGCAATCGGGCAAAAAACTCCATATTTTTTATAAACACCCTACTTCATCATACACACGTCACACAAAAGTAGTGAAAATAGTCAATCTACAAGCTCACAACGCCTCGCGATGCGAGGCGTTGTGAGCTTGTAGATCGGCTATTTTCACTGTTTTTAAAATTATAACGAAAAAGGAACGGTTTTGGACATACAAGGTTTCCACCCGAAAGCAACGATATTCTACTAGAGATCATACTTCCTAACGGCACCACTGTCGCCACTGCAGTCCATCACTTTTTATCTAATGAATACTCTGTACTATCTGGTATTATATACTGGATCTCCAAATTGTCATTAATACCAAAGACATTACTGAAAAGATCTGAGGGTGATTCCATGATTAAAATAAAGTATACTAATTGTTAGTGATATCTTTTGTTAAAAAGTTAAAGCTCTATATTCTGATAGTAATCATTGACTACAGTGTCTGTTCAGTAACAGATGGTATCCTGTCTAACCAGCTCTTTAGTAAACAGAAAATACATTTTCTGGTGGGTTAAAAATATCATCCAGTCAGGATGATATTAATAACTTCCAATTTCACTTGTTTATACTGTATCCTATTTGAGTTCCGTCTCCAGATTGGATAGAATTGGTATCCTGGAGAGTTGGAGAGGAGTGGAGACCCGTGTTATTGAACAAACACTAGTCTATGGCAATGATTACTATGGGAATACAGAGCTATTTAAGACTTATTTCAACAAAAAATATCACTTCCAGTTTAACATAAAGGACTATCTGACAATATTATGTGAAGAGAAAGAGGTATACTGTAGCCCTTTGAAGACATTAAAAACAAAAGTATACATGGTATTACAATGAAAAACATACGCATGGTATTACAATTAAAAACATTGTCTCTGTCGTGTGGAAACGTCCAAAACTGTTACTTTTCTGGATTCAAATTCAAAAATAAGTAGCAGATCTACAAGCTCAAATCTGGATCTGCTACTTTGATATTTGCAGGGGGACCATGTGGTCACGCTGTGCCCACTGTGTTGAGGGCATCCGGTCCGGAGAGGCTGGATGACCCCGTGGATCCACAGGGCCTGATACACACTTTGATGTTAGCAGGTGCTAACAACAGGAGGAACACAGACTGGGGGGGGGGGCACACTAGAGAGCGACTATAGGGCAGTGGTTGCGGACCCATTTTTATGAGTAAATATCCCACTTTTTTTCTTACGTTTCCTACAAAATAGATGATTTTACAGAAATAAAAAAGCTACAACATTTTTCTAAAGAATTTTAGAAACAGAATACAAAACTAGAAAAGTGTTTTTTTTTCGCCACCATTTAAAAAAAAAGGGCTTAAGTACTAATTCATCATGTATTTCTGTAAGTTTGGGTCCCGGGGAGAAACACCAAAATGTACCTTTTGGGTCCCGAGATGAAAGACTTTGGGAAACTCCGGACTAGAGGGGTCTCCACAGGGTTGTGACACTAGTGGACACAGGACTGGTGTGAGTGTTTGAAGCGTGCTGGCTGTCAGGTGTTGAGATAGAAAACACAGTTTTCATAATCACACCCTGGGAATGTTTTTCTTGTGTGTGTCGACTATAACAACACGTCTGTAGGCAATCTAATGTGCATCTGGTGCAAAGCGTGTGTGCGGTGAATCCACTGACATAGTGAAACCTCAATGTTACATGTTTTACATATCGTCGCTGCCAGACGGAAACCTTGTATGTCCAAAATCTTTACTTTCCAAGAAAAAAAGAACCTGTGTTCCAATGGGTCCATTGTAGTTATTTTGTCATAAGTTAAATACGTTTAATTGGTTCAATATCTTTCAAACCCACACACACACTTGCAGATCTACAAGCTCACAATGAGCCACGCCCACGATGCAACAAATTGTGAGCTTGTAGATTGGCTATTTTCGCTACTTTTGTGCGACACTGTCATACGACAAGTAGAAATGTGAATAACACACAATAACCAAGAAGATCTGTCACCAGCTACATCATGACTAAATAATACAATGAAAAGTATTGCTCGTTAGTTTGAATGGAAGCTACTTCAGTGGATACATCAATAATCAATTAAAAAAAAGGTAATTCTGATTATAATTGTTGTGTCATCATATATGTGAGATGAAATTATGCATTTCATGTTATATTCTATTTTCCGTTATTTGTGAAATTATGTGATGTGTTTAACACAGACTATCGCAAGAATAATGTCTATGTTTTCATTGTATAGCATATCGTTGCTGTCTGGAAGAAACCATTTACCTCCCTATTTAATTTAATGTTTTTGTTTTATACATATTTTATACTTCATCGTATGACAGTGTGACGCAAATGTAGAGAAAATAGCCACTCTTACAAGCTCACAACGTGTCACATTGCAACACCTTGTGACCTTGTAGATCGGCTTTTTTTCGCTGCTTTTGAAAGAGAAACTTTTAGAAAATCTTTGCCTATAATGGACATGCCCAAAATAGGCACACCAGGTTTAAAGTGGTTAAGTGTGTTATGAATATTGAACCATTTAAAAGTTCAAAATAATTAACATTGTGTGACCAAATAACAACTACGTTGGAATGCAGGCTCTTTTTTCCCATTTCCTGGAAAGTAAGAGTTTTGGAAGTACAAGGTTTGCCCCTGACAGCGACCTTATGCATTGATGCTTGTAATAATGCATTTTCACAGCCAAATGATGTTGTGTGCTAAACTGTGTATTTTCTCCCCCCTTGCTTACAGCCATTATGGCTTTCCTGTTTGACCTGAAAGCTCTGGTGGACATGATGTCTATTGGAACGCTGCTGGCCTACTCTCTGGTCGCTGTGTGTGTGCTCATTCTCAGGTGCGTCAATGTATAGACTGTGTGTGTGCTCATGCTCAGGTGCGTCTGTGCGTGTGTTCATTCTCAGGTGGGTCAATGTATAGACGTACTGTACCGTGTAGGCCACTGGTTCCCAAACAATGGTCCGGGACCCATTTCTGATTTTTAAAAGATTCACATTTCTTTCTGAAAAAAATTACTAAAACATCAGAGAAAAAAAACTTTTAAGAAATACTGAAAATAGCAGATCTACAAGCTCACAACACCTTGTGATGCGACGTGTTGTGAGCTTGTAGATGGGCTACTTTCACAGTTTTTGAATTAGGGCTTAAGTGATTAACTCATGGTGTAATTTTACGTTTGGGTCCCACGGGGAGACACCAAAATTCTCTTTTGGGTCTTGAGCTAAAGTTTGGGAAACACTGGTACTTAAAAGTGGGGTCCGGGGAGCCCCAGGGGTTCTTCTTGAGAGGGTTCCAGGGGGTCCCCAGCAAAATGAGGAACAGTTTAACCACATAAGCCCTATTGTATACAAAAATAGTGGCCGATCTATTTTGACTATTTTTGAAAACCTTTGAAAAAAAGATTTTCACTTACAGTATAATGACATACCCAAAATAAGCGGTTCCTTTTACTATATTTACATCAGCTAGAAGGTAATCCTTCTAGCTGATGAGAGACTGTATCAGAATGACTTTTCACATCATAGGCTTCTCTCTTCCTACAGTATCGACAGTTGTCAAATTTTGTACTCAATCAAAAAAAAAATCTCCAACAATATATTTATTGAGTTTTTTCCTTTTTTCACAAAATATTACACCATTACATTGCATACATAACAGAAAACAAAATGAACAAGTACATTTAAACAGTACTCAATCAATCTAACTAAGATCTTCTCTTATGTCAATCAGAGACAATCAGCTAAATATGACAAAATACAAATAATATGCAACACAATATTAGAAAATATGTAGTGGGGGTCTCTGCTTTGTCTCTTAGCTAAGGGGTCCTTGGCCTGAAGACACTAGACCGGTCTTTGGATGGCCGCGTCATTTTAAAGAACTCAAATTACACAGGCTACAAAGAAGTGAAAGAGCTTCTGAATTGACACAATGAGTTTATTGCGTTGCTCTATTGCATCATGTTTGTGACGTAACAGTGCTGAATGCTCTCTTTGTACGAGGGCTGAGGTGCTTTCCACAGCGCTAATGCCTGTATTTACTCCACCTCTGGGAGAAATAGACCCACATGTCTGTTCTGACTGCTGACCACAGCCAACTGCACCGCCGCTGAGGTTCCTGTTGACATGTTTATGAGCTGACCCAGTTTAACCTCTGTTCAACAGCACACCTCTCTGTGTGACTGCGTTTACATGGACTTGAATATTCCACTTATAATCAGAATGACAGCTCAATCAGTACAATACAAATACAAAATCTCTCTTTAAATGCAGTCTGATTAGAAGGAAATTTCATTCGTGAGAGGGGTGGTATACGCCTTTTGATAATCAGATCAACAGGAAAATATCAGCATATGAACACTTACTCTGATCGTTGGTCTCTAGTTGGAAAACGCACAGAAAGAAACAGGCTGAACCTCTGTGCAGGTAACAAATAATATTCTGATGAAATGTTTTGAACCATGTAAACGAGGATTACTCTTATTTAGCGTCCAGGTAAACAGTTAAGTTGGAATCTCTGATCGGAATGATTTCATTCTGAACATCAATATGTATATATCAAATTGTAGGCTATAGGATAGAATAGACATGTTCTTTCTATTTCTATTCTTCTTCCCTTTCCTGAAAACTACAATCTGATGGCTTACTTTCAACCACTTCTTTACACCTGTAAACCTGTGATGGGTGTGACAATAAAGTTTACGTTTAAGTTGCGATAGGTAAGGTTAGTTTAAGTTAGGTTGGGTTTGTTTGGCTTTGGCTTAATTAGTTAAATTGTGATGATGATGCATTTTGATGAGCTTTATTGGATGGTGGCGATGTTCTAATGCAAGCTCTCAACAACCTACATGGTGCTTTGTTAGTTACACAACCTAAAGGCTCCATATGGAACCATTGTAGGAACCCTATTGTACAACGTACCATACGGTATAAAGCCCTCTATAGTTCCATAAACATCCTTATATTACATTTATACTGTATGTAGGGGTGCAACACTTTATTGAACTCATTTGAATTCATCGATTATAAAAAGTAATCACAACAATCAATTTGGGGGTAATTAAAACATTTCTATCTTTTTTAAAATAGCCAAAATAGAAGATCCTGAAGACTTGTGCCACATTGTGAACTTGTAGATCTGCTATTTTTTAGGGACACGTTGTTCAACAAATTATTAAATAGGGCTTAAGTGGTTTATCAAAATAACCGATTTAGTGGATTACTTTTTCTTTTTAGATTTTTCTTCACGTTGATTCCTTGATATATCAAAAACAAAACAAAATGGCAAAAAATAAATCTTGATTATTCGATTTAACAAAAAAGTAATGGATAGAATAACCGCTAAGAATATCATTTACATGATGTACTTGATGAACCTCCAGGTATCAGCCAGACGGCCCCCTCATGGAGAAGCGGAGCTGCAACGGAGAGAAAGACTTCCTGGCATCTGGCGTGGGCGAGTCGGACCTGACGGAGTCCGAGTCGCACCTCAACATGATGAAGGACGGAGGCTCCGCCCTACAGTCCATCTTCCACCCGCCCCTCGCGCCGTCAGAACACTCCTCCTCGCTGGTCAACTACTGTGTCTGCGTGCTGGGTACGCAACATCATCCCCTAGCATCCTTAACCCATTTAGACCTGAGGCCTTCTAAATCCTGAATATTTTCCGTGAAAGCTTTCCCCACAATAGGTATGCTGGGGTTTAAGTGGTTAACCGTTAAAACACTAATAATATAGTTGAATGGAGTCCCCCGAGTCTCTATACTAGACCACCCTTCTTTTTCACTCAACACCAGTGGTATGCAACCTGGGGGCCGTGAGGGCATTGCAAATGGACCCTCAAATAATTGATAAAACACAAAGATTTATTGATAATATAACATTAATATAAGAACATTTTAAAATATTTCTTTTTTAAAGGGACTATAATTTCTTTTAAACCTTGACAAAAGGATTTTTTTTGTGATGCTGGATTTGTTCATTTATAGTTAATAAATACGAATTTATACGGAACACAATCGATTGATTGATCATTAAGATAAACATGCTCTGAAAATACACACAGCCCACCCAAGATTTTCAAGTGGGCCCTGCTCCAGAAAAGGTTGAGAACCACTGTTCTACACTAAATATCTTTGGTGAAAATAGCCGATCTACAAACGTACAACGTGTCCCTTGATGAAACGTATGTATTGCAGTGGTTCTCAAAGTGGGGTCCGGGAACTCCCAGGGGTCCTTGGGTGGGGTTCCAGGGGGTCCCCAGCAAAATATGTTAATACAGCATCACAATCATTTTAACCACTTTATCCATTTATAGGTTGGCTATTAAAAAATAGCTGATCTACAAGCTCACAGCGTGTCACTTTGTGCCGTGCTGCGAGCTTGTTTCTAAATGCTTGGAAGATTTAGAATTCTTTAAAAAAGATAATTAAATGGGGGTCCGTCCGTGCAGCAAATAAATATCATTTTGGGGGTCCTTGGCGTGAAAAAGTTTGAGAACCACTAATGTATTGTAACCTTCCACAGTGACGGCGGTGTGTGTGATCAGTTATCTGACCACATATCATGGTTACTCTATCCTGGGTCTGGAGCTGTGGATCCTGGCAGCGTTGGGGGTGTGTATGATGATCTTCAGCGGCTGTGTTGCCCTCATCTGCAGGCAGCCTCAGACCAGCAAGAAGGTCTCCTTCATGGTGCGTACAGGCTTCCTAATGCAACATGTCTCAGTGTGTATTAATACGTATTAATACGTGTATTCATTGTGTTGGATCGAGTTCAGTTTATTCCTCAGTGAGTTATACTCTATCGCAGTGGTTCCTTTCTTTCTCCTGTCTGTCCCAGTAGGCCAAGGAAGAACCTCTTCAAAACACACTTTTTGCTAGTACTCCTATGCAGATTTCGCCCAAACCTTCTGGAATCATGTGATCTAGATGTCAGATATTCCATATTCCATTCCAATTGACCGACTTCCATTGCTTGCGGGCCCTGGGTAGGCCCGCTCCGCTCAGAGGAGCACGCTTTTCTAGTTTGTGAATCAAAGGATATTCTAACCTCATAGGTAGACTATGTTAATGCAATACAAATAACGCAATTGCAGTTGTTGGAGGTGGTCTCCCTACTCTTCTAGTGCTCTTTGCTAGGGCTGGGCCATATGGACAATATCAAAATATTCTTGACCAAATGCCTTGATATTGATATTGTCATATTTTATTGTGATGATTTTCCAAACATCAACCAACAGGTTCCCCTCCTACCGTTCCTGCCCATCCTGAGTGTATTTGTCAACATTTACCTGATGGTGCAGCTCAGTGGAGACACATGGATACGCTTCTCTGTGTGGATGGCAGTGGGTGAGTGGTCTGGAAATGCCATGTGCGTGGGTTCCAATCCCGCTCATCCAATCCCGCCCTATGTAGCATACCGTCACTGTCGGGGGTCCTTGACACGAAAATATTTGGGAACCACTGTGCTAAAAGACCTTGACTGTGACCTTGACCTTGTCATAATCTTCAGGGCAGCCTTGCTAACAGACAGACACACAGAAATTGTCTGTTATGATGGTTAAATATTCAGTTATGTTGGTAATTGTCTTCTATGGATATTGAGGGTAGTAACAGCTCTCTCATCCATCAGGCTTCCTGATCTATTTCGGCTACGGCATGTGGCACAGCGTAGAACGACAGCGCCACCTGCAGAGTGCCGTTAGCAGCAGCAGCAAGAAAAGCACCACCAAGAAAAAGAGCGCCCCCAGCAGGGAGAAGCAGGGCGGTGCAGTCCAAGACAAATCCATCTGCCCAGAAAAGACCAGCCAGTGTTAAAGGAGCCTGGGATTCACCCAGAGACTCTGGGATTCACCCTGAGACTCAAGGCTTTTTTTTTCAACTACAAGAACTAAGTGAACCATGCAGTGCAACTTATTCCACGGATTCAGGATGTGTTTCCCTGGCGCTACAGCTCGGTTTCAGATAAGGTTCTCAGAACCTAATTTGGGCCCTGCTCAGGAGGTGGTACTAACCCTTAGTTCTGGGAACCCAGAACTTATACTTACACCAGTGATCTACAAGCTGAAAACGTGTCAAGAGGCGATGTGTAGTGAGCTTGTAGATCGGCTATTTCCGCTTCTTTTTATGACTTTTTTTTATGACTTTTTATTTTCTGGCGTACCTCCCCCTTCAGGAATGGATCTGGTTTTAATGGAAACGTAAACAAAACGACCATCACAGAACGTCACAGGTTCTGGAAGGTTCTGGGTTTACCCTTCGTAGTGGAAAAGAGCCATCAGAGGCCACCTAGTGGACACACAGTATGACCGTTTACTAACCCCCTCACATACAGTACTATAGACACAGTTCGCCATTCACCAGCCAAATGGGAGCGTCGGTATTCTGGACCCGGTGGTCATCTTGTGACAGGAAGTAGCTGTCTGGGACATGTGATGAGGTGGTCGGGTGCGTGGACACGTGGATGGTGATGACATCATACTGGATGGTGATGACATCATACTGGACAGTAATGACATCACACCAGATATAGTGATGTTACAAACACAAGTCTGGGATCAACTCCCCTCTGCACGACTGGCGAGACTAGACTAATCCATTTGGCATTCAGGTGGGGAAAAAAACACAACGTGGCAGCAACCAGAAACCACTTTCTAGAACACACACACACACACACACACACACACACACACACACACACACACACACACACACACACACACACACACACACACACACACACACACACACACACACACACACACACACACACACACACACACACACACACACACACACACACACACACACACGTCAGTTCTGAATGAAAACCAGGCTTCCCCCGTGTGGAAAGCCTGCTGACGCCAGGTTACACAAACACAGGTAACACACTGGACAATGATGACATCACACTGGACAGTGATGTAATCAAACAGGTAACACACTGGACAATGGCTGTGGAAAAGCTTTCCATTTGATCCAAACTTCTAAGGTAGTTTGTTGTGATTGTATTTGTCTTTTCCGGTGCATTTTTTGTCCTATAAGCCTGTTTGTTTTTTCGTTTGTTTTCCTTTCCTTTTAGGTGGGTTAATAAGTAGCATACCACGTTTAAAATCTGCGTTATCCTTTCAAAGGTTCAGCATTTTACTGAATGGAGATATTTTCTTTTTATATAATTGTGCTTGTATTATAATGTTATTTGCTGGGAAAGCACTTATTGGTAACATTCTCTGACATACAGTAATAAGCACACTTACGTGAAAACAGGTAATTAACTAACAGGCCTGTGTTGGGGGGGGGGGGGTTGCTTACTATGTCAAGGTAGATGCATCCGTTTTTTCTAAGGAATTTGTTTTTTATCAAAGCTGATACCTCCCAGTCCATTCATACAAGATCACGATGCGCCGTGAGCTTGTAGATCGTCTATTTTAACTATTTTTGAAATAGTGCTTATAAGTGGTTAATTCATAATGTATTTTTGTAGGTTTGGGTCTCGGGGTCCCTTCCTAGACATGTAGTGGAGTCAAAAGTACAATATTTGTCTTTGAAATGTAGTTGCCATAGGTATATGCCTATAAGTATAATCATAACATAAGTTTCCAAAAATAAAATATTCAAATAAAGTGCATTTACGTACAGTACTCAAGTAAATGTACTTAGTTACTGTCCACCACTGCTGTAAGTTGTCTGCACATAAAAGACTGCACAATGTATTCAGATACAGATGTATTCAATGTGTGCAGATGAAATGTGCCATCAACCGGCTTGTACATTATATTAATATTTACGATATTCAGTGTTTTCTTCACAGGTCCGTATCATTACTGTTCCCTCAGCATACATGTGCTTTGATGTATTTTATCGACATAAGCTGTTACAATCAGTATTTGTGTATTGTTTGATACTTAACATTCCATACCAAGAGTATTTTTCTCTTTCTCTATTTTCTACTTGAGTATAACAAACAGACTGTACGTTTAGCTTCGTCTGACATATTTTTTTATGCGCTCTTCTGCAATTACAGACAGAACATTACCTTAACTGTCTCTACACCTAATGTGTTTATTAACTGTACAGCGTTTTAATTGCAAGTGAAATGACATTTGTGGAGTAATAGTAGTGTTACTGTATAAGTATTAAATGTTCTCTCCAGGTTTGTGTACCTTCCTGGTCCACTTAACAGCAGCGGTTCCCAACCTGTGGGCCGGGGCCCAAGGGTGGCCTGTGAGGATATTGCAAGAGCGTCCCCAAATACTTGGCAAAACAAAAAGATTGTTATGATATTTAAAATCTTGATCACATAATTTGGTTCTGTTGAGCGCTCGTGGGGAGGAGCAGCTAGGTCATGGTCATGTCTTGCTCATGGACACCACGACACATAGCCGGGGCCGAGAATCGAACCTGGGACCTTCTGTTTCCTACTCATTCAGCTATGGCCGCCACATAAAGTTATTTAATTAGTTAGTTCGACTGATCCAAGCTGGAAAACAATCGATTGATTGATCATTAAACATGCTCTGAAAATGCACGCGGCCCACCCATCTGACCACTTAAAGGGCAAGAACCAGAGTGAACCAGGCATGTCAAACCAGACATAGGATCTGAATTTTATAGGGGTCCCTGGCACCAAATCTTTTCAAATGGCGGTCCGTGGCCAAATATGTATCAATTTGGGATTGCTTGACATGGAAGTTTTTCACTGTCTTAAAACTTCAGACATCATAAACCCTTTAGAAGTTTAGATGACTGTAATCCTCTTCACCACTTAACCCCTCTAGAACTGGACTTGAGTTACAACTGTAGGCTACTTTGACCGCTTTCTTCCTCACCAAATCTCTTCCACAAAAATAGCCGATCTACATCAAATAGCCGGCCTGCTATTTTTGGCGAATGTTCTCCTCAGAATAGGCATGCTGGGGTTCAAGTGGTTCAAAAGATACAATGAGACTGCGGGATATTGATAGCCGATCGATGAGGCTGATCGATTCAAATCTTGATAGGATTTGGGTGGACTAAAACAGTAACTGTGGAACACAATGTGGAGAGTGGAAAATGTGGGAACAAAATCAACACAAACTTTCTCTTATGGGGGTCCCTGGCTCAAAATAGTTTTAGATGGGGGTCCGTGGCCAAATACATATTAATTTGGGGGTCCTTGACATGAAAATGTTTGAGAACCACTGGTTTTATTAAAGAACCTTCACACTAGCGTGCATAGAGCATTTATCTGTGTCTACAGAACTATATTATGGGATGTAAGCTGTAGTTTTATAGCGCACATATGTAGCTGTAATGAAATAGCATAGTATTACTACTAGAAATACTAGCACTGTATTAACATTGTAACTACACTGATAAAAATAATAAATGTATTTTGCAGTAACTGTCTGGCTTACTTCTTTCTTTTTGTGGGCTGGGCAGTGGGATGGTTATAATTTAAGTTATTAAATTAAAATTATTAGGCCTTGTGCAAGAGAAATCTGGATGGGGCACTCTAACACAATAATGAGACAGACAAGATTTCAGATTTCACACACCTCTAGGTACAATGGCTCTGTATAATGAAATCGTAGGCGTATGCAAACTAGTAGTCATGAGAACCTGGTCGACTGGGATCTCTACTATGACAGAAATTATAATAAAAATGACTATACATATATATTTTAGAGTTCTCTTAAATGGATAATATTACACATTTTCATTATTATTATTATTATTATTATTGTGTTAGATGTAATTATCCACAATAACTTGGCCCATGTCATTACTGCCACTACCTCCCTCTCCTCTGACTCCTACATCATGCCACAAACAGCCTAACATGATAACTTTAAGATGAGGGCAAAGCAACTACTTTCATTTGACAGCTTCAGTCCGTGATGTGGGACTAAAAATAATGTCATCATTTCTCTATGTGTAGCCTATTGGCCATCATTCCCACTTTCATTCCACCAAACACACCTGATTAGGTAGCTGGATGGTGCATTAGGCTACTTGTTTTAAACTTAATCAGTACTAGTAGGCCAGTGGTTCTCAACCTTTTCAGCATAACCCCACCCCCCCCCCCCCCCCCCCACCCACAAAAAAAATCATGTGGGGACCCCTCTGCAGGGATCCCGAACCCCAGGTTGAGAACCACTGCAGTAGGCTACACTAAAATATGTACCTGAAAACATTTGAGGAGAGAAACAGCTTGAGACAAGTGAGAAATGATTCCGCAGCTTCAGCCAGGAGCCAGTTTACTTAATTATCACATTGGAAATAGCAGGTGGAAACAATAGGGTATATGCACAGCAGCCATATTGGAAAGAAATTGGGCCTCTTCTTACTTCCTTCACAGGTGTTACCAATGATACTAATGAAGGCTGTTCCATTCTGGTCAGGGTGCTGATATTGTGCATGTTGGCTCACTAGAAACACTCCATTTTGGTTCCCAAATGGCCCCTTAAGTGGGTGTGTAACTCTGAGAGTTTACACATGGAATCAAATGGACCCGTAAGACCCGAAATTTTGCGGTTAAAATGCGGTTATTAAGGGAAATTAATAGGTTTTTCTTCGGTTAAAAACGTCTCTGCACGGCGGCAGATAGGCTAATATAATGCATGTTTTACCTATAACTTAAATATTAAAAAAAATCGGTTATATTGCAGTTATTAAGGGAAATTATTAGGGTTTTTTTCGGTTAAAAACGTCTCTGCACGGTGACAGATAGGCTAATATAATGCATGTTTTAACTATAACTCAAACAACAATAAAACCAGCAATCTGGGGACAACAGTATCAACGGTCACCAGACCTGTCGACCCAAGACAGGTCGACCCGGACCGGTCGACCCGCTGTCGACCCGCTTGGACCCGACAACTCGACCCAAATTCGACCCGGACCGAGAGAGAGAGAGAGAGAGAGAGAGAGAGAGAGAGAGAGAGAGAGAGAGAGAGAGAGAGAGAGAGAGAGAGAGACAGAGACAGACAGAGACAGACACAGACAGACACAGACAGACACAGACAGACACAGACAGACAGACACAGACAGACACAGACAGACAGACAGACAGAGAGAGAGAGAGAGAGAGAGAGGGAAAGAGACATAATAATAATAATAATAATTATGTACATTGATTTACCAAAGAATTATTATTTGTCTGTCAAGGCTTTCAAGCAAGCACAGCCATTGAGATAGACACCTCCTTACCTCAAGCCCTATTGTCTTCTTGATGTGATAAGGCTTTCAAGCACAGCCATTAGACACCTCCTTACCTCAGCTCTAAATCCTTACAGTGTGATATTATCAATTGGTTCAGCCTGGCGATCCTCAATCTGTGTTGTCTGACAATTATTCTTGCACTCACTTTATTCTCCCCTTTTCAGGTAAAGTGCAAAGTTGCCATGTTATAATACGTTTCTATGAATGCTTTAGCTTCAAGACTGTATTGGTGTGGGACTGTTGGTGTTTTTGTTGCACTCGTTACAAAGCTAATGGAGGCTAATGGTAGCTAAAGGGAGCCACCCAGAGGCCGTTTACAGAACATCATAAAGTGACGTTCAGTCTACACATTAGCAGCAGCTCAGTCAGTGTTGTCGTATATGAGATGCAAATATTATAATTGGGATTTCATTTATATTGCATATTTCATCTTACTTACATTTTGTTTACAAGGTGAATATGTATGCTACACAGCATATGACCGTGTCCTTGTTTAAGGAAGGATAGGCTATCATAAATGTTTAGCTTCAGCCTATTTCCTTTTGATCACCTCAAACACTGATGGATGTAAGACTTGTATACATGTATGCTTGTACTGTCACAGCATAGCAGAGTAAGACCTGTCCTAGGGGTTTTGTGAATAATCACATGAAGTATAAAAGTCTGATATATAAGAAGTTATAGTTATATCACATGGGTGTGACAATAAAGTTTACGTTTAAGTTGCGATAGGTAAGGTTAGTTTAAGTTAGGTTGGGTTTGTTTGGCTTTGGCTTAATTAGTTAAATTGTGATGATGATGCATTTTGATGAGCTTTATTGGATGGTGGCGATGTTCTAATGCAAGCTCTCAACAACCTACATGGTGCTTTGTTAGTTACACAACCTAAAGGCTCCATATGGAACCATTGTAGGAACCCTATTGTACGACGTACCATACGGTATAAAGCCCTCTATAGTTCCATAAACATCCTTATATTACATTTATACTGTATGTAGGGGTGCAACACTTTATTGAACTCATTTGATTTCATCGACTATAAAAAGTAATCACAACAATCAATTTGGGGGTAATTAAAACATTTCTATCTTTTTTTAAATAGCCAAAATAGAAGATCCTGAAGACTTGTGCCACATTGTGAACTTGTAGATCTGCTATTTTTTAGGGACACATGTTGTTCAACAAATTATTAAATAGGGCTTAAGTGGTTTATCAAAATAACCGATTTAGTGCATTACTTTTTCTTTTTAGATTTTTCTTCACGTTCATTCCTTGATATATCAAAAACAAAACAAATGGCAAAAAAAAAAAATCTTGATTATTCGATTTAACAAAAAAGTAATGGATAGAATAACCGCTAAGAATATCATTTACATGATGTACTTGATGAACCTCCAGGTATCAGCCAGACGGCCCCCTCATGGAGAAGCGGAGCTGCAACGGAGAGAAAGACTTCCTGGCATCTGGCGTGGGCGAGTCGGACCTGACGGAGTCCGAGTCGCACCTCAACATGATGAAGGACGGAGGCTCCGCCCTACAGTCCATCTTCCACCCGCCCCTCGCGCCGTCAGAACACTCCTCCTCGCTGGTCAACTACTGTGTCTGCGTGCTGGGTACGCAACATCATCCCCTAGCATCCTTAACCCATTTAGACCTGAGGCCTTCTAAATCCTGAATATTTTCCGTGAAAGCTTTCCCCACAATAAGTATGCTGGGGTTTAAGTGGTTAACCGTTAAAACACTAATATACTTAGTTGAATGGAGTCCCCCGAGTCTCTATACTAGACCACCCTTCTTTTTCACTCAACACCAGTGGTATGCAACCTGGGGGCCGTGAGGGCATTGCAAATGGACCCTCAAATAATTGATAAAACACAAAGATTTATTGATAATATAACATTAATATAAGAACATTTTAAAATATTTCTTTTTTAAAGGGACTATAATTTCTTTTAAACCTTGACAAAAGGATTTTTTTTGTGATGCTGGATTTGTTCATTTATAGTTAATAAATACGAATTTATACGGAACACAATCGATTGATTGATCATTAAGATAAACATGCTCTGAAAATACACACAGCCCACCCAAGATTTTCAAGTGGGCCCTGCTCCAGAAAAGGTTGAGAACCACTGTTCTACACTAAATATCTTTGGTGAAAATAGCCGATCTACAAACGTACAACGTGTCCCTTGATGAAACGTATGTATTGCAGTGGTTCTCAAAGTGGGGTCCGGGAACTCCCAGGGGTCCTTGGGTGGGGTTCCAGGGGGTCCCCAGCAAAATATGTTAATACAGCATCACAATCATTTTAACCACTTTATCCATTTATAGGTTGGCTATTAAAAAATAGCTGATCTACAAGCTCACAGCGTGTCACTTTGTGCCGTGCTGCGAGCTTGTTTCTAAATGCTTGGAAGATTTAGAATTCTTTAAAAAAGATAATTAGATGGGGGTCCGTCCGTGCAGCAAATAAATATCAATTTGGGGGTCCTTGGCGTGAAAAAGTTTGAGAACCACTAATGTATTGTAACCTTCCACAGTGACGGCGGTGTGTGTGATCAGTTATCTGACCACATATCATGGTTACTCTATCCTGGGTCTGGAGCTGTGGATCCTGGCAGCGTTGGGGGTGTGTATGATGATCTTCAGCGGCTGTGTTGCCCTCATCTGCAGGCAGCCTCAGACCAGCAAGAAGGTCTCCTTCATGGTGCGTACAGGCTTCCTAATGCAACATGTCTCAGTGTGTATTAATACGTATTAATACGTGTATTCATTGTGTTGGATCGAGTTCAGTTTATTCCTCAGTGAGTTATACTCTATCGCAGTGGTTCCTTTCTTGCTCCTGTCTGTCCCAGTAGGCCAAGGAAGAACCTCTTCAAAACACACTTTTTGCTAGTACTCCTATGCAGATTTCGCCCAAACCTTCTGGAATCATGTGATCTAGATGTCAGATATTCCATATTCCATTCCAATTGACCGACTTCCATTGCTTGCGGGCCCTGGGTAGGCCCGCTCCGCTCAGAGGAGCACGCTTTTCTAGTTTGTGAATCAAAGGATATTCTAACCTCATAGGTAGACTATGTTAATGCAATACACAGGGTCCCCACACATTTTTAGCAATGAATTTCCAAAACTTTTCCAAAACTTTTCCAGAATATTTAGCCCAATTTCCAGGCCTATATAACAATCATTCGGCGCAATAATGTGTCTCTTACTCCTATGTAGAATGCCCAAAGATAGGCAGTGTAGCAAAAATAAAGTTTGAGACATACATTAGGCTGCCGTCACACAGCCCGTTCGGCGAAAAACTACTTATGTTACATATTTCGTGTAATATTATTCATGTTTATGAAAATGTTTTGTTTTAACAAAATCAATAGCCAAAAACAATGCATAGCCAAATATTTTTCCAGGACCCTTGATAAATTCCAGGACCTTTGATGATGTTTGATCAATTTCAAACCTTTTCCAGTACTGGATTTTTTTTTTTTTAATTTCAAAATATTTCCAGGAATTTCATGACCGTGGGGACCCTGAATACAAATAACGCAATTGCAGTTGTTGGAGGTGGTCTCCCTACTCTTCTAGTGCTCTTTGCTAGGGCTGGGCCATATGGACAATATCAAAATATTCTTGACCAAATGCCTTGATATTGATATTGTCATATTTTATTGTGATGATTTTCCAAACATCAACCAACAGGTTCCCCTCCTACCGTTCCTGCCCATCCTGAGTGTATTTGTCAACATTTACCTGATGGTGCAGCTCAGTGGAGACACATGGATACGCTTCTCTGTGTGGATGGCAGTGGGTGAGTGGTCTGGAAATGCCATGTGCGTGGGTTCCAATCCCGCTCATCCAATCCCGCCCTATGTAGCATACCGTCACTGTCGGGGGTCCTTGACACGAAAATATTTGGGAACCACTGTGCTAAAAGACCTTGACTGTGACCTTGACCTTGTCATAATCTTCAGGGCAGCCTTGCTAACAGACAGACACACAGAAATTGTCTGTTATGATGGTTAAATATTCAGTTATGTTGGTAATTGTCTTCTATGGATATTGAGGGTAGTAACAGCTCTCTCATCCATCAGGCTTCCTGATCTATTTCGGCTACGGCATGTGGCACAGCGTAGAACGACAGCGCCACCTGCAGAGTGCCGTTAGCAGCAGCAGCAAGAAAAGCACCACCAAGAAAAAGAGCGCCCCCAGCAGGGAGAAGCAGGGCGGTGCAGTCCAAGACAAATCCATCTGCCCAGAAAAGACCAGCCAGTGTTAAAGGAGCCTGGGATTCACCCAGAGACTCTGGGATTCACCCTGAGACTCAAGGCTTTTTTTTTCAACTACAAGAACTAAGTGAACCATGCAGTGCAACTTATTCCACGGATTCAGGATGTGTTTCCCTGGCGCTACAGCTCGGTTTCAGATAAGGTTCTCAGAACCTAATTTGGGCCCTGCTCAGGAGGTGGTACTAACCCTTAGTTCTGGGAACCCAGAACTTATACTTACACCAGTGATCTACAAGCTGAAAACGTGTCAAGAGGCGATGTGTAGTGAGCTTGTAGATCGGCTATTTCCGCTTCTTTTTATGACTTTTTTTTATGACTTTTTATTTTCTGGCGTACCTCCCCCTTCAGGAATGGATCTGGTTTTAATGGAAACGTAAACAAAACGACCATCACAGAACGTCACAGGTTCTGGAAGGTTCTGGGTTTACCCTTCGTAGTGGAAAAGAGCCATCAGAGGCCACCTAGTGGACACACAGTATGACCGTTTACTAACCCCCTCACATACAGTACTATAGACACAGTTCGCCATTCACCAGCCAAATGGGAGCGTCGGTATTCTGGACCCGGTGGTCATCTTGTGACAGGAAGTAGCTGTCTGGGACATGTGATGAGGTGGTCGGGTGCGTGGACACGTGGATGGTGATGACATCATACTGGATGGTGATGACATCATACTGGACAGTAATGACATCACACCGGATATAGTGATGTTACAAACACAAGTCTGGGATCAACTCCCCTCTGCACGACTGGCGAGACTAGACTAATCCATTTGGCATTCAGGTGGGGAAAAAAACACAACGTGGCAGCAACCAGAAACCACTTTCTAGAACACACACACACACACACACACACACACACACACACACACACACACACACACACACACACACACACACACACACACACACACACACACACACACACACACACACACACACACACACACACACACACACACACACACACACACACACACGTCAGTTCTGAATGAAAACCAGGCTTCCCCCGTGTGGAAAGCCTGCTGACGCCAGGTTACACAAACACAGGTAACACACTGGACAATGATGACATCACACTGGACAGTGATGTAATCAAACAGGTAACACACTGGACAATGGCTGTGGAAAAGCTTTCCATTTGATCCAAACTTCTAAGGTAGTTTGTTGTGATTGTATTTGTCTTTTCCGGTGCATTTTTTGTCCTATAAGCCTGCTTGTTTTTTCGTTTGTTTTCCTTTCCTTTTAGGTGGGTTAATAAGTAGCATACCACGTTTAAAATCTGTATTATCCTTTCAAAGGTTCAGCATTTTACTGAATGGAGATATTTTCTTTTTATATAATTGTGCTTGTATTATAATGTTATTTGCTGGGAAAGCACTTATTGGTAACATTCTCTGACATACAGTAATAAGCACACTTACGTGAAAACAGGTAATTAACTAATTAACAGGCCTGTGTTGGGGGGGGTTGCTTACTATGTCAAGGTAGATGCATCCGTTTTTTCAAAGGAATTTGTTTTTTATCAAAGCTGATACCTCCCAGTCCATTCATACAAGATCACGATGCGCCGTGAGCTTGTATATCGTCTATTTTAACTATTTTTGAAATAGTGCTTATAAGTGGTTAATTCATAATGTATTTTTGTAGGTTTGGGTCTCGGGGTCCCTTCCTAGACATGTAGTGGAGTCAAAAGTACAATATTTGTCTTTGAAATGTAGTTGCCATAAGTATATGCCTATAAGTATAATCATAACATAAGTTTCCAAAAATAAAATATTCAAATAAAGTGCATTTACGTACAGTACTCAAGTAAATGTACTTAGTTACTGTCCACCACTGCTGTAAGTTGTCTGCACATAAAAGACTGCACAGTGTATTCAGATACAGATGTATTCAATGTGTGCAGATGAAATGTGCCATCAACCAGCTTGTGTACATTATATTAATATTTACGATATTCAGTGTTTTCTTCACAGGTCCGTATCATTACTGTTCCCTCAGCATACATGTGCTTTGATGTATTTTATCCACATAAGCTGTTACAATCAGTATTTGTGTATTGTTTGATACTTAACATTCCATACCAAGAGTATTTTTCTCTTTCTCTATTTTCTACTTGAGTATAACAAACAGACTGTACGTTTAGCTTCGTCTGACATATTTTTTTATGCGCTCTTCTGCAATTACAGACAGAACATTACATTAACTGTCTCTACACCTAATGTGTTTATTAACTGTACAGCGTTTTAATTGCAAGTGAAATGACATTTGTGGAGTAATAGTAGTGTATAAGTATTAAATGTTCTCTCCAGGTTTGTAAGAGCGTCCCCAAATACTTGGCAAAACAAAAAGATTGTTATGATATTTAAAATCTTGACCACATCATTTGGTTCTGTTGAGCGCTCGTGGGGAGGAGCAGCTAGGTCATGGTCATGTCTTGCTCATGGACACCACGACACATAGCCGGGACCTGGGACCTTCTGTTTCCTACTCATTCAGCTATGGCCGCCACATAAAGTTATTTAATTAGTTAGTTTGACTGATCCAAGCTGGAAAACAATCGATTGATTGATCATTAAACATGCTCTGAAAATGCACGCGGCCCACCCATCTGACCACTTAAAGGGCAAGAACCAGAGTGAACCAGGCATGTCAAACCAGACATAGGATCTGAATTTTATAGGGGTCCCTGGCACCAAATCTTTTCAAATGGCGGTCCGTGGCCAAATATGTATCAATTTGGGATTGCTTGACATGGAAGTTTTTCACTGTCTTAAAACTTCAGACATCATAAACCCTTTAGAAGTTTAGATGACTGTAATCCTCTTCACCACTTAACCCCTCTAGAACTGGACTTGAGTTACAACTGTAGGCTACTTTGACCACTTTCTTCCTCACCAAATCTCTTCCACAAAAATAGCCGATCTACATCAAATAGCCGGTCTGCTATTTTTGGCGAATGTTCACCTCAGAATAGGCATGCTGGGGTTCAAGTGGTTCAAAAGATACAATGAGACTGCGGGATATTGATAGACGATCGATGAGGCTGATCGATTCAAATCTTGATACGATTTGGGTGGACTAGAACAGTAACTGTGGAACACAATGTGGAGAGTGGAAAATGTGGGAACAAAATCAACAAACTTTCTCTTATGGGGGTCCCTGGCTCAAAATAGTTTCAGATGGGGGTCCGTGGCCAAATACATATTAATTTGGGGGTCCTTGACATGAAAATGTTTGAGAACCACTGGTTTTATTAAAGAACCTTCACACTAGCGTGCATAGAGCATTTATCTGTGTCTACAGAACTATATTATGGGATGTAAGCTGTAGTTTTATAGCGCACATATGTAGCTGTAATGAAATAGCATAGTATTACTACTAGAAATACTAGCACTGTATTAACATTGTAACTACACTGATAAAAATAATAAATGTATTTTGCAGTAACTGTCTGGCTTACTTCTTTCTTTTTGTGGGCTGGGCAGTGGGATGGTTATAATTTAAGTTATTAAATTAAAATTATTAGGCCTTGTGCAAGAGAAATCTGGATGGGGCACTCTAACACAATAATGAGACAGACAAGATTTCAGATTTCACACACCTCTAGGTACAATGGCTCTGTATAATGAAATCGTAGGCGTATGCAAACTAGTAGTCATGAGAACCTGGTCGACTGGGATCTCTACTATGACAGAAATTATAATAAAAATGACTATACATATATATTTTAGAGTTCTCTTAAATGGATAATATTACACATTTTCATTATTATTATTATTATTATTGTGTTAGATGTAATTATCCACAATAACTTGGCCCATGTCATTACTGCCACTACCTCCCTCTCCTCTGACTCCTACATCATGCCACAAACAGCCTAACATGATAACTTTAAGATGAGGGCAAAGCAACTACTTTCATTTGACAGCTTCAGTCCGTGATGTGGGACTAAAAATAATGTCATCATTTCTCTATGTGTAGCCTATTGGCCATCATTCCCACTTTCATTCCACCAAACACACCTGATTAGGTAGCTGGATGGTGCATTAGGCTACTTGTTTTAAACTTAATCAGTACTAGTAGGCCAGTGGTTCTCAACCTTTTCAGCATAACCCCACCCCCCCCCCCCCCCCCCCCACAAAAAAAATCATGTGGGGACCCCTCTGCAGGGATCCCGAACCCCAGGTTGAGAACCACTGCAGTAGGCTACACTAAAATATGTACCTGAAAACATTTGAGGAGAGAAACAGCTTGAGACAAGTGAGAAATGATTCCGCAGCTTCAGCCAGGAGCCAGTTTACTTAATTATCACATTGGAAATAGCAGGTGGAAACAATAGGGTATATGCACAGCAGCCATATTGGAAAGAAATTGGGCCTCTTCTTACTTCCTTCACAGGTGTTACCAACAGTGATGCTATGCTCATTTGAGAAGTGGTTGCACTCTCTATTTTAATGACGTGGCGCGCACGTCGCTTAACACCTACAGTACAGGTCACACAATGGACAATTGATATGCATATAGGCTAATTCCTATGTTAATGTACCGCGTGAGTCGGGAGCCTTTGTAAACTTTGATGAAGTGTGAATTTAAAGTAGTTTTAAATCTATGCGTGTGCCTGCACGTCCCCCTGGCCAAATAAGTGGTTGCACGGCGTGCAACCGCGTCCACTGAGCATTGCACCCCTGGTTACCAATGATACTAATGAAGGCTGTTCCATTCTGGTCAGGGTGCTGATATTGTGCATGTTGGCTCACTAGAAACACTCCATTTTGGTTCCCAAATGGCCCCTTACGGTGGGTGTGTAACTCTGAGAGTTTACACATGGAATCAAATGGACCCGTAAGACCCGAAATTTTGCGGTTAAAATGCGGTTATTAAGGGAAATTAATAGGTTTTTCTTCGGTTAAAAACGTCTCTGCACGGCGGCAGATAGGCTAATATAATGCATGTTTTACCTATAACTTAAATATAAAAAAGAAATCGGTTATATTGCAGTTATTAAGGGAAATTATTAGGGTTTTTTTCGGTTAAAAACGTCTCTGCACGGTGACAGATAGGCTAATATAATGCATGTTTTAACTATAACTCAAACAACAATAAAACCAGCAATCTGGGGACAACAGTATCAACACACTCTTCCAGCCTGTCAACTGACTGTCACAGTATTTCCACTACACAGGATCTACAGGCTATTAAAGCCAACAGCACACATTTAACCAAATTCACCCACAAATACGTTTAAGCCACTTATATTAACAACATAATAAAAGGCAGTGCACAGTTAAAAAAAAAAGCCATGTCTTACCTTGTGCCAAGCAAGCGTTGCCTTATATTCCTTTGTGTTGCTAATGACACTAGATGTACTCTAATCTAGCCGTTTTTAATTAACGGTTTAATTTGGTTATTTAGAAGCCTGTATCAGTTATCCTGTTTTTCAAGCCACCGCGGTGTTTTCAATAGCTTCCTTGGTTTACGCGTCACAAAGTCGCTTTGATTGGTTGAGATGCGCAGAGAAGGTTTCAGAGCAGGAACCATGCCCATATATGTCATGGCCATTGTGGTTCTCAACCTGTGGGTCGGGACCCGGACCCGACATGATTTTGGGGAGTTCCCCAGATCACAGTGAAGTGACAATTTAAGGACTTTTAAGACCTTATTAATACCTAAATAAAAGGGGGAAAAGACCATTACTGAATCACAAGTATCTAACCAACTATACTATAAAAAACGATCAAACATTGGCCAAATCATCAAATACCATAAGAAGCAAAAATTGTGAACTTAGCAGATCTACAAGCTTACAATGCCTTGCAACGTGAGGCGTGGTGAGCTTGTAGATCTGCTATTTTCACAACATTTATGTGTGGAACCGAGTCAAACAAAATGTAATGCCTCAACTCCTACATTCCAAGTGCTTGTCAGGTGGGTGGGGGGTCCCCAGTTCAAAATTATGATTATTTTGGGGGGTCAAAAGGTTGAAAACCACTGCTTCAAAGCGTCAACTATATATATATATATATATATATATATATATATATATATATATATATATATATATATGTGTGTGTGTGTGTACATAAGGGCTTTGCAGGGGCCCCTGCAAAGTTAATAACAGTGATGGTCATGCGGATTGATTGATTGAATATTTTATTTGGCAGAAATGTAAAACACAGCACAAGTACAGTTGTTTCCATTGAGGTCCTTGGTATTCAATTCATAAACATTTAGTAGCACCAAACAGTTCGATATTATTATTTTTTTTTTTTTAACATTAAAAAAAAAAAAAAAAAAGCTCAAGCTCAGGCCCCCCCCCCCCCTAGCTCAGGGGCCCGTTGGGTAATCCTCCCCTGGGTGGGAGGGCACTTGACAAACTGACTGATGGCAGCCAGCTCATTTAAATTACGATTATAAATAATATTACTGTGAAATTATAATTATTTGTCAAATGTTCGTCTTGATAAGGGCCACGGATGTTGTAGTACACTTAAAGGACAACTTTGGTTTTTTACAACCAATGTTTATGTTTTAGATTGTAATTAAAGTAAATAAAAGATGAGTGTTAAAAATGTTAAATTTACTGCTTTCTATAGTTTTAGCAATTTTCACAATCTTTTTTACAGTGTTTTCACAGTGGGCGGGGGCATTCTGTCCGGTGGCTAAATATGTATTTTTTTAACACATTAACCCGGCGTTTTCTTTATTATTATTTACAGTAGCTCTTCTAGCCCCCAATAACTCACATCTGGCCATCTCAGACAGCCGGACCTTTTTTATTGTGTAAAAAAGGCATATTTAGCCACCGGACAGAATGCCCCCGCCCACTGTAAAAAATATCGCAAAAAATGCTAAAACTATAGAAAGCAGTAAATGAAAAAAAAATTACACTCATCATTTATTTACTTTAATTACAAGCCAAAATATAAACCTTGGTTGTAAAAAACCAAAGTTGTCCTTTAAGTGTATACTGCTGAGGAGTGAGTGAGGACCCAAGGAAGTACATTGTTGCGTGTTGAACGGATGAGAGGTTCTCCAGAACCGTCCGTGTACAAGTAATATACTATATAGCCTAACCCTTTTTGGAGGGGTTTGCTATTTGCTCTTTTTGCTATTGATGGCTTCTGTAATTGAATTCAATATTCAGCTTTATCAAGAGAAGTATGCCCGTTAATTCTCTCCTGTGCAGTTAGTGTTGAATTAATTCATGGGATTTCTATTTTTCTCCACAGCAAAAAGGAGCACATGTTAATGCATATGCACGCACCATTCAAAAAGTGCACAAAAGTTCAAGTTCAAAAGTTCAAATATGGAGGATTTGAACTTGCCATTAACCAAAATCTGTAGAGGGCGCTGTGGAGTAAATAAAAATAATTTCCGTCTCGCTGACATATTTTATTTTCTGCCCAAAAAGTGTATTTTACAGAGTAGGTGGGGTGCTGAGAGACTTCCCACCTCCGAGAATAGTGAGTAGCGAAATGGTTTTGTTTATTTTCACTACTCTTGAGCGCTCGCAGGGCAGTGGAATTCCTTGTACAAGCGCAGAGCGAGGGGTCTTCCAGGGCGTGGTTAGAGGGAACTCACTATGGCTCTGAACTAGGGTTAGGGGTCCGCAGACAAATACACATTAATCTGGGGGTCCTTGACATAAGAATGTTTGAGAATCACTGGTTCAAACAACATTGGATTGGGAACCAAGCCCAAATAAGCAACTGCACTTTAGAAACAAGACCCCAAAAAACCGCAACCCGCAACTTCTAGCAACTTTACAGAAAAAGAAGCCCAAGTCCGTTATAATAAGCGGACATGGCAACCCTGGTCTGTCTGTACGGGAAGGCTGCAGGGACATTCTTGTGTTGGACGCGTTTCGACTTGCGCGGCAGCGGTTCCCAGACAAGCAGTGATGGAAGAAGTACTCATAATAGTGGAGCGGCTAAATGCTTTTTATTGGCAGAATCTTTCAGTTGATGATACAAGCGTGAAAATTGGCATGAGCACTCTCCATGGGTCACTTGACAAGAAAATTGTCCGAGGCAGTTGTAATTTCAAGATGGCGGCCATTTTTCAAGATGGCCGACACCTTAGTGGGCAGTTAAGTGATATGATGGTTTATTTGGTGATACAAGCATGACAATTGGCATGAATAGTCTCTGTTGGTCACTTGACAATAGGCCACCCACAGCTACTTGACATTTCAACATGGCGGCCATTTTTCAAGATGGCCAACACTTTAGTGGAGCAATTAAGTTATATAATGGTTCATTTGGTGATACAAGCATGGAAATTGGCATGAGCAGTCTCGGTGGGTCACTTGACAATATGCCACCCACAGCTACTTGAAATTTCAAGATGGCGGCCATTTTTCAAGATGGCCGACACTTTAGTGGAGCATTTAAGTTATATAATGGTTCATTTGGTGATACAAGCATGAACATTGGCATGAGCAGTCTCTGTGGGTCACTTGACAATAAGCCACCCACAGCTACTTGAAATTTCAAGATGGCGGCCATTTTTCAAGATGGCCACCACCTTAGTGGAGCGGTTAAGCTTAAGAAATCATTTAGTTGGTGATAAAAGCATGACAATTGCCATGAGCCGTCTCAAAATGTCATTTGACAAGAAACCCCACAACCACCACTTGAAATTTCAAGATGACTGCCGCCCGCCATGTGGATCTTTAAATGATACCTTTTTCTCATAGAAATGTATTGGGTTGGGGGCACGGTGGTGCAGTCGGTAGCACTGTCGCCTCACAGCTAGAAGGTCCTGGGTTCGATTCCCACAGGGGACGCTGTGGGCACTGGGGGCGTGTTCTCTCCTCTGCGTCATCAGCGCCCATACCCTAGGCGGGGTTGGCGAAAGGGCCTTTCTGTGTGGAGTTTGCATGTTCTCCCCGTGTCTCCTAGGGTAGGTACCCTCACAAAAACATGCAGTAATCCTGGTCACTATACTGCCTCCCCCTGGCCAGCCGGGGCGCCTGATGGAGGGGAAGGGAACTGGTTGGAATAACGTGTTCCTCCCGCGCGCTACGTCCTACCAGGGAAACTCCCCCCTGTCAGGTGACAAGAAGGTCAGTTGGCTCTCATGCATTGAAGGAGGCATGAGCTCGGCCCTGGCCTCCCTAGGTTGGCAGAGGGAAGGTAGTGCCCAGGATTACATAGACAATTGGCACTGGGTGTTAAAAATAGGGTTACAAAATCGTGGTATAAAAATGTAAGTTTAAAAAAAAAAAGAAATGTATTGGGTTCCTCAAAAAGCTCTGTCAAGAGAGGTTGTTTGACTGTGTTTTGTCTGACTCCTCGCCCACAACCTGTCCAGTTTGGTAAAACCTGTAGGAGTTGCCTCCCACTGGCATAGCTCTCAGGGTTCACTGAGGTACACAAGCTCCCTTACCACGACAAGGTAACAGTCACAAGGGAGGATTTATGTTTTATTTTTTAACTAACAGCCATTACATGTGTCAAATAAATACTAAGAAATGGGGAAACAAAAAATATGACAAAAAATTAGCACAGTTGTGGTGCTGATTAGCACAGTTGTGGTGCTGAATGGACAGTGCTCCAACATTATAATTGAGCAATGGCTAATACTGAATGGCAGTAGCCACAGAACCATGACAAACCTATACTAAGGAACTAAACTGAAAATGTGCTTCACTGTTACGTATGGCAGTGGAAGGCAGTGGAAGCAATGTTACAAAGTAACAACTGAAAATTACACACTAATAGGCCTACACTTGAAAACACAGAGGACAACGGGGAACAACTCTGGCAAAATAAACATGCAAATAGGTTCTAGCAGGGGCAACTACATAGGCATGTGCAACTGAGTCCATATCTGAAGCACTTACACCTTCCAGTACATGCCTTGGTGCACCCACATTTGGTCAACTCCCAACAACTCTCCGCAATAGGTGGAAGTGGAGTCCAGAAGACTTTCCACTTCTCGTCCTGTTCCACCCATCCCCAGTCAGATGGGCTCGGCATTTGTGGATGTCGCTTCAATGCCTGTCCCCACACGTATCCAGCCTCATAAGAAGCACGTTTGGCATGCTCTTTGAGTGCTGCTTGAGTTGGTGGGATCAAGTCATTATGTCTTTGCTTTCTGGCAAAGAGATCAAGATGTAGATGCTCTCTTTTGGGCCCTTTCCAGCTCTGTGTTGTTGAACCTAAGTTTACAGCTTAAATTATATTTTGCTCTGTTTCTTGGCAATGTGCTTTCTATGCCATCACCTTCATCTAGTCGGGTTAGACTAAGTAAGATAGGCAGAGCATTGATCTTATGAAATAATGGAACATTTCTTGCAATGGTATCATAACCAGTACGATCTTGCTCTCTGTTGAATAAACTCGGCTGAATGAGTTTTTCCTTGGTGACCTGCTGACAAATGAAACATCTGTCCCAGTTAGTTTTCTCAACTGTTATGATGGCTTCTGCCATGTCTGCAGCATAGGCATAGGCCGAGGGTTTATCCTTTTACCACCTTTTACCAAGCACTTTGATGTATGGGATACAACTAAGTTCGTGCCTTAACCCTACACTTAGTCCGATCGTTCATCCAATGCCATTTAAATCCCGTGCGATCTCAACAAATCAACACAACTGTATTGTGATGTGTTAAAAGTTGTTCTTTAGCATAATAACAATAATCGTATAATTGCCCTTAATGAAAAAAAAACATACATTTCTATGAGAAAATGTATCTTTTGAGGATCCAGGTGGCGGCCATCTTGAAAATAGAAATTTCAAGTGGATGTGAGTGTTTTCTTGTCAAGCAACCCTTAGAGACTGCTCATGCCAATTGTAATGCCTGTATCACCAATTAAACCATTATATAACTTAATTGCTCCACTAAAGTGTTGGCCATCTTGACAAATGGCCGCCATCTTGGAATTTCAAGTAGCTGTGGGTGGCCTATTGTCAAGTGACCCACAGAGACTGCTCATGCCAATTTTCATGCTTGTATCACCAAATAAACCATTATATAACTTAATTGCTCCACTAAAGTGTTGGCCATCTTGACAAATGGCCGCCATCTTGGAATTTCAAGTAGCTGTGGGTGGCCTATTGTCAAGTGACCCACAGAGACTGCTCATGACAATTTTCATGCTTGTATCACCAAATAAACCATTATATAACTTATTTGCTCCATTAAAGTGTTGGCCATCTTGAAAAATGGCCGCCATCTTGGAATTTCAAGTAGCTGTGGGTGGCCTATTGTCAAGTGACCCACAGAGACTGCTCATGCCAATTTTCATGCTTGTATCACCAAATAAACCATCATATCACTTAACTGCCCACTAAGGTGTCGGCCATCTTGAAAAATGGCCGCCATCTTGAAATTACAACTGCCTCGGACAATTTTCTTGTTAAGTGACCCATGGAGACTGCTCACGCCAATTTTCACGCTTGTATCATAAATTGAAAGATCGTAGCACTTAGCTGCTCCGCTATAATATCTTCTTCTTCTTGATACTTTTACTTCAGTGAAACATATTATGTTTCACTGAAGTAAAAGTATCAGTACCGCAATGTAGAAATACCCTGTTACAAGTAAACGTCCGGAATTCAAAATGTACAAAGTAAAAGTACAAAAGTATCGGCATCAAAATGTACTTAAAGTACCAAAATAAAAGTACTCATTATGCAGAATTTCACAAGTTCAAAATGTATTAAAAATCTTTTGAAAATAGCAGATCTACAATCGTCTATTTTCAAATGGCCGAAATATATAGGGCTGAAGTGGTTATTGTGTTTTGTAATAATAATCAAAATCTATAAAGTAACTAGTAGTAACTAACGTTTTCAAATAATTGTAGTGGAGTAAAAGTACAATATTTGTCTCTGAGATGTAGTGGAGTAGAAATAATAGTACAGACAATTGGAAATACTCCAGTAAAGTAAAAATTGTACTTGAGTACAGTACTTGAGTAGTTACTTTACACCACTGCAAACAAGATTTCCTGGGGACCTAGCCCTGGTTCAGAGCGTTTTCAAAATACATTTAGAAACTAAATAAAAGCACCCATAAATGTAAAAGAAGCTATCAAGAAAAAAGGAAAACAGCAGATTTACAAGCTCAGCTTATAGGTCAGCTATTTTCACTTTTAAAGAGCGCAAGTCGTTATTCAATATTTATTTTTGTATGTTTGGGTCCCGGGGTGACTAAATTAATATTTTTGGTCTCAGCTTAAAAAGGTTAGGGAATCAATGATGCAACATGTAGATTTTGACTATGTATTAAGCAGCCAGTTGTTTAGTATTCTGTACTGTATATCTGTTGTATAGATATAGAAGCTCATCATGTTTATGAATATGAAAACTAAAAGGACAATAACTTAGAAAAGAAACACCACACTGCAATGTTCAAAAAACTGTAATGTTTTTAATCTTTCTGAACGAAAGATTTTCACAGTATCAAAAGTGAATAATAAAAAAAACAAAAACAAGAAAAAGCCAACATACACTTGGCTATTAATGGTATAGTATAAATCTACATTCCAAACATTTAAGATAATGTTCTCTAGTTGAATATAACCTGGAAAGTATCAGATGTTATATGAAAACAAAAAAAAGCTCAGCAGATTGTTTTTAGGAAAGAAATAACCCATCTTACTGAAAAGCCTTCTAATAAAGCCTGTTGACATTTAAACCCCAGGACCACAATTCCCCAACAGTATCAACATGAGTCGTTTTTCTCCTGTCCAATGAAGGTAATCAAGACTCAAGTCTTCAGACACGCTGTGAAATCAAGAGGGTGCAACCAATGTCCACAGCACTGTGAAAATAATAGCAATGGATTAGAATACCACAAACACACAACCGCCCAGAAAACTCATGACAAAAGGCAGACGAGGCCTCTAAAAAACTCACCGAGTATGTACAAACATTGAAATAATTACGTGAAAACATCATGTGATAGGTCCCAACATTAAATTAAATGTCGTGCACTGGACTGGTGTACCTTTGAGCTGTGTGTGTATCCGTGTGTGTGTGTGTGTGTGTGTGTGTCACACAGCTGGCATTTTTAAGTCACAATAACAGTTGGGGGGGGGGGGGGGGGGGGGGCGGGGTTGGGTGCAGAGATACAGTAGTCATGTAATCCAAAACGGCCTTCTGCTGGACAGCAAAGAGCATAGAAGCGCATTTGAGAACATCGATCAGATTATAGAGCTATTAGTCTAGGAGATGTTCAAGCTTGAACACCAAGGGAAGACGGACTCTGAAGCTACAGATGCAGTGAGAGACTTGTCAAAACAGGATTGGAAGGGCAGTGTCAATTTCCAAAAAAGCTACGTATCACTTTACATATCATGCACTGGGAAATTTGAACAAACTTCATCACATCTTTGTGCTGTAAGCAGTGTTGAGCACAGTAGATTATTTTGTCTCCCCCATCTCATTAATTATGTGTTGGTGTATTGAGAACATTCATGTTTTAAAAGATGACATGTCATACAAAAAGAACAGTGTAGCAGATTGTGCATTAAGCACAATTGTCATTTGTTTGTTATTCTTACATGATTCATTGATTACCGATTTAAAACAAAAAGATCTTCGCAAGCTACTCCGATTAAATCTATGTTGATCAGCCACCAAACAGGAGTTAATAAGAGGATAAGCATGGCGCAATTAACTAAACTCCATCAATCAACTCCGTCAACTTCATGAGAGCAGAGCAGAATGACTGCCCACATAGCCTAACAAGTGGAATATGCAGATGTATTTTTCTTAAGTTAAGCTTGCAAACTGTCTTGAGCACTTCCTTCACAGGACAATCTTCAAACTGTTAAATATTCTAAACTGGATCATCATCTACATTGTCTAAAGATATTGGTGTCAGGGGAAGAAAGTTAGAAAACTACAATGCACAATGGAATGGGTGAACAATACATCAGAGCATTTTTAGAGCACCAAATTGAACCGACAGGAATTCAGAGGTTTAACAACGTTAAAATGTCTCAGATTTGTGATAAAAACATATTTATTTAATGTAAGGTAACTGTTTACATACTACATAATGAAGTACACATGGATGCAGTGGATTTAACAGATCATATTTTTTCTTCTCCATTTTGCACCTGTCATTTAGTGAACATTGCAACGATATCACAGAGGGAGAGTTGGCCTTGTTGTGAATGATCCCTGGCTCTGTTGGCCTCAAGTCTTTCTGCATGGAAATAGGGTTGTGCACCAGGGTCCCTTGGCTTAGTGGGGATTGAAAGAGAAGAACATAGGGAATGAGAGAAGGCCTCTCTATGGAGTCAGTTTGTGGTGGGACGACTTGGGAACTTGTAATCCGGCACTCATCCCAAGTTATTGAGCTGAATTTGAGGGAACCTTTTTCAGGCTGAAGTTGGACCAGTTTACTGCAACCTTCTGGCGGGTTTGTTTTGCTGAGTCCAGGCAAAACCTACAGAGAAGAGAGAGATACAGAAGGGAGACAAAAGGAAAGAAAAACAAATTAGTGGTTTAACTGAGAAAGGAGAATCAATATACTACTACTGCTAATAATACTTTATATTATAATAATTATCAGCCGTTGTAGGACTAAGTTTGAATCAAAGTTCTTCGTATATAACAAAACAATGTAATGGTTGGCAAAACAATAGTTGACAAGTAAGAGCAGTTGCTTAGCAGCTTAGGGCTGAAACACACAGATGCAGGCTCTCATGGAACACCTCACTTCCTGCCCCCTGAGACAGAATTATCATCACTGAAGAGGATGTCAGGAAAGTGTTTCGGTGTACTAACACAAGGAAAGCTAATGGGCCGGACGAGTGCAGTGCTTTTCTCCTCAAAAACTTTGCATCTGAGTTGGCTCCTGTGTGGCAACCAATATTTCAAACCTCTGTAGACACACATATAATTCCTCTGTGTTGGAAAACCTCACACATAAAACCATTACCCAAAATCCAATGACCAAAAGAACATAAGGATTATAGACCCATAGCTCTTACTTCAGTGACCATGAAATCACTGGAAATAATACTGTTGCAACATCTTGTGAGTATAACTAAAGACAAATTTGACCCCTGTCAGTTTGCTTATAAGAAAGGCTGCGGTACAGAGGATGCGGTTGTCACACTGGTCCACTTCATTACAAAACACCTAGATAAGTCTAATAAGAATCATGCAAGGGTGCTGTTCTTAGACTTCTCTTCAGCCTTCAATACAATACAGTCTGATATTCTGGCGTCAAAGATGGTACAGTTGGAACTGAATCCATACTTAATTCACTGGTATGCTTCCTTCCTTACTAACAGAGTACAGAGGGTGAAAGTGAACAAAACCTGCTCCTCAGCATTAACCACTAATGTTGGTGCTCCCCAGGGTTGTGTAAGCTCAGCTGTACTGTTCACCCTTTATACTGACAGCTGTAGTACTGAGAAATGTCTGTCTGAATGTCGCACTGACAAGCCAGAACAATACATTCTAAAGTACTCTGATGATACAGTTTTGATTTCTCTTTTGGATAGTTCCAGTGATCCTGGACTGCACCAACATAGAGTAAATAAGGTGGTGGAGTGGAGTGATAACAACGCTCTTATCATTAACACAAAAAAGACAGAAGAGATTGTTTTTGGTGCTCCATTAGAGATACACAGATCCCCCATTACTATTCATAGTGAACAGATCAACCAGGTATGTTCGTATACATACCTAGGAGTAGTAATAGACCACCTTTTGTCATGAAAAGACCAGATTGAATCAGTGGGTAAGAAGACAAAACAAAGAGTCTATTTCCTTCGCCGTCTGAGATCTTTTGGTGCTAGTAGACAGATTCGTCTTTTGTTTTTCACCTCTGCTATTATGGAGTGTCCTGCAGTACTGTAGTACCACCTGGTATGGATGTCTGTCTGTAGCTTTAAAGTCACAACTGCTGCAGCAAGTGAACATTTGTTCAAAGATTGTTCGACAACCACTTCAGAGGCTCTATACATCTACGTATGATAACAGTATGATAAGGTTGGCAAGGAATATCACTTCAAACACTAGCCATGCTTTGTATGGAGAATATAGGTTGCTGCCTTCAGGAAGGAGATACAGTGTTCCTACATACAATAAGGTCAAACTGAAGAGGTCCTTTGTCCATCAGACGACATTGAGGCTTAATCAGGAGTTATAAGCCAGGGGTAGGCTGAGTGGTGGACATTGCTCTTGTCTTTGCATGTCTTTATGTATGTATTTTGTATTTTGTTGTTTTCTTGTGTCATGTCAAATGTGTGTACTGTTATATGTTGCTTACATGGCTGTTTTTGGGTCGCAAGACAAATTTCAGTGCAAACTGACAATAAAGTATTATCGTATCGTTCCCTTTGGCATCCATGTTAATTACTCTCAACCTAGCATCCCTAGTTTGGGCATGTGATTAGACCATATACATGAAAACGAGCTTGTGAGCGTGTAGATATTGATATTTTCACTGCATTACACTGTCATACAACAAACTGCAGCCTGAGGAAGAGTTCTTGTACTCGAAACGCGTTGCTGAGTTGTCTAAGATTTTAAGCCAAATTGTTTGTCAAATATAGCAGTTTGAAGGCATTAAAACCATGTTTTGCACTATACAGAAAATACACTGTAGGGGTAGTTAACCCATTTAATTAATTTTAGATTTATTTGGCTATTCAAAAATAGCAGATATGAGCTTGTAGATCACTATGAACACTATGAGCCTGTAAGAAATCTAAAATGACACAGATGCGTTCCCGGATTGAATGGGTATAATGACTACGGAGGGATACAGTGGCTCAGGCAGTAGAGCGGCCACTTGAGAATTGGAAGGTTGCTGGTTCGAGCCCGGCTCCCCCTGTGTTGGTGTCAAAGTGTCTTTGAGCAAGACACTGATCCCTTAACTGCCCCCGATGAGCAGGTTAGTGCCTTGCATTGCTTCCTCCGCCCTCAGTATGTGTAGGAATAGGTGAATGTAATGCACATTGGATAAAGGCGCTATAAATGACTTGTTGCCAATACATTTTAAAAAGATATGGGATATGAAAATCAGGTCTGTTCATTAGTCACAATGCATCGCAGTGTGACGCGTTGTGAGCTTGTAGATCTGCTATTCTCACTATTTTGAAAAAGAATTGTTCATTAATCGAAATCGAGGCAAAAGTTTGAAATAATTGTGATATTGATTTGAATTCATATCGCCCAGCCCTATTTCCTGCATCACGTCTTGTCGCCTATGTGCTGACTGCATTCTGTGGACGACTTTAAACATACTTTTTAAAGTAGCCAAGTAATTAACCCATTAAGACCTGGAACGCATCTGTGTCACTTAAGATTTCTTTGGCTATTTTTGAAAAATCTTGAAAAAAAAAAGTTTCGATTTTTTCCCCAAAAAAACGGTTAGGATTTAGACAAGAAACATTTTTAAGAATCGCCTCAGGTCTTAATGGGTTAAGTAATAGGGATGGGCATTTGGACCTTTTTTGGTAAACGTTTAACCTTTGGACTGTGGGCGGTTAACTGTCCATGACGTCATACTACTATTAGAATTAAAATGCCCACGCCGTGGTGTTCGCCAGGGGTGGGCCAGCACACGAGCACTCCTATTGCCTCCAACTTGCCACAGAATATTGATCAGTGCTCTGGCTATAGGGTAGGCTTCTTTCTCTACCTTGAATGTACTTACTTAGTTTATATAAAACTCCATTAGTCAGGCACATTTTAGCCGCTAGGCCCACCCTACTGCACATGTGCGACATATGCGCGACTACTGCACATGCGTCATACTCTAAGCACAATTAGCACACTACTGGTAACTGCAATCGTATCGTATCATACTTTTGTGCACACGCACAGGACATACAGTAACTTAAATCGTCGTTTTCTGCAAACATACTGTCGGACACAGATATTTCACGTGTTGTTCATTGCCTTCTAAACCGCTTGCACCAGCCAGACTTGCACGGCGCACAGAACAAACCACTATGGAACAAACACGACTCAGACAGTGACTGCCTGCACAGTCAACACACCATGTCTCTCTTCTACTGTTACTAGGGTTAAATGCGAGACGTTGTGTGTGCACGAGCCTGTATGGCATTTTTTATTGGACTTTTTGAAGCCATCATTCCCACCGAGCCCGAGTCAGCCGTGGGACCAGGGGTGCAATGCTCACTGGACGGCCTTGCACACCGTGCCGGAACCTATTTGACCAGGAGCACACGCAGGCACAAGCATAGATTTAAAACTACTTTAAATTCGCACCTCAACAAAGTTTTCAAAGACTCCCGACTCACACCTAGCGAATTAACATAGGAATAAGCCTAGATGCATATCAATTGTCTATTGTGTGACTTGCAGTGTAGGTGTTAAGCGACGTGCGCGTCACGTCATTGAAATAGAGTGCAAGAACATACCAAATGAGCATTGCATGCCTGCGTGGGACATAAAACGTATGAGGAATTTGTCAAATGCATGTTGTGCGTGTTACACTGTACTTGGTCCTGCCATCACTGCAATGACAGAATCGGACGTAACGAATACGGTGTATCACCGTCCCGTCCCATCTCCGCGGTATAATGGAAAACCTTTTATTCCCCACCCCCATCAGCTCTGAGTTACATCTGACTCCATGCACAGGGTCTATAACATACTTGCCATTGAGTGTGACTGCCTAAACAAATGGACTTAAATACATTCTAAAGGAATATGACTTTATAACTAGACTGCACATCTTTGTGGAGCTTGCTGTGTGTCTGTGTGTGTGTGTGTGTGTGTGTGTGTGTGTGTGTGTGTGTGTGTGTCTCTCTCTCTCTCTCTCTCTCTCTCTCTCTCTACTGGCTGCGTCTGTCTCAGTAAGTTTAAACTACATTTAGGAAAGCACGCCATGGCCTAGGCCGTGGCGTCGCGGTCTAGGCACCCTGGTTGAAAATCCTTAGTAGCAGCGTGCCGCGGGTTCGCGTCTCGTTCCCGACGGCCTTTGCTGCATGTCTTCCCCCATCTCTCTCTCCCCATTCTTCCTGTCGTCATACTTCCACTGTCCCTCTCCAATAAAGCAATAAAATGCCAAAAACAAATCTTAAAAAAAAAAAAAAAAGGAAAGCACGCCACATGCTTTTTTATTAGTAAAGCGGATTTGGGGAGAGCCCATTCATTCACTTCATCTATATTCAGGGGTCCAGTATATGTGCATATATACTTGACTATACTTGATTTGATAGGCAATTAAATGTCACTGTCAAATCTTTTGTCCCAGTCAAGCCTTGCTGAAAGACAGTCAGCCCCTGACAACACCATACAGATTGCTACAAAACCTGTATATCCTGTATATTGTAAAATATTGTATGGGGAACAATTATAGATTATATTTAAGTGATTTATTCCATTCATATTTTATTTATTGACTTAATTGCTCAATTTAATTAATTGAGTAATTTCGGTTAAACGCATCTGTGTAATTTTTTCATTTGAGCTAAAAAGGCATTATTTTACACTTTGGCTATCCAAAAATAGCAGATATACAAGCTCATAGCGCGGCACTCTGCGCCACGCTATGAGCTTGTAGATCTGCTATTTTTTTTTAAATCGTGAAAATATGTGCAAATCTTTGAATACATATTCTTTTAAAGCAAACATTTTTAACTCAAATCTTTGCTTCTGGGGGTCCCTGGAACAACATATTTTGAGATGGGGGTCCGCGTCCAAATACATATAATCTTGGAGGTCCTTGACATGAAAAAGTTTGAGCACCACTGATATAGAAACATACGTTTTTCAGAATACTGGTCTACAAGACATTTGTAGAAATCGGCTTCAGGTCTTAAATGGGTTAAACGGTTAACTGTCCCATCCCTAAGTAAGTACCTTTTAAAGTATTCCACCTCACGATCAATCTCATCCATCTCTGTTGGGTCCACGTCTTTAGGGAGAAATACATCATCTGGGAAATAATGTTAATGAGACAATATGATTATAGATACTGCAGTATAGGCATAAATAAAACAAACAAAACAAGCATAGTGTGGTGTAATTAAACAGATGGAGTCTCATTTACCAATAGCAGTCGATTTCTCTCCCTTGTTCTTGTTCTTCTTGTTCTTTCCCTTGGATTGCTGTTGGCTGTTGGCTGGAGCGTTGGGGTTGGCCTTGCCATCTGAATCCGGCTCAGATCGACCCCCCCGCGTCTCCGTGTCGCCTTTCCCCCTTTGTGCGTTGGAGAGCCCGCCGTTGGTCCCGTTGGCTGCCTGTTTGGATGACCTGCCCTCGTCCGTTTTCTTGAGCCCGGTTCTCTGGCTGTCCGTGGAGTGTTGAGCTGCTTGCTTGTGTCCAGTTTTTGAACCGTTCGAGGCCGTTTCAGTCACCCGAGACTCGTGCGTCTTCTGTGCGTCGCTCCCCAGGGCTGCTTTGGCGGGTTTGGTGGGATTCTGCTCCGACAGCGGCGGCTGCTCCGGTCTTTGTTGCTGTTTTTTACTCTTCTTTGTCTTAGCAGCGTTGGCCCCAGCAGAGGAGTTTTTGGGGTCAGAGGGGGTGTCCTCCTTCGGTTTTGCCGGCGCCGGCGCTTGGGCCGGGGCCGGCGGCGGGATGCTCTCAGGTCCAGTGGAAGTGCATCTATCTGGGGAACGAACCCGGATGAGCTTGGAGAGGCTGGGGGTGGTATGCAACCTCTGGACCTCCTTGGGACCTGCAGTGACGCCCCCTACTGTGGTGGTGGTGGTGGTGGTGGTGGTGGTGGTAGTGCTGTTGGAAGAGGAGATAAGAGGTGCAGGGTTATTTTAGTTTACCAAAATGAACGAAATAATGAAAACTAGAATTGAAAAGGCATTTTAGTGAACTGAAATAAAAATGAGGCTATACCCAAAAAAGTTAAGAAAAAACAAATAACTTAAACTGTCTGTATTTACAAAACTAAAGCCAGGGGGGAAATAAATAAGCCTAATATTTTGGGAGGATATGAAATCTTAACTTCCAATATTTTGAACTGTGCAAGTTTTACGCACTGTTTCAATCTTCAAAAATAACTGTTTTTGCCATTTTTCTGAGCTGTTTATCCCATATTATAATAAAAAAATAAAACTAAACTAAACTAAACTAGCAAACACATTTAAAAAACTATCAAATCTAACACTGGAATTGAAAACAAAACCAAAATAAAATACAAATGAAAACACAACAAAACTACAATAACCTTGAGGAGGAGATCGAGGTGGCACTCTCCCATCCGTTAACCAGGTCCAGGTGGCTCTTGAAGGTGGAAAGCGGGGCCAGGTCGAGGTCTATCTGCTGCAGGTCAGAGGAACCGTTGAGGTGGGACAGTAGGTGGTTGCCCTCCAAGGTGGCCGCCTTCTTGGGGAAGTCGTTGACGTCCAGGTTGAGGTCGTACATGCTGAAGGAGGCCCGGATGGAGTCTTTGATGGTGTTTTTGATCTCTTCCAGTCGACTGGTGAGGAAGCTGTTGACCCGCTCCAGCTCCAGCTGAGGCCAGTCCAGCAGCCGGCTGGCTTCAGAGCCGTCTGGGATGGTCTCGTCGTCGGCCGGTTCGGGTGGGGTGGAGGTGGGGTCGTCGCTGCCTGTAGCCTCTGTACCCTGCTGGGCCTTTTCCTGGAGAGACCACCACACAAATAATGACTATTAAATCATCGTTGTCGGGTGGAAACCTGTCAAAAAGCGTTGTTTTACAGGAAATGAAAAAAAAAAACCTGTGTTCTAATGGATCCATTGTAGTTATTATTTAGTCACAAACTATTTTTGGTTAATATGTGGTTAAATATTTATAAATCCCCCAACACACTTTCAATTTCACTTAATTATTATATATATATATTTTTTTAAAGCACAAATAGCAGCTCTACAGGCACACATTGTGTTGCATCACAACGCTTGTAGATTTTTTATACTTTTGTGTGACACTGTAATATTATGTAGTAGGGCATTAATTTACGATAAAACAAAAAAGTTTATGTGCATATGGAGATACAAGGATTCTGCCAGACATCAACAAAATCCTATTATATCAGAGGATCCAGACGGGCAAATCAAATTGGGTGAAAAATCGACATGCCAAGACGGTATGGTTCAAAAATGTCTGCTGACCGCCTCGCTCACTCATACCTTCTTTTTCTGTTTATGTCGGGCCCTTTTGGCAGCCTTGGCGCTGTTGACAGGTTTGGGTTCGGAGCTGTTGATGAAGTCCAGCAACTCGTCCACGTCGCGGTTGTCAATGGCGCTGCTGCTGGCCACCGCCATGACGTCCGGGTCCTGCCGCAGCGGCAGCTCCTCTTTGCGTCTGGTCAGACGGGAGCGCAGCTTCTCTCGGATCTCGGCGTAGTTGCGGCTCGTTGGCGCCGCCGGAGGCTGAGAGGAAGGAGAGGAAAACGTAATACGTTAGTTTCAGCTTCATATCAAAACGTAAAAAAAGGACCATACCAGTGTTTCTTGCATGTTTTAGCCCACTGAACACAAATCGCATCTACTTAACCCATTAAGACGATTCTACAAATGCCTTCTAAGATCAGCAGTTCTCACACTTTCAAGATTTTTTTTTTCCAAAATAGATGTACAAGCTTGTGGCGCGGCACGAAGTGACGCGCTGTGAGCTTGTATATCTGCTATTTTTAAATAGCCAATGCGATAAGCTAAAATGCTGATTTTTTTCCAGAACACAGATGCTTTCCCGGTTTTAATGGGTTAAACATTACAGCTGACCAATTTCCAAAGCATACCAGAGTTGTTTGATTTTATTTGTCACTACTCGTACAGATTTTGCTGGGTAAAAGCAAAAATACTATGCAACAGTACAGTCCCCTCTTTAAGTATATTTCACACCCTTCTATGGGGACACAGCTGATTGTACAACACAATACCACTGAGGTTTTACAATTATTGAACTAATCTGTAGCAGAACTGCCTCTCCGTCCCCCTCTGCTGGCTGTGGTGCAGTATTACTCTGCTCTTGTGCCAAACTTGGCTCTTTCTCAAAGGGCTGCTTTAATTTGGGTGGCTGGCTGTTTTCAGCAGCAGGCTCATCATCCGTTTTTCTTTGCCCTCTCTTTATCACAGGTGCTTGAGCTGGAGGTCTTTCTACATTTAAAATCGTCCTTCTGGCGTCCTCTCAATAAGTCTCAGACCTCCGTTTGTTCTTTTCTTTTCTTTTGTCTTGCACGTGTTTGGTTTGGTCTTAAAGGACTAGTTCACCCAAATAAGAATTCTATCATTTACACACCCCATGAAGCCTTGAATTCATGGAGATTTTTTTGTTTTTGTCGCATTCCTAAGCCAATAATTTGATGACTGGCGGATAATCCGGATATCCTTTTCCGGTAGGAGAAGTCTCCTATTGAACGATGACCCAGTCATCAAATCATTTGCTCAGGAATGGCTCAAAAAACAAAAAATCGCCATGAATTCAAGGCTTCATGGTGTGTAATTGATAGAAAAGAAGTAATTTTTCGGGTGAACTACGTTATCTTCCTCTAGTCACGCTGGTATTGTCCTTGGCTCCTACCAAAGGCATTTTTCTCAATGTTTTGGATGCGAGCCTAAGTGGTGGTGTCATTTCATTTGGGTTGTCCAGTGGACACTCAGTAGGTAGAGTGGCCCGTCTGGGAATCAGGCAGTTCCTAGCTCGATCCCCATGCTCCTCTATTCTTCATGTTTAAGAGTCCACTTTTAACCCGCTAACTGCTCCCCTGTGCGCTCACCGAGCAGCACACTTCTGGGTCAAAGAATCACTTCCCCTTGGGGATCTGTAAATATCTTTTTTATTTCTTCATCTCGTGGGGTATGTGGCGCATCAGGGGAGTGGAAGCCCATCTTTCCGACAGGAGAACATTTAGCATTTTATAATAAGATATAGTACAGATATGTTAAAAGAAATAGAAGTACCATAAAGAGCAATTGGCATATCATCCAAAGTGAAGACGTCCTACTTTCAAAGACCAGTCTGATCTCTGCCAAGACTGGTTGGGCAGAGCTATGGGTATAGATCCTATTCCTTCTGCCATGAGAAGGGGTGACTGTATCCAACATCTAAAGTGTAGATGTTGATTGGTTTAGATTCTAAATTCAATGGAAACCTACTGGATATATAAATTAGTAACAAAATACCCTGGTCTAAACGAGTTACCCCATTTCTGTAATTCTCTATGATTCAATCATATTTTGTTTATGTGGCACAAGTCACAATAGTGGGTGGATGTAGAGACCTATATTTCCTATAGTCTCAATACCATCTAGGGTGTTTAACAAGTTGGCAGCAGAGCCTTTAATGTGTTGATGATAATGTATATTTATTGTGTATTGTATATATATATATATTTATTAATCACATTCAATCTGACATCACCATTTTGGAAACTTTTTTTCTTTTTTTCTACTGCGAATTACCGCGTTGTGTCCAAAGAACTCGCAGTAGCAGCAGTCGCAGTATTTTCCATCCTTCTGGTTGGTGGACGACGAGGCGCAGGAGCTCCTCTCCGAACTGCTGTCCTCATCCTCCCCCTCCTCCAGCTCCGACGGGGCGTGGCACAGCGTCCCGTTTGACAGTTTGTGGCCCTTACACGCCTGGTCCCTGCAAATACCACACATTCACATTAAAAGGAGGTGTAAGGGATATATATATATATATATATATATATATATATATATTTGGGAGGGGAAAAAAATACCTCAGATCTGAACCCGGGTCACCCATGCACGTGTCTTTATATTATGTTTTACTACTGAGCGTATAGAGCCAGCCTGCTTGCTCAGGGTAGAAATAGAATTTTGACCATCAGGTCAAAATTCGTGTCAAAACAGAAACAGGATCGTGTCAAACCACACATAGGATCTAAATGTCTCAATGGAAGGGCAGGGAGACCAAATAAAACCACCCCTATTGTATAGGTTATACTGTATTAACCCATTAAGACACCTGAGGCGATTCTTTAAAAATATCTAAATCCTGACAGTTTTTGGAAAAAAAATCTAAAACATTTTTTTTCAAGATTTTTCAAAAATAGCAGATCTACAAGCTCGTAGCACGGCACTCGGTGCCGCGCTATGAGCTTGTATATCTGCTATTTTTGAATAGCCAAAGAAATCTAAAGTGACACAGATGAGTTCCAGGTCTTAATGGGTAAACATACTCTACCATACATATTGGACAAAATAACGTCTACTCACCAACAAAAGTTACATACGGTATTACAGCTTTAAAGTACTATAATCATTGTTATGGAGTGTTTGTTCAGTAACAGGGGTATACCCATCTCTCCAGCTCTTTAGTAAACAGAAAGTACATTTTCAGGTCAAATTGGCATACCAAATCTCACCCAGAGAGAACCCCACAAATCATTTACCAGCTTACATTTTTATAGTGTTCCAATTTCGTCTGCCCTTTTTGTTTTATCACTGCCAATTACACTCGTTTACCCTGTATCAATTCTCCCTCATGGTTGGATAAAATTGGTAACTCCAACGGAAAATGCATTTTCTGTTTGATAAAACAAGAGTCTCCAGACAAACACTCCACACTTATTTTAACAAAGGTTATCACTTACGACCCCTTTAATGATCACAAAGCCAATTCATTTTCAAAAGAACAATACATGAAATTGAACGCTCAACAATACATACATCACTGCCGACACTAAAATGCTTGGAATACTTTTGAACGTTCCTCAACAATGTAAAAGCTAAAGTTCAACGATGAAGTACGTCAGGAAAATTAACCCATTAAGACCTGAAGAAGCGTCTGTGTCACTTTTTCATTTGAGCTAAAACGCATTATTTTACACTTTAGCAATTCAAAAATAGCAGATATACAAGCTCATAGCGCGGCACCGAGTGCCGCGCTATGAGCTTGTAGATCTGCTATTTTTGAAAAATCGTGAAAATGTGTGAAATCTTTTAATATGTATCGTTTTAAAGCAAACATTTGTAACTCAAATCTTTGTTTCTGGGGGTCCCTGGAACAAAATATTTTGAGATGGGGGTCGGCGGTCAAATACATATCATTTTGGGGGTCCTTGACATGAAAAAGTTTGAGAACCACTGATATAGAAACATAGTTTTTTTCAGAAAACTGTTGGGATTTAGAAGACATTTTGTAGAATCGGCTTCAGGTCTTAACACTACCACCGCCAGGCCTACGGGCCGATAAATCCAACCGTAAAGCGCCGATCCCGTAGCTTACGGGCTGTGGTGCTTTTTTCCGAAAAAAAACAAACTTTTTTCAATTCTCGATACGGCACATTTCATTGTAACACCACCGGAAACAGATTCGGGATCCGGTTTTGCCGATCCCGTCGGCCCTCGTTCTAATGACGAAACTGAAACCCCATTTTCTCCTTGTAGTTTTTTTCTCCTCGGTGATCACTGTTTAACATAAACCGTTCTAACTACAACATGGCGGCTCCGTTTGACACGTGGTTTTCACTGCTCGAACCAGGCAGATCTCCACGATGTTTACAAATAGTGCACAGCCCAATTTTAAGGATTTTAACAAGGTCTATGGCGACGTGAAAAAAACAACAATAAAACGTTGGCACTGGTGAGTACATTATGAGATTAACCTCTGGCGGTCAATGTGTTAATGGGTTAAGACAAAGATAAAAGATCAAATAAGTCTCATGTAAAAGATTGACTCTGCACAGTTCATTTTGCAGTTTCACATCCAGTCTAAAACATTCAACATACATGCGACATAGACTTCTTACCTGCAGGCTCCAGCTGGTAGATGGCCTACATTGGAAGAAGCTACCGTCCCCCCATTGTGTCCATTACAGGGGTGATTACAGCCCATGAGAGAGGCACCCAGTTTGCTGTGCTGCGCGTTGACAGCCGGAATGTGGGAGTTCTTGCACGGGCTGGGCTTGTGAAGCGACGTGGGGCTGTCCGGACCGGAGGAGGAAGCCAGTTTGGTTGTGGGGGGGCCGTGGAGGTTTGGTGCCAGCGGGGGGAAAGGAGCGTGGGTCGCCGCCACCACGCCAGTGCTCGTGGGAGAAGGAACGTGGCCGTGCTGCTGCCCCGAGCTCTGCTTCGGGGGTAAGAGCGAGGAGGAATGCTGGGATGACAGACCGGTGGGGCTATTGGGGGGTACGGATAGGTCCGAGTGTTGGTGGTGGTCACTGGGGTGGAAGGCTTCACCTGGGCAAAGGGAGAGAACAGGATGAATTAGGGCTGACCAATATGACTGAAAATCAGTACCACGTCTATAACAAACTTTTCCCTCAATTACGATTACTGGGCGATATAAAAAAAAATCCTGATAACTTTTTCGTGTAGATTCATTAATACATAACAAAACAAAAACACATAAGAACACATAATACATAAGAAATAAAAATACTCATTTTCAACATTGAACTATGTCTTTAAAGGGTAAGACCACTTTGGTAGAGGTTTGGGTTGTGTAGTTACCTTGCCATGATGTAACTCCAAAGGTGGACAAGAAATCAAAAATAATTGCTCCATTGATTAGAAATTGATAATTCAAAATATGCTCCTCATTGACTTACATTGTACAGTGAAACAGCTCTCAAAGTCATTCTTTTAGCACATAAACGAACACAAACAAAGCTGATTCAGACAATATAGAACATCACCAAACCCAGTACTGTTTGTTTTTTTAATAAAAATGTCAACTTCCTGTTGATTTTACTATTTGAAGATCCGGATCCGGATCCAGAGATCCAGTCCGGGTTTTCTTTCTAATAAAAATAGCAAAATCAACAGGATTTTAACATTTTTATTAAAAAAATAAACAGTACTGGGTTTGGTGATATTCTATATTGTCTGAATCAACTTTGTTTGCGTTCGTTTATGTGCTAAAAGAGTGACTTTGAGAGCAGTTTTACCATACAATGTAAGTCAATGAGGAGCATATTTTGAATTATCAATTTCTAATCAATGGAGCAATTATTTTTGATTTCTTGTCCACCTTTGGAGTTACATCATGGCAAGGTAACTACACAACCCAAACCTCTACCAAAGTGGTCTTGCCCTTTAATACACCTTAGAGCTGTTGTGTGGAAATAAGAAAAAAGTCCCCCGCCCGCTCTATGTTGCCTAGAACTGGATAATTGATTGAGGTCATGTGATCATACGCAGGGTGTACTTTTGGCTGAGGGGGCGGAGCCAAAAGTACACCATGCGTCGTGTGCCATAAACGGTCCGGACCGCTTTTGGCCCATTTTTTTTTTATACGTGGGGCCCACGTGGGGTGCTCTAACGAAACTTTGGGATCATTCAAGGAGTCTCTGAGAAGGAGAGGCCGGGTGTGGATCCATGTCAAAAATCCTTCCGGTCGGCCGCTCCAATGTTAACTCCTTGACTAAAAGCTTAATATCTCCATTTCTTTTTAACGTGGTGGAAGTGAGCCATTTCTACAGCTTCTACAGCACGAAACATATCAACGTAAGTGGATGGAAGATATGCAGGCACTGAACGTACCCTATTTTAATAAACCTAAGTAGGTTAGTTCTAAATGTCAGTTTCAATATATTCTTTGGTTAAATGGCCAGCCCTAGGATGAATCTGAGGGTTCTACGTATATTTTACATACAGAGTCATACGTCACAGATGACATGAGTGCATAATAATTATGGCTCAATTATTGAGCTATTTAAACAGTCGAAACCAATCATGCTACAACATGTTTCATCTTAAAAAAGCACAAGTGCAAAGTTATTGTAGGCCATCAAATGTAATAGCATTATAACAGCTAGTCAAACTAATCAATGTAATCGATTATAAAAAATAAAAATAAAAATTGGTCTAAAAATATATATATATATTGCAAAAAAAACAGTTGTACAAACTCAACGCGTCACATCATGGACTTGTAGGTTGGCTATTTTTGCACATAAAATAGGTCTTAAGTGTTTAATGAGACTAATTGGTTTTAGTCGATTATGAAAAAATCGATTAAGAAATTGCATTGATTCGTTGATTATATGAAATAAAGCAAATGATCAATGATTTGATTAATTGAAAAGGCAATCGACAGAATAATGGCCAAGAAGCTAATGGACAGTTCCAGCTCCTACACGGGAGTGCTGCGCCCCTCCTCACCTGGTGGGGTGGGTCGACGGCACATGGTCTTGAAGTGCTTGGGGGTGGTCTTACAAAGGTCCGCTGAGGTAGACAGGGGGTTCCCAGCGGACGATGAGCCACTGGTAGTGTTCTGGGACGAGGGGTGACTGTAGGGACACACTTTAGTCCCCGAAGTCTTAGCAGATTTCCCAGGTGCCTCATGAGAGCCTCTTTTTTCGTGACAGGCTGATGATCCCCCCGTTACACCTAGAGAATGACAAAAAACGGTATGCTTAATGGAATTCAAGGAACAGCCTAATAATCAATGTTATAATCCAAGGTCATATTTAAAGTATAATGCTAATTATTGATTGGAAGGCAGTTGAAAGAAATGCAATAACTTGATGTAAAATAAAATGTGAAAGGCAGTAGAGAACTGAAAAGCAACAGTTTTGGACATACAAGGTTTTCACCTTGACACAGCGACGACATGAGATAATAATGAGATAATTACATTACAGTAGTCTAACCTGCTGAAGATCAAGGCGTGGAAATGTTTTTCTAAGTCTTGTTTGGACATGAATCCTCTGATTCACGCTATATTTTAAGATCATTACAGGCTGACTTTGTTGTTGACTTGATGTCAGACAAGATTTCAGGCTTGGATTAGGGAGTCACTAACTTTCTTCCTTGGCATTTAGCCTAGTTACAATTCCAATGGCACACACTTTGCAAGCACCAATATTTCAGACTAGACACAACCTCACACACAAGACGAGACGACCACTAGTCTCTACCTCCCGAACCAGTGCCGCCCATTACTTGCTATCAAGGAATTTAGGAATATCCGAGTTCATCAACACAATCACGGTCTTTGCCACCGTTCTTTTTTTTTTTTTTTTTTTTTTTGGACCCAACTTTTCAATCTGGGATATGTGGTGATCACCTATTCTGCCTACAATCTACAGTTGTTCTTTCTAGGTCCGTCAAGTGACGAAAGAAAGCAATTAACCCATTCAATCCCGGAACGCATCTGTGTCACTTTAGATTTCTTTGGCTATTCAAAAATAGCAGATATACAAGCTCACAGCGCGGCACTATCAGCTTGTAGATCTGCTATTTTTGAAAAATCGTGAACATTTCTGCACATCTTTGAATATATTGTTGCTGTCGGGCAGAAACCAGCTAACTCCATTTTGACGCTTTTGTTCCATAAATCAGTGCTATTGAACACCCTTTACGTCTGTGTGTTGGTAAAAAAAATATTGAACCAATGAAAAGTATTAAAAAGCGCTTCTGAGTCTGACAAAACCGGTTAACTCCATTGGATCCTCAAACTTTCTGCTAAACCAGCTTACTCCACCAAAGGGGGGTGGAGTAGAGAATACATATCATTTTGGGTCGTCCTTGACATGAAAAAAGTTTGAGAACCGCTGATACTATAGCTATGTAAGTAAAAAATAAAAAATGTAGGATTTAGAATTTGTAGAATCCCCAGAAGCAAAGATTTGAGTTAAAAAGGTTTGCTTTAAAAAAACATACAGGCCTATATTCAAAAGATTTGCACACATTTTCACAAGTTTCACACAAAGAAATAGCAGATCTACAAGCTCGTAAGTAGTACTGTAGGTATAGAATAATGGTCATAGCAAAAAAAAACTAAAATGACACAGTATGCGTTCACGGATTGAATGGGTTAAGCTGGAACACTCACTAATAATTGCAAAAGGAGAAATTGCAACTGCTGTAATCTAGGAGGCAATAGCCTACATATTCCAAACAATCAAAATGTAATTAAATAACATTCAAAACTCAGTCAAAACACAAACTTCACATTTCAATGAAAGTTGCATTCATTGTGCTTTGCCAGGAAACCCATTGGAAAACAGCGCTCCCATCTACACAATTATAAAACGTCCTCCAGCCAACTCTCGGGTGCCAAGCAAAAATCTTAGCTAATTAGCGCCAGTTGTCTCTCCTTTGCCAATACAATCTCACCATGTTATGACTCCAGCTCACACTGACAGGCTTTCCTATATCTATCAAACATTTACAGGAATGTATGTAAATGTATGGGGTCTATTTTTTTCTCCTGACCTCACCATAGTTGTAAGATTCAAGGTACTTATTCTTGGACAACTGATTTGAAATTGCTCCAACAAGGACTTTTTCTTAATGAAGTCTTTTGAAAGGGTTCCAGCTGCCTTGCGGTTCTCCTCTCATACAGTAGATTCTTAAGCACTCTTCTCTCAGACAACATCAATATCTTTGGCAATGTTACTTACCAGCTTCTCTAGCAAGCCAAAGACATGCCAGACTTAAAACCAGTCACTCACATCCTCATTTGTCACAGTTTGCTCATTTGTAGTCAATGTAGCAAGTGTAAATAATATATATAATAATATGTAATATTTTGCCCAAGTTTGTGATATTGCCTGTTACAAGTTATGTCAGAATAAGCCAAAAGGGCATTTGGTGAAGGCTTGGTTTCCTGGATCAGCATCAAGTGTAAAAATTGTCCTTACACTATTAAAAGGTTTCTCGAAAATAGACGATCTACAGGCTCACACATTGAGCGGCTATTTTCAACAAAAAATAAATACATTTCCAGCTATAACAAGAGTTAAAGTGGTTCAAAACAATTACATTGCAATAATAATTCTGAGATGCATAACGAAACATTTTTAAGTAGATGGCCTCATTTCTAAAGAAGGTCAGTGGGTAATCAAGAGCTAAATCTATTAGTTTTATGCAAAGCTGTGGAAGTAAGTTATATTTAAATGAGTTTATTAAAGGCTACATGTACCCTGTATAATGAATATCCCTTAAAATGTCACTAATAGGCCTAGGCCGTGGCGTCGCGGTCTAGGCACCCTTGGTTGAAATCCCTTAACAGACAGCGTGCCGCGGGTTCGCGTCCCGTTCCCGACGGCCTTTGCTGCGTGTCTTCCCCCATCTCTCTCCCCATTTCCTGTCAGACTACTTTCTCTGTCCCTCTCCAAATAAAGCAATAAAAGCCCAAAAAAAAATCTTTAAAAAAAAAAAATGTCACTAATAAATAATCAAATTTAACCTTGTTTATTTTAATAAAGATTCCTCATCTTTAGGAAGATTAGCTTTTCAGGATGTGGACCAAAAGCTATTTGTGTGGCCAACTGTGTAGGCGTCTAGGGCCTTCCACTAACAACTTTTGATTTTATTAATGAAAACGGAAGTATCCATTTATGAAATGCAAACTTTGGCTGGCTGTTCTGCAAGTCTGAGCCCTATTTCAGAGATCAATGTTGGCAGACAGGTTTCAGCAACGCACGTTATTGGGCATTAGACCATGTGCTTCAATTTAAGACCCAGAATTACTGCCTGCAGGCACCCCAAGTCCCAAGTCTCCACAAGCCAGGCAAGATAAGAGAACGCACCGTCACCTTACTACAGGTGTAGCATTCCAAAATGCACGTAACAAGATGTATGCAATGTTATACAATAGTTTACTACTACTTTTACGACTTTCAACCTGGTATCCCCATGTCATTGTAGGTGAAGATTTCCGAAAGTGAAAAATAGCAGATCTGCAAACTCACAACGCATTGCCATGAGACGCGTTGTGAGCTTGTAGATTGTCTATCTTCGCTGTGTGACAGTGTCGCACAATGACGTAAAAGTAAAAAAGGGCTTAAGTAGTTCATGACAATTGCAATTAAGAGTTTTAATGACCATCTGAATGATGACACTGGTGTTTGTGACTACATTATAAATAAGGTCTCCAGAGTGCACCCATTTTAGGCACACATGCACCCAGAAATCTGTCCAGTGCAAATTAAATGTTTCATTGAATGTACCGGTACACCTAACATTCAGCAAGGTCTGTGTGAGTGTGTGTGTGTGTGTGTGTGTGTGTGTGTGTGTGTGTGTGTGTGTGTGTGTGTGTGTGTGTGTGTGTGTGTGTGTGCCCAACTTATATGCTGGTTTATCGTCCTTAAGTGTGGACGCTAACTTCATTCTCGATATAGTAATCGTGCTCAGTGTGAATGCCGCTTTTGTCTGGAGCCCTGTACATGAAGAAATAAATGGGTCAAACATATGAGCCAAACGGTGGTGCCATGGAACAGCGTGACGGACCTTGTTGCGAGTGTGTGGCAGCCGTGTGGTTACAGTGCACCCCTCCGTTGGTGTGGGCAGAGTTCCAGAGGCCTGACAGTTTGTGGGCTGACAGGAAGGAGCTGGGATCCCAGTCCACAGAGCTCTGCTCTGGGTAACCGTTCCCACAGCTCTGGGACTTGCAGGACGACGAGTGGGACAGCGGTACCTGAGGAAGGAAAAAACAAAAATATATTAGTTTAAATCAGTAGCTCTCAAAGTGGCGTTGAGGGGGTTCTAAATGGAGCCTTATAAGTCAGTTTACAAATGGATTACGGGTCCATTTGGTTCCATTTGTATACTGTCAAGAGTAAAAGGGGGGGTCCTTGAAATTTAAAGGTTTGAGAACAAGTGGTTTAACGGTTACAGACATCTAGGATGGTCTACTCTACATTATGACATGTCCACGGAACTTTTACAATCGACTTGTAATGATGGAATTAACCAGATTTATGTAGTGTTATAGAACAAGAAAAAGATCACAGATTTATGTAGTGTAATACAGAACAAGAAAGAAACAGATCACAGACACTAGGGCTGAGCAATTAACTGAAAATATATCGACAAACATTGAAAATAGCCGATCTACAAACTCACAAAGCATCGCATCTTGACGCGTTGTGAGCTAGTAGATCTGCCATTTTCACTTTTTTTAAATAATCTTTCATTCATCTAAAAGTTTGAAATTATCGTGATACGGATTTGAAGTCATTATCGTCGCCCATCCCTAACAGAGATGTTAGAAAGCTAGAAAAACACATTGCCATGAGTGGTCCAGTAACCTTGTCTATACGACTAGTATTATTACTGTTATTTTGTAATTGCATGTGTAATATGACAAGAAAACACTCGTGAATGCAGTTGTGTTTTGCATTACATGGAAATGTCAAACCGATCAAGAATGCCAAATTCATGTCTGTGGCTCTCAAACTTATGTCAGGCAAAGGAGACACTCGGCAAAGACAAAACAACACGTAGGATGTCATATTTTAACCCTTTAGGACCGGGAACGCATCTGTGTCATTTTAGATTTCTTTAGCCATTCAAAAATAGCAGATCTACAAGCTCATAGCGCGGCAACGAGTGCCGCACTATGAGCTTGTAGATCTGCAAAAAAAAAAAAAAAACGTGATCATTTGTGCAAATCTTTCTACAAATGTCTTCTAAATCCTAACAGTTTTTTTTTTTTTAATCTATGTTGCTATAATATCAGCCGGTCTCAAACTTTTTTCATGTCAAGGACCCCCAAAATTATATGTATTTGGCCGCGGACCCCCCAACTCAAAATATGTTCTTCCAGGGACCCCCCAGAAGCAAAGATTTGAGTTAAAAATGTTTGCTCTAAAAATATATATATTCAAAGACTTGCGGGGGAAAAAAAATCACGATTTGATGAGATCTACAAGCTCATAGCGCGGCACTCGGTGCCACGGTATGAGCTTGTATATCTGCTATTTTTGAATAGCCAAAGAAAGCTAAAATGACACACAAATGCGTTCCCGGTCTTAATGGGTTAAAGTAAATCATCTAAGCTGAGACAAATGGAGGGACAGACAGAGAGAGAGAGAGAGAGTCACACAGTCGATCCGACAAAACAGCTCAGATCTATTTTTCCTACAGTGTTTTTTCTTGTCTAGCACAGGGCACCACCCTCAGCTGTGAATGATGATTACACTTCAGTCTATGAGATTCATTTATCGTTTACCTCCAAATGACAACAGCCAAGTTGCATGTTGTCTAGTTTACAAAGGAGAGCTCACAACTCTTGTTTGAATGTTTCGGGCAATTCCTTTTTTTCCTCGTTTGTATTTCAACGTAACGTTTTCATCCTTTCCGGATCTTCTTTAGGTTTGTGTGTGTCCGTTTTTAACCAAGATCATCCGGAAAGGATTGAAATTATTATCCTCCTTTTTTCAGAGATTCAAGAATTTAAAATTGTTTGGTTTTCATTCCTCAACATTGCAGCAGCTAACAAAGAAATCAATAATCATGATTTAAGAATAGCAACAATAGTAAGTAGAGGGGAAAGAAAATCAGCCAAGTATATACATTAGCACACTTTGAGGTGCTTTAAAGTACTGTATGCATTGGGTCCTACTTCTAAGTATGTGTGTATAACTGTCTATTTACATGTGTATATGTACATGTATGAGTGCATATTATGTGTGTGTGCGCAGGCTTAATATGCAAAGTGTCATGTGACATGTGTGCATGCTGTGGTAGCGTGTTTAAACTGAACTTCTGTGTTTTGCAGTTAGGCTCTGGGATGTGCGTAAAATGTATCACAAATGTATTACTCTCTCGAAGCAGAAACAACTTTCAAATGTTTTCGCCTTAACAGTCCCAAGCATTGGGCGTGCAAAATGGATGCACTGAAAATCGGAAGGGAGTTAAGCGGACGCCCGACCTCCCCCCACCAGCAGAAATGGAAATTCAAAAATGCATACCGGTATTTTAATCCATTGAGACCTGGAACGCATCTGTGTCACTTTAGATGTCTATGGCTATTCAAAAATAGCAGATATACAAGCTCATAGCGCGGCACCGAGTGCCGCGCTATGAGCTTGTAGATCTGCTATTTTAGAAAAATCTTGAAAACATTTTTTTTAATTATTTTTTTCAAAAACCTGTTTGTATTTGGAAAACACTTCTAAGAATCGCCTTAGGTCTTAATGGGTTAAGCTATATTTGTGTGGACGGAACTGACAAACAGATGACAGCTTCCGTTGCTCTGCTCTCGGCAGACGCAGTGACAGACTACAGAGACTGTGTGGGATAGCCATCCAGCTCGAGAGACGACAAATGTATGAACAGTCAGTCAAGCAATATGACCCAGACCGTCATCAGTCCCATCGCTGTATTTATTTACCGGTGTGGGCTGCTCCTGCGTACTCCGTCTCTCCTCCTCCTCCACACTCTTACGACAGCTCTGACAGATCCACAGCGGCACCTCTCCCAGCAGCGACTGGGACAGCGAGGGCACCGCGTCGGCCAGCTTGCGCCCCGGCACCTCCCGCAGCAACGCCTGGGACAGCGCCGGCACGGCGTCGGCCAGCTTAGTCCCGTGACCCTCCCGGGGGAGGCCGTTCGGAGAGCCTTGGCCCCAGTCCTTAAACTCGCGATGGCACAGGAGGCAGCAGGTGTGCATGGGCTAAGAGAAGATGAAAGAGGTATTAGAGATCAATGGATGCTCCTATGATCATCACTCTCGTGCCTCATTAAAAACGGATTTATACTCAAGTTGCGGGGCGGTGTCGCGCACCGGAAACGGCTGCGGCGCGTTGTGAGCTTGTAGATCGACTATTTTCGGGGCACAACACCGTGCGCAAAGAAGTATATCAAGCCCTTGAAAGAGAGATACAATGTGCCCCCACACACCTGAAACTTATTATGCTCCAATAAAGAGGCAGTTTCTTGTATTTCTAACTTATGATAAATGTGAACTGTGACACTATGATTTATGACACATAATGCGGTATAAAATGTAATGTGGCACCACTAATTGGCAAAGAGTAAAAGGTACCAGTCACATAAAGCAGCTTGTTTACCTATACAGTCTGCAAGCATGCCAAGATCTTGCTTTTAGTGCTTGGTTTTCCAGAGCCAATCTAACATTTGTACTACTTTCACACCAGTGACCGTCACATAAAAAAGAAATAGAGCATGGTCAGTAAATAAAATGAGAAGTTTGCAAGTTAGCCTAGAACAAGCTGATTAACATTAACCACTGTTGTTGGTTTGTGTGATAAGACATCTTGCTGTAGCTAGTAGTACACATAGTCCCAAGTAAGTGTAAAGCAATAAGACTGAACATGTGCTAAAGTTAGCCTAGCCAACAAACAAGCTGAGATCTGGCTGGGTGAAGGGTTCGAAATGCTGGTTAAACAGTGGTGTAAAGTAACTAAGTACATTTACTCAAGTACTGTATTTAAGTACAATGTTAAAGGTACTTTTACTTGACTGGAGTATTTACAAGTTGCAATACTTTGTACTTCTACTCCACTACATCTCAGAGGCAAATATTGTACTTTTACTCAACGAATTGTTTGAAAACTTGAGTTACTTATTGCATATATAAATTATTATATAATAAAACATTTTATACATAGGCTATTTGAAAATAGACGATCTACAAGCTCACAACACGTCTTATGAGCTTGTATATCTGCCATTTTCAAACATTATAGCACTTTAAGTATATTTTGATGCCAATACTGTTGTACTTTTACTCAAGTAACATTTTTAACACAGGCCTTTTACTTATACTTTTTTTTTAATATATTGTGGACGTATTGCTACATTTACTTAAGTAAAATATCTGAGTACTTCTTCCACCACTGCTGGTATAAAGGAGACAACTTGTCCGAGACCCACTGTGAGACAATGTCACCTGGAGAGTGTATGCATTGCTAACACTAACAGCCTAACTGCTGTGCTGTGGGTGGATGCTTTCAAAAAAGAATTAAATACTAAACAAAAAGAAACAATAAAATGGTTGTGTTATTATCATAATTATTATTTTTTGTTATTATTTCTAGGTCATTATTTATTTATTTACTGATCCAATGTAGCAAATAACAATGACGTGAACCATCTCCAGATAAATGATAAATAAATACACGGGGATGCAAAAATAACTTCATGAAAGTTAATAATCCTTCGTTGCAGGATGGTGTGAATAAATAAACACAAAGCTTATAATGGAGGAGGATGCTTGGATTAGCAGAGTAGTGCTAGCCCAGTGGGCTAGCAGCAGCAATGCTAGCAGCTAATTATTTTTTTTTGCAGCGATTTGCTGCTGCTGCTGTCTGGATGAAAGACACCAAGGATGGTACGAGTGACGTCACAGAAGTGTGCGGAAGTGCAGCCATTAGTTTCATTATTATGATCAGTGGTGGAAAGTAACTAAGTACATGTTCTCAAATACTGTAATTATCACAATTTTGAGTTTTTTTTTTTCTTTACTGGAGTAATTTAAATTTGTAGTACTTTGACTTCTACTCCACTACATTTTAGAGACAGATATTGTGCTTTTTACTCCACTACAACTATTTGAAAACTTACGTTTTAGTTACTTTGTGGATTTGAATTATTATTATACCCACTTCGGCCCTATACATTCGCCTATTTAAAAATAGCAGAAATTTCTTCTATTGAAAAAGATTTAGAAATGGGACATAATCTGCACAATGAGTACTTTCTACTTTTGGTACTTTAAGTACATTTTGATACCAATACTGTAGTACTTTTACACAAGCACATTTTGAATGTGTATTTCTACATAGCATTGATACTTTTACCTAAGTAAAAAAAAATCTAGTACTTTTTTTCCACCACCGCTAGTAGTGACACCACGGACGCATCCTTGGCAATAATATTCCTCATCCCATCCCAGCCAGGCTAGGCTAGGCTAGGCTAACATGCTAACGGTTGCTGCTGCTGCTAACGCCGTGCTAACCTGGTTGTTCGCCCGGGTGGTGGTGGTTGTGGTGGCCGCCGGTCTCTCCAGCAGCCCCAGCGCCGCGTCCCCAGCCCCGCCGCCCGGCGGTGCTGGGGACGCGGCGCCGGGGCTGCTGGAGGAGAGATGATCGCCGTGATGATCGCCGCCGGGGCCGGGGGAGGGAGACGGCGGCTGCTGTCCGGCTGCCATCATCAGCTCCTTCTGGACCTGGAGCCCTCCGGATCCTCCTCCTCCTCCTGATCCTTGCTGCTTGCTTTTCTTCCTCGCCATTATTACACCACCAGCACCAGCACCACCACGCGCGCGCGTTGCGTCCTTGATGTCGCCCAGTTTTGCACCAGTGTTTTTTTTTTAGGGGGGGATGGTGGTTGTAGATCACAGTTTTGTGGGGGGGGGGTTGTTTTCTGGGACAGTTAATGTTTTCTCCTCTGTCTGTCTTCTCTCTCTCTCTCTCTCTACCCCAGTCCAAGACAACAGTCAATATGGCGGAGTGCTGGCACACTCTGGGAGTTCAAAGGTTAAAGATACTCCACTGCTGGCTGGCTGGCTGGCTGGCTGGCTGGCAGAGCCAGAGGAGACAGACTTCCAATGGAGATCATCAATCCTGGAAGGCTTTTCACACTGAAAACATTTGATTACATCTATGATCATGACATAGATATATATATACACACACACACACACACACACACACACACACACACACACACACACACACACACACACACACACACACACACACACACACACACACACACACACACACAGTTATAAGTTATTGCCTACTGTATATACTTTTTTGGGTTATCCTTTTAGCATCCTTTTGTATAAATCCTTTTGTATAAAACAGTTTGCAAACTGTTTGTAAAGTATTCAATCAAACAAAAAAAAAAGGTGTTTGCGTGCTAATACATTTAAGTCTACTGTGTTATATTTTATTTTTAGTACATTTGCATTCTTATTTAGTATTCTTGAATCCTATCTATAGGCCTACTGTCTGCCCTCAGTGCCCTGTGTTTAATGCCACCTAAATTTCCCCATGTCTGTCTGTCTGTCTGTCAGTAGCCTATATATATATATATACACACACATAAACATTTTCATGTCAAAGACCCCCAAATCCATATGTATTTAGCCACGGACCCCCATTTGAAAATATTTTGTGCATGTACCCCATATAAGATTTGTTGTTAAAATGTTTTTCAAGATACAAAAATGTAGGGTTAAAGTGGATAAACTGATGCTTTTATGCTTTATCAACTAATATATATATATGTATGTATATACATATATACACACACACACGCACACACACGTTAAAGAGAGAGAGACGTATGAGAGAGAGAGAGAGAGACAGACTCAGACAGTACAGGTATTGGTGTTATTTTTTACGCTATGTTGATGAATTGAATAAATATATGACCACAATGGAAACAAATCCTCAGGACTTTTTTTGTTATCCTTTTAGCCTTAATGTATGCCTGTACCCATGCTGTGTGAATTTCTGTCTAATAAAGTTTTCAATCAATCAACCAACAGACAGATACATACATACATACATAGCCTACATAGGCAACAGGAGGCTACATGCATAATTTTGTTTTGTTTTGTTTGGTGGTGGGAGACTGACTAAAATATAAAAATGTATGGAAAAGAAGCAGAGGGGGGGGGGGGGACATTTTAACTCTTTAGACAGAACATGGTTTATAAGGTGTGCTTGTGTTTTATGTATGTGATATTTATAGTGTGATATTATGTAATGTCTTTAGAGGAGTTTAAAAAAGAGGCGCGCGGAGCAGACTTTGAAAAACAAGTCGAGGGAGTGGCACGGTGGCTTACTGATGACGTTTATGACGTCGGCACAAGTTCACATCCCATAGATCGGAGGGACGCCTCTCCTGCTGCCATAGTGTGTGTGTGTGTGTGTGTGTGTGTGTCTGTGTGTGTGTGTGTGTGTGCGTGCGTGCGTGCGTGCGTGCGTGCGTGCGTGCGTGCGTGCGTGTGTGTGTAGGGCTGCCAACATTGGACTGACTCACTGTCAGAATCCAGGAGATTGTTTTTTTTTGGGGGGGGGGGGGGGGGGGGGGGGGGGGGAGACGACGACTCCCCAAGCGGGGGTCTGGGGTCCTCCTCTTAACAGAGTAGATGTGATTTCCTGTGTTTTGATGAATTTTGTGAGTTTGATACTTTTATCAGGCTTGCTTTACTAGCATTGGAAAATGGTGGGTACAATTTTATCCATTAAAAAGCTAAAAGTAGGCATACAGAAATAGATTTGATGTAAGAAAGACCCATCTTTAATAATAGGCTCTATGCACAGCAGCTATATTGGGAATGAATTGGGCCCCTTCCTTACTTCCTTCACAGGTGTTACCAATGATACTACTTATCTACTTGTCTTATTTTCAAGGACCCCCATAACTCTGAGAGTGTACAAATGGAAAGGGTCCATTTGGTTCCATTTGTACACTCTCAGAGTTACACACCCACCATAAGGGGCCATTTGGGAACCAAAATGGAGTGTTTCTAGTGAGCCAACACGATATCAGCACCCTGACCAGAATGGAACAGAGCCTTCATTAGTATCATTGGTAACACCGGTGAAGGAAGTAAGAAGAGGCCCAATTTCTTTCCAATGTGGCTGCTGTGCATAGAGCCTATTACCATTCATTACTTGAAAGTTAATATCTCTGTATGATGATGGCATGCATGCATGGCATGCATGCACTGACCACACTGACCCAAGCGGGGGGTCCGGGGGTCCTCCCCCAGAAACTTTTGAACATAGTAGATGTAATTTCCTGTGTTCTGGTGATTTTTTGGGAGTTTGATACCAAATCCAGGAGATTGTCAGGATACAAATCCAGGAGACTCCTGCAGGATCCAGGAGTGTTGACAGCCCTGGACTGTGAAAGAACCTTACAGAGAAAAGGACAAACTTCTGTTACAATTACAGCTGTTGTAAGAAGCTACTACAATATAATTACTTAATTATTTTGGACAATGTTGTATTATTATGCATAAAATGCGACGCATTGTGAGCTTGTAGATCTGCTATTTTCAAAAATATGTTTATACATTTGAAAACTGAAATGGGACCCTCTGCATAATGACTATACTTTCTACTTTTTCCTACTTTATGTACATTTTGATACCAATACTTTTGTACTTTTACTCCAGTTATTTTTTTATTACGGGCTTTTACTTGTAAACATAGTATTTCTACAATGCAGTATTGATACTTTTGTATTTTACTTAAAAAATGTGAGTACTTTTTCCACCACTGCAAATATATTATTATTAATATGATATTATTAATATAATATTACAATTAAAAGTACACACTTCTGTTACAATTACAGCTGTCGTAAGAAGCTATTACAATAAAATTACTATTTTTGGACAATGATGTATTATTATGCATTAAAAAAAAAAACATAATAATATGCACATAATATCATTGTATGCGGTGGTTGCCTGCCCATCCAATCACAGCCCTTGCCGCCCCTCCGGCCCATGGGAAGTGACGCCTACATTTGGGGTTGAATTGCAGACGTAGACATTAGTCCTATAGTAGGATCTCCTTCCACTTGGTGCTATTAGTTGATCTCTAGCTTCTTTTTATTATTTTTAAATTTTTAACACATTTTTATAAATAAAAATGGAAGCCATCTGCAACATCCAGGTCCTCCTTCAGGCCGCGGAGTTTCTGGAGAGACGAGAACGAGGTGATTTATTGATTTAATACCCGATCAACAACAACACCAGTGACATTCGGAAAGGGGAATTGTGTGTGTTTATGTCAATCCGATCAGTGATCAAACGCATGTTTTGAAGCAAAGTGCAAAAGTCTGCAGATCGTGGATGCGTAGAAGATGTAAAGATATGTTTATAAACTGGGTTGATCAGGTATTGTGTAAGAACCACTGACCTACATTTTAGGTTCTGTCATTGTACTCATAAGGCGCCAATTCCACTCCCGGTTTGAACGATCCGCACCAGAATGAATGGATGAGACTTGTCAAATCCAAAAGGAGGATTAATATAACTCCAATCAGTATAACAAATGTAACCAAATGACCTAATGGTCCCGTTAAGCGTCCATTTGGTTCAATTTGTTACACTGATCGGAGTTAGAAATGTAATACATTAATAAACACAGACAGGATGTGATCTTTACTACTGTGTAATAACCAGTGGTGGGAAAAGTAGGCTACTCACACTTCCCATTTTCACAAGTTTTCAAAATGCTTAAAAATCATTTGACAATAGCAGATCTACAAGCTCACAATGCCTTGCGATGTGTTGTGAGCTTGTAGATCGGCTATTTTCAAATTGTGAAGCGCTGAAGTGGTTAATGTATTTTTTTTTATAATATTTAAAATCTACAAAGTAATATAGTAACTAGACGTTTTCAAATAATTGTAGTGGAATAAAAGTATGTTTACCTCTGAGATGTAGTGGAGTAGAAGTAAATGTTGAAAATTGGAAAAATTAAAAAACACCTCAAAATTGTTCTTAAGTACAGTACTTGAGTAAATGTACTTAGTTACTTTCCACCACTCCATATAGTGCCCTTTGTTTTTTGTAAAGTCCTCCCTACTGTTTGTAAAGTTTGTTTTACTTTGTAAAGTTTCAGTTTTACTAATACTTTGTATGATGGCTGGCGCCCAAAACTTGAAAACAAAACATTATGATGTTATAGCTACAATGTTAGAGCTTAGTGGCACTGCCCCTATATGTGCTTTATTGTCTGTGTGATTAAACCTCAAACTTTTAATGCCAGGGACCCTGATATCATATTATATCGCATGTGTCTCTTTTACTGGGTTTGAAGACTGCATTGCAGTACAATAATGTCATTTTCTGAACTTACATTGCTGCTGTTGCTATTCAATTGGTCTCTTTAGTTATTATGGGCTTTTATCAAAAAATCTCATTGTGTCAATATTTTGTGGAAGCGCCAACAGTTATCCCCACAATATCATCACATTATTGATGTTGACATACTGTATTTGGCTAAAAATTATGACATTTGATATCAAGTGGGGAGATAACTAGTGGAGAGTGTGAAACATAATGGTCAGAATAGTCATACTTATAGGGTAAATACTATCCTTGTGATAACGTCTAGTAAATAAGGTTCAAGTAGTTTATCGTTTTTTTGTTTTTTTTTACATGAATTTGGATTGTGTTCTTTTTGACTATAGTTGTATATGGCAGTGGTTCTCAAAGTGGGGGACCCCAGGGGTACTTTCAGGGGGTCCCCAGCAAAATGTGTTAATAATCAAATCAGGTTAACCACGTTAAAACCTTTATATATTGTCTATTTTCAAAACATCTTGAATAAACCTGGAAAATGTGGAATATATTTGAAGCATTTTAACAACACAAATCCTGTATGGGGTCCCTGGCACAAAATATTTTCAGATGGGGGTCCGTGGCAAGAAACATATTGACATGTACAAGTTTGAGAACCACTGGTAAATGGTACACGTTGGTCTTTCCATCCACAGAAGCAGAACACGGCTATGCCTCCGTGCCTCCTCTGAGTCCCGACGACACTGACAAGAGGAACAAACATAGGAGCAGGAAGTTGTCTTCTGGTGGCAATAGGTGATTGAAATGACATACTGTAAAAACTCTTGAAATCAGGACGTGGTTATTGGTTATCAAATGAGACACGTTTCCTTGAATTACCTTTTTTTTCACATCTAATCCATATTTAAGTAAGATAATAAGCAATAATATAATGTTTGCTGCTGCTTAATCTAAATTCGACTGTGTGTCTGAATTACAGGTCAGTTCACAACGAGCTGGAGAAAAACAGGTAATGAATTGAAATCATTTTGTCTAACATGTAAGTTACCTAAATGCCTTTGCGTGGATATTATTAAAAAAAACGTAACCATAGTATAGTTAGGGTAAAAAAACAGCCTGTAGGACACTATTGTAACAATACCATTGTAATAAAGCTATTTCCCCTGTTAAGCTCTTTAAATACCCTGTTTGCACTTACCGGTAGTTGTATTAGGATCATCATCATTTACTTCTGGTTAACCCTGTGCTGTCTGACCTGCACTGAGAGGAAAGGCCAGCAGACACAATGTCAGTAACATAGCATTTTATTAACACAATTGTTTTGTCACTGTGTGTAGACGAGCTCAGCTGAGACTCTGCCTGGAGCAGCTAAAGCAAGAGGTTCCTCTGTCGTCCGACTCCATGAGGAATACCACCCTCAACCTGCTGAGGCGCGCACAGCTGCACATAAAGGTAAGCACCTGGGCAAACGTGCACAGCGGCACATAAAGGTAAAACACCTGCTCAAACGTGCATAGCTGCACATGAGGGTCAAACACACGTGCACAGCTGCACGTAAAGGGGCTTCCACATCAATGATTCGCAACGCAATGAATTGCAACTTGCAGCAACTTGCTCCTAAAACTGTGGTTTGCAGCTGGACAGTCCACATCCATCATGTTGCAATGGCAGAATACTATGAGCAATGTGTTTGTGATCACAAATGCTTTGCAACTTTTTGTTTGTGATTGCATGTTGAATCACGTGCGACGCAATGAGCCGGCCTGCAACATGGTAATTTAGGCCGCTGCAACTTTTCCCTGCAATGTTCTGCAATGGTTTCATCGCATCGCGGATCTTTGGTGTGGACTGGACGGGCCGGGCTTAACATTACGCGACTCTGCAGCTGAAAATATCCTGTAAAACGTAAGGCCCATTCCACAACAAAGACTCACAACGCAACCCGTTGCGACTTGCAACCAGTTGCAGTGGTCTGCAGGTCGGCACAGTTTGGGGATTCTGTTGCAAGTGGTTGCAAGTTGCAACGAGTTGCGGTGCAAATCTTTGGTGTGGACTTGGCTTACGCACAGTTGTTTTGAGTAGTGTGAGAACTGAGAAGTGACCTGTCTCTACTGTAGTGAATTATGTTAAAATGTCTAATCTGGCAACTTCACTTCAAGACAAAATGATTGATCTGCTAATTTTAAAGTAAAGACAAAAATCTTTGGGGAAAATAAGTGAGACAATAAGGGAAGGGAAGGGAAATAAGGGAAGACATAAAAATGGGAGCACGCCGGTAGACAGCCTTCAAATACGGTAAAAATGGGAATGTTGGCATTGCAGGTATGCAGAACGCCACCTTTTAAAAGAAATACTCCAAAATCACTGACATTGTGAACACAATGAACTGTCCGAATGTACACATTGATGGATTGATTGATTGGCATCTTTGTTTGCAAAATGCATATGCATAAACATATCTTTGTCAAAAGGATAAAACACAATAAAGCTCAAGAGATTATTTCCATTGTGGTCCCAAGAAACAATTGGCAGGCTTCACTGCTGCAAAACACAAGTATCTTAAACTATTATCAGCATCGGTGCACCCATTTAGATTTATTGACTGTGCACTGATTGTGCTTGATAATCAGATCCTTCTGTCTTTTATGGAGCTTTTTATATCGGCTTTTATGTGCCCTTATGCATCTTGGCTGCTGTAATGACAGAATTTCCCCCTGGCAGAATCAATAAAGTCCAGTCTGTCTATGTTAATTGGCTGAAGGCTCGAATGTCCCTCTATCTGTCTCACTTTTTTTCTATCTTTCTCTCTCTCTTCCCTCTCTCTTTTCAGAAGTTGCAGGAGCAAGATGAGCGTGCGGAGCAGCTGAAGTTGCGTCTGCGCTGGGAGCAGAGAGAGCTACGCGTTCGCCTGGAGAAGCTCCATAGAGCCTCAGAGAGGATGAGGAATGACAGCCTGGGCTCCACCGTGTCCTCCGAGAGGTCCGACTCCGACAGAGGTGAGAGCCTCACCGGCAAAACGGGGTCACGGCTCCGTTCTCGAATCACGAAGAATTCCAAAGGAACCAGTTTAGATTACGCCTTTGTGTAGTTTAGCTGAAACTCCATCCCCCTTGGCAAAAACAAGTTGGACTTATCTGACAAATCTTGTAACAAAGATGCACGCTTATCTTTAAACTTGCCTGTCACTTCGATCTTGTTGATTTTTCCACTATTAGGGGAAATTTTGGCTGTATTTCCAGGGGTTACGTCAGTAGTGTTCCTGACTTTCAAAGTAAAAGTCAGTTCAGTGCACTTGAAATTAAGAAATGCAACAAGAATCTGTGACATTATTATGTTGGGAAATGTAAAGTATCAATGGTTGGGAAATAAGACGCGACAAAAATAATTTACATGACACTGAACTGGTCACCTTTGATCTTATAGTCAGGAACGCTATTGACGTATACCGTAACCCTAAAGTCTAAGAAGTGGTTCTCAAAGTGGGGTCCAGGGACCCTCAGCGTTCTTTGAGGGGGTTCTAAATGGACCTTTACAGTTCTGTAACTCTGAGAGTTTACAAATGGTACCAAACCGTTTACGGACCCATACCATTAGCACTCTCTCAGAGTTATGGGGGTCCTTGAAATTAAAAGGTTTGAGAACCACTAGCCTAAAGGTATAGGTGTGCTTCATAGTGACATTTACCTGTAGATTTATTAGGCACGTCCAATTTACATAGCCTTGATTGAGTACTCCGGACTTTTTTTTGGTTGGGGGGGCTTTTCTGCCTTTATTAATAGTGGAAAGTGGAGATGGACAGGAAACAGGGAGAGAGAGATGGGGAGAGACATGCAGTAAAGCTAGTCCGGAATGGGACTCGAACCCGCGATGCACTGTCAGGCTACTTTTCCTGTGTACCTCCACCCATGAGTATAGCTGAAAATCTGATGCAACTTAAAAGCAAATCTTTACGCCGTGGCTCCAGCAAGATTGACATCATCGATATGATGTCATCAACATGACATCACCGATCCACAGGGAAGCCACGGCGTTAATAGACCCTGTCTTGTGTAAGATATCACTTTTCATAATAAACGTCGCTGGATGACGGGTGATGAAAGTCCAAAAGAATGAACACCAGGCAAATCCATTCATCCCAGTGAAGGAGAGTAGCCTACACCTGAGCAAGTCACTCAGTACTGCCACTTGAGTCGTGGTCAAAAGTGTGAGCCAAGTAGCAAGCATTGACAAAGGTTAGTGTTACATCTCTGGAAGTGAAGGCATAGAATGTCCTGCAATTAAGATATTTTACTTAACCACACCAAACCTATGGATAAACTTAACAAAATATATAATTAAACCCATGCCTATTAAAGCTTAACTAAATTTAAAACATAATTGTCAACCATTCGTCTGTTCCTACATGTCTTGGGATTTAGCCCTGACCATTGACAAACATTCCCATTATTAATTTCATTAGCTGCAGCTGTGTTTACCTTGCTCCGTCCTACTCCTCTTGCTCAACATCCCCAGCTGCTGACAGGCGCCACTTCAGCCCGTACGAGTCACTAATTCCATCGCGACGTGTTGTGAGCTTGTAGATCGTCTATTTTTGAAAATGCTTTGACCATTTTTGAAATGTGCTTGTGTGTATTTATTTGTATTTCATTTGTTTGCCTCGTCATGACTTGCCCGAAATAGGTTGAAAATGGTAAATAATCATCATCATCGTGTTTCCATTGCAGAGGATGTGGAGGTTGACGTGGAGAGCATTGTGTTTGACTGTGTGGACACTGATGGACTGAGTGTCCCGCAGACCGGCGTAGATCACTGCTACTCCAGCCTGGACAGAGGCTGGTTATGACTCAGCTGACACACGGATGGACGCGAGAGGAGAAAACATTCCAAAAAGAAACTAAAAACAAAAGCCAATAAAAAAAACATAAAATGGAGGACAAGAAAGAACGAAGAAAAATGTTACTGTACAGCTGAACTCTACTGTACTCTATCTTTGACAGAAGGTGACGACGTTTCAAAAAGACGTAACATAAAACATACAGTCTGAATACAAGCTAAATGGTAATGTTTGGCTCAAATGAGCCATGTCCATTGTTTTGCACTGAACAGCAGTTAAAATCACTGGGCTGAGATGGAAGAAACATTACACCGTGTATTTGAAACATACCAGCATCCAGTGAAGCCGTTATTTTTCCAAAGTTATGAGGTGTATTTGTTACGGCTTACTACAAACAATCAAACAATCCCATTTCTGATTGTTTCATCATCTACCTGTCAAGGGCTGTTTTATTTTCCTTTTTAACTTATTTTTTATTCAGTATTTCTATATTGGATTATGCCTTAAAATGGGTTTGGTCTACTATATACAACCTTTTCTTCAGCACTAAGAAGCTTCTGCTTTTCAGGAAAAAGTCATGATGTAAAGCATGCACTTATACAGTAACCCGTTTTTATGTTTTGTATTCATGTTACAATGTTAATTGTAATGTCGTTATGTTTTTTTTGTTTTTTTTTTCACTGTTGCACAAACATCCACACATTGCACTTGTTTCGTCTCAAAAGGGTTGTGGGTATATGTCTCTTAACAGCGAACAGAAATGAACTGGTTAAATTTGCACATTTAACATCTGGCAATTAAATAATTATACCACGTTATGTACACACAGGTATTAACGCTTATACTTGTGTTAAGGGCAAATGACAAAGGAAATGCAGTTCCACACATAGGACTAAGAGGGTGCAACATTAATTGCTAATATGAACTTGAATGTTTGCCTCCATCTGAAAAGTTCAACTTTGCAATTGTGCACTTCTCATTACATTGTAATTATGCATGCAGTAGCTTCATCATCTTGCATAGAACGTCTTCTTGTAATCGTGCAACTTTTGTTGCATTGCAAGTATTTTGTATCCTTTTAATTACTGTGCATTTAATACACTGAAGTGCATTTTTGCCTTCAGGATTGTATATGCAAAATGCCTTATTACTTTGTAAAGTGTACTGTATGTATGCATTAATCTGGCTCTTCTCCGAGTAATATTATGTAGCATTTTTGTACTAGTGTATACTTTTTTTAATAAATAAATATTTTATATATTTAATGCCATGTCTTGTGTGACTAAAGTCTAAAAGTGCAGTGCGACTTGATGCACTTCATTAAATTGATAGATATTTTTCAATACTAGCTTATTTAGAACTGTAACGAAACTGTAGGGATTCTTAAAAAAAACACACCACATGATGTTACAAAGATAATTTGTATTTATTGACAAGCAGACACCACTGCAGGAGGAAGAGCACATCCTCCTGACATGGGATTTGTATATTTTTGATAAACTGAAATGGCTGTATAAAACATGATAACAATTCAGCCTTTTTATAAACCTTTGAATTAAAGTACATTTCAACCCTGGGCGCAGATGCTGATATCCACTGCAACCATGTCTTTAACAATTATCAACTGCAAAGTGACAGCCCCACGCACGCCAGTCCGGTTCCTAACTTCCTTTCCAGTTACTTTTCAAGAGATGACTGCAAACAATGTGGACCCATCGTTGCACAATCAACTTCAATTTGAAGCAATGAAACATTTTGATTAGTAAAGAAAAAAAACGTAAATCATGTGTGACAATTAACAACATTGAGTAAACTGGTTTGAGGTCTCTAAGGAAGAGATACAATGATTATATGAAATGAAACATACTAGTGCAGTACCCATTGTCAGAGTACTAGGAAGCCAGTCTATGACACCAGTCATCTCATCGGTACTACGACAGTGGAACAAATGTCACATGCAGCTTAGCCAATCCGCAAAGCCGACTGAGAAACACAGACAGACGGATCTTCCTGGAATATATTGATTGATTTACAATAAAAAAAACTAAGTGCTTCAACAAAATTTGGATAAATCAAAAGGTATTCTGTGAAAATCTGGTTATGAAATTATGTTAAGAATTGATCAAGTACAAAGGAATAAAGTAAACAAGAGAAAATACTTTTAAGTGTTGTAATGGAAAGAAAGTAAAACACACATGTACTGTATGGGCACAGAGGTGGAGAAAAGATAGAGGGAAAGTTGCATATAGATATTGAAGTACTATTATTTTATGGCACGCCATAGCTGGTGTTCAATCACCCATTCAAAGACACACTTCCTTCTTTTTCTTTTTTTTCCACAGAAGTGCTTGCGTACCGTATCAATACATGCCAGGTTTGTCTTGTTTCGGAGATGTTAGAAATGACTGCATTGCAAAAAACAATGCAAAGAATTTGAGCAGACCTTCATAATGGGACGGTGATATGATTCATTTTCAAAGCAGTGGCCGTAGGTTTCTTAGCGGACATTCTCGCCCATTCTAGTTCTAGCAACTACGTTGAATTTCAATGTCTGGCAACACGAAGACTCTGTCGTTCTCGTTTCTATGAGATCTAACCGGTTTACCAGTATAAGGTTCTGGTGTCACAATCAGAAGAACGCAAAGGACAGGAAGCTGGCTATTTGAACCCAGCTCAGGCCTTCGATGGTCCACCTACCATAAGAGAGATTCTCACAACGTTGTAGACCTACAGCAGTGGTTCTCAAACATTTTTAATCTCTGGGACCCCAATCTACACTGCAAAATCCTCAGTGTTAATTTAACTCTGACAGTATAGAAGGGTCCATTTGGTTCCGGTTCTACACTGTCAGAGTTACAGACCTGTTAAGGGTCCATTTGGATCCCTGGTCGTCCCTGGATCCGACTTTGAGAACCACAGACCTACAACATCTAGGACCAGTTTTATCTCACCCTGTAGAAGGTGAAGATGCATCTGTTCCAGGGCCTGTGGTTTGGTTATAAACATGTCATACATATTGTTTCTTGTGGGCCTGTGAGGCGAGGTCTTTGGCCTTCTCTTTAGCTGCCAGTGCCGTCTCTCTCGCTCTCTCTGTGGCCGTTTCTGCCAAGGTCCTGGAGGGAGTCTCACCTGCACGAGAGGCAACAAACCTTACTGACCCTCTACAATAACACCACATTGCATTGATTTGCTCTTCAAGAAATACAAACATAACTGATAGTTCAGATATGGTAACAAGCATTGTTCGGCATAATTTATTTCAGTAAAAGATGTATTATGTCAAGTGTAACTACTGAGTATCACAAAGTTATAAAGCGATAATGAACAATGATTAGTCCCAAAAATGCATAAACATACCTTGCATCTTGGCGAGGACAAATTCAAAGCCTTTCATGGTCTTTGTAACACTGGTCTTGAATCTTGCAAGACCAAATTCCTGAAAAGGAAGCAGCAAACGGGCTCCGTCAAACAAGGAAGTCATCATAATTCATATCATTCCTCTTTTGTTGTCATAGTTTCCTTAAAGCTGTAATCTGTACGCTTTATGTCCTCTCCCAACAGATTTGTAAACTGACAGTAATTGCAAACTGTATAACACCACCTGGGTCTCCCACATGGGAGACCAGATATGTACCCCTCATTAAATAGTGGAATTTGACCTTGGGAGTAAAATGGAAAATATAAAATACTATTATATGTTCCATTTGCTTTAAGCTTATTGTTTCTGTATCCTGCCATCTCAGTTTTACAAACACCCAGATTGAATCAACTGAGAGACCTTTGATTAAACTGTATATCAAAGAACTGTAAATGATTGAATAAGCCTTAGTCATTTACTCCAATTTACTATTTTCTTCTTTGTCATGAGACCCCTCCCCCCGGCCCAAGTCCTGTCTCTGGGTTATGGGAAAGGTATATAAAGGCTGTGAAAGACATGAGAGGAGGTCATTTTGGGAGGATGTGCCTACAGAGGACACAGGTCGAGGTGCAGGCGGAAGCCTGCCTAGACTGAGATGCTGTCTGCTTGCTTGATGCTCTGCTAAATAAACTTCTATTATATGCTTTCATCTTCTGCATGGTACAGTCAGTGTTGCCAGATTCTGTGAGAGAAACAAGCAACCAGGTCTTGGAAAACCAGCCCAAAAGAAGCGACTATGGGCCACAAGAGCACTTTAACATGTACATCAGCTATTTGAAAACGATGCGACGCGTTGTGAGCTTGTAGATCGGCTATTTTCAAATAAAATCTTGCAGGGAAATTATAATAAGCAGATCTGGCAACCCTGGGTACAGTATGATTATTTTCCCACTACAGGAGATACTGGGCGTATGAGCTTCAGGCACTACAACTATTCAGTCAAGCAGGTGTCCTACCCGAAAACCAGGGTCAAAATGTCTCAATGGAAGACTAGGGAGGCCAACCACTGCACAAGTCAACTGTGGCAAGTCTGTCAACTGCTCAGCTGTTATGTTGTTAAATGCAATGTGAGAGTGTGGATTAGCTGACATCAACTCGGGAATAAAATGTAAATTAGGCCTGTCACAATTATTACATACTCGTCTAATCACAATTATTTCAGATAATCGCAATTATTTTTTGCATAATCGTCATTATCGTTTCCATGTTGAAAAATGTTCACACATTTTCAAATATATTAAAAAAGCTGAATTGTAAGCTTGTGACGCTTACAACACGTCATTTTGTGACACGTTGTAAGCTTGTAGATCAGCTATTTCTGCTATTTTTACATGTATAAAATTATTAAATATGTCCATAATTTCTTTGTAAATTTAAGTTATTTTTCATATCTGCCCTGTTTTGATTACAAAGCCTAATAGGCATTAAGACATGTATTTTGTATTCATATGCCCCCATGTTCAATGCCAAACACACAATTCACAATAATTTGAGTGACAATTAATCGTCAACTTAAATTTCTAATCGTGACAGTCCTAAATGGGAAAATTTACAATTTAGGCATTTAGAAGCCATTCTTATCCAGAGCGACTTATAAGCAAAATAAACACACATCAAATGCAGAGAGACCGTGTAGTGCCACAGTAAACTAAGATCACAGGTAAATCAAGAAACAAAGAGAAAACATGAGAACAAATGACCAGGGTAACTCTGCATGGTCGTAAAAAGCTAGGTCAAGTGCTACAGGCTAAGGTGGAGTAGAAAATGCAGTACAACTCAAAGAGAGACAGGGGGCCTTATGTAACTTTCTGTGTGTCACTATTATCAGCAAACACAGGACGTCCCTCCCGTCCCTATGAATCCCTGGCCACTAATCCAAGTGACCTACAGTAGGACTCTTCTCCCTAATGGCTCCCAAGCTCCCCAAGCTGTGGAATGACCTCTACAAGCTCACAACGTGTCGCATTGCGACGCATTGAGTTATTTTCAGAATTCTCGCTATAGTTACTTTGTAGTACTTTTAAAACAATTGTTTTAAACAATTTAACCTACCTCTACCTGTTAATGGTTGACTAGTGTGCATGCCACTTTACACCCATTTCACACTTTGTAAATCGCTCAGGATGAAAAAAATGACAAAATTGTAAGTATTAGGGTGTCCTGTGTGCACCGTAGCTCTACTAACCTGAATAGCTCTGGAAAGACCATAGACATTTGAGGAGATCCAAGCCTCTCTTTGTATTTCGGTCCAGCTGCCATTCTCAGGGTTAATGTGGTATTCACAGCGCTCCTTCACGGTCTGGGGGGCAGAGGGTGAAAAACAGAACGCTACATGAGAATCACTCTGGACAGGAGGGAACACAGTCACTTTCTAGCTGGTGTCCATATTTCTGGCATGTCATTATAGGCAAAACTTTCAAAAGAAAATACATGAATAAAATATTTTATTATTTTCAAATATCAGATCCACAAGTTCACAACTGCTGTTGTGCGGATCTTGCCACACTAATTGTGAATGTAAATGTTTATTTATATGTTCCAATGTTCAATGCCAAAAACATCATTGAAGGTAATTATTTTGAATGACAATTAATCGTCATCTAAACATTCATCCCTAGTTGTGGTACCATGAGTCGAGCGTGGGTGACGTTCCAGGACAGTGTGGTCATGGTCCTGGTCTGAGGGTCCACGATGGAGTCCTCGATTACGTACGCCTTGCTGGCCATGTGCTTGGGAAGGTAGCGCTCCATCCAGCGAGGCGCACGGCTCGTTTTGGTCAACAGACGTCTGGAAATCAGACAGTTGCTTGGAGTAATCTCCCGGAAAATGATGTCCTCGGTCAAAACATGATTACTGGGAGGGAGGAGAGGGAATGCATATGAATAAATCATCAGAACTATGAGTTTATTTGACATTTATGTCTTTTCAGTGTATGTTTTTGTGTAGGTGGCTGAGAGAAACAGACTGGTTTAACAACCCTTTTAGACCAGGAACACCTATACGTTGTTATACCTTTCAGGACGGGAACCGCTCTGTGTGTAGTTGTTGCTATATACAGTATAGCAACATTATTATTTTTTTTATAAAAATGTGAAGTAAAAAATAAATAAACTTAAGTCAGGATTTAGAAGGCGTTTTTAGAATTTGCCTCAGGTCTACATGGGTTAACTGTCTGAATGCAAGACTGGCCCCATATGATCCCACCTATTTGTAGTAAGTTCAACCAAATTAAAGCTATAGGCCTGAAAGTTTCATGTCCAGGTGTCCCGCGCGGGAGAGAAAATTCTACCACTCTGGCAATAGGGAATCCCATCTTGGCCATTAACATACTCTACCATACAGATGTACTGGTTATGTTGTATTAACATTAACTTACACTACCAGACAGATGTAGTTATATTGTATTAAAATGAGTTCCGGATTGCAACTTTAAGCAAAGATCAGAGGCTTAAGTGTCACCACGGTTCAGTTCCATTGTGTGCGTGTTTGTTTGCTCTGACCTGTAAGGGTTGGGATATCGTTGCCAGAATGCAACACATACTTGGTCCCAGGAACTCTTTAGGAAACCTGCACAGCAGTAATACTTCACCATTGTTCCGTCTTGACAATGATCCTGGCAAAACCCTGTCAAACAAAAATGACACATTTACAAATAAATACTCAACCATTTCTGTCTGACCATTATTCTACATAATGGTCCAGGTCAGTGGATGGTTCTCAACGTAGGAACCAAATGGACCCTTTTTTTGGTTCCATTTTAGTACACTCACAAGAGTTACAATCAAGAAGGTTTATTTGTCACTTACTACTCATACAAGCAGCGAAACAATACTGTCCGACATCACCATAACAATAGCAATCAATGATCTAATTATCTTATCTAAAAAAAAGTCTCTTGAAGAATTACTATACAACAGCAATAGCAACATCAACATAACATACCAATCAAAATCAAAGAAAGGGGACCAGGACCCGCTGCAGTGAGTGTATAAACCGCGGTGACAACCCGAGGGGTTCGAAAGACGGCTCAACATAATCAGTAGCTTAAGCCAAGGGCAGGCGTCTGTATCGGGATGATCCTGGGTGGTGTTAGAGTGCACCATAAGTCGAAGATCATTGGAGAGTTTGAAAGCGTTGAATATAGACTCTCTGAAGACCGCGGCTCTTTTTAAACCATTTTAATGCTTGTATCATCCATCGTAAATGGAGTCCCGAGGTCAGCCGTGTTCAAATATGGAGGCCGGCATATGCTGTGAGACAAGATGTGTCAGCCAGCTCCATATATGGGGTTCTAGGTAGTCAGTCGTACCCAAATATGGTGTCTGGGATGTTTTTTGATTGAATACTTTGTATTAGTCAAAAATGTAAACGTACAGTCAGACATTAAGGCTAAAAGGATAACACAAAAAAAGTCCTGGGGACTTGTTTCCATTGTGTGAACCTACTGACAGCGTTACCATAACAACCAGAACTCACTCAAAGTCAAACCCAGTGGCTAACTATGGTAGTGACCCAATAAACATGTTATATGATGTGAAAGCCACTGTTCCAAAATAAATGTGTAAAACTGCAAAAGGCATAACCATGGTCCATAACTGATACCTTTATACAGCAATACCATAACATCAATAGCATTAACACTGTAGACTGTAGAGAAAACAATCATATCAAATCTGGGTCCGTGGTCTATGCATATAAATGATAAATATTTGTGTCTGAGTAACACTGGCCTAGGCTATTCTATAAAAAACACTGAATGACAGCTGTCAATCAAATTATTTTATTTTCATATATTTTTTACAGTTGAAGTACAAACCTAAATCGACAACAACTGAAAAACGAATATGGCCTATGAGCATTTAGATTGAAATAAACATGATCTATATAGTCTATAACAGGGGTCTTCAACGTTTTTCAGGCGAAGGACCCCTCAGCTGAGAGAGAGATGAAGCAGGGACCCCCACTACACATTGTATAAAATTGTGTTGCAGATTAAACATTTTCATAGATTTCATAGATAGCTTCATAGACTTGTTCGACGGCACATGTCGTCATGTGTCATGTTGCATAAATTAATGTTTTTTGATTATTTTTAAAGCCTCAATACTAAACTTGACCATTGGCTCTGTACTTGGTTTGTTCTCCTAGCCCCCCCCCCCCCCCTCTACACCAAACCTCTTTGCCGAAAATAGCAGATCTACAAGCTCACAACGTTGTGTGCTTGTAGATCTGCTATTTTTGCCTAATGTTCCCCTCACTCCCCTCAGAATCCTACTATCGGAGGACCCCCGTCCCCCTGTAGTAACTCTGAGGACCGCCTAGGGGTCCCAGACCCCCTATTGAACACCCTTAACGCACTAAAATGAAACATTGAAATAAACATGATCTATGGTCTACAAGCACTTAGACGCGCTTATTGAAATAAATGAATGAAATAACCATCTCTATATTTAGACTGAACTAATGTACTATAATGGCGTGTGGACCGTGGTCACGTCCACAGTCCGTCCACTCCTTGTACAGTAACAGTACTACTATGAATGAGGGCACGTCAGAATCAGTGTTGCCAGATTTTACGAGAGAAACAAGCGACCAGGTCTATGAAAACAAGCCCAGGAAGCGACCATTTGGGCCACATGAGCACTTTAAACCTGTATGCATCAAGATACAAGCACACAAATGATAATAGATCTTAGATCTAACCAAAAAATCGCAAACAAAATGTGATAAATGTGGAATATGTTTGAAACATCTTATCAACTCAAATATGTATGAGGGTCCCTGGCACAAAATATTTTCAGATGGGGGTCCGTGGACAAATACATATTAATCTAGGGGTCCTTCACATGAAAATGTTTGAGAACCACTGGTTTAAAAGCAACTTCACAGAAAAACAAACCACAAGTCGCTTATAATAAGCGGACATGGCAACACTGATGAAGGAACGTCACTCCTCTACTTTCCTCGCTAGCATTAGCATTTTAGCCTAGCGTGTCGTTGTGATGAATGAATTACATCATTTGACCCAGTTCCACGCCATGACGTCAAACGGGCCATTTCTCCGAGGTTATTCTAAAATAAAGCCACTCACCTGGACGGTAGAACCCAGCTCAGGAACACGCAGGTTTGTTCATTTTTGACGTGCTTCGCTTCTTCTCTACTGTCTCGTTGCAGCTACTTGTCAAACTCAACTCGGCCCACAAGTCAAGCCTCTAGAACCGCGGTAGAACTAACCTCGCATCACCAGTCTTTCCACCTCACGGTAGAACAGTGACGCTGCCGTTGCCTGCTGGTCAAATCTGAATGGCAGGACTTTTGCATTTAAAAGACTACTGCGCATGCTTGTATCGCCTGAAACGCTAGTGCGCCTGCTCTATTGGCTCCAATGTTGGAGCCGATCCAGGAAGTAGAGGTACTTTTGGGTGCTTCACGCGCTTGTGAACGACTTTTATTGGAATGAATTGGTGGAGTTGAGGCCGTCCGCCCTCTAGACATCTCTATGACAGAAGTAGGAGAAAGGTCAAAGCCAACGACATATCCGGTGCAGTGTTGCCATGTCCGCTTATTATAAGTGACTTTTGGATAGTTTTTTTGTGAAGTTTCTTGTAAATAATGGTATTTGCTAGTTGTGTTTTTTTGGGGGCTTGTTTCTAAAGTGTACTTGCTTATTTGGGCTTGTTTCACAATTTGTATGAATGTATGTAAAAAGCTTTTAAATAGCTTCTCTCCTACATGTTTTTAAAACATACCCGGAAGTTGCGCCCGCACAACATTACTGATTACCTACTGGTCAAATGTTGAATTGCATCTTATAATGCATAATATTATGGAACCGGCTGAGGAGAGAAGCGATTTAAACACTTTTTTTCAACTCGTTGGATAGATTTTATTGCGCGCTAGAAGTTAAAACATCTGAGAGCATTTCAGAAAACCTTTACTGTTTGGATACGATGTGCAGAAAGGGATAAGAAACATGTAAAGTGGAAAATATTCGAAAATGTCCCGGTCAAACGGCACCGGGCCACGTAGGACCTCATCTTGGAGCTACATAGCGGAGGGAGAGGTTCTAAATGAGGCTAAGTAGTGCAATGTAATAATCCATAACTTTCAATAAAGAAGTGTTTTAAATAATGCCGTCTGTGGCCGATTCTTTCGGAAGTTCCCAATGGGCGGTAGTGACGGGGCGCATCCGGTGAAACCCGGAATTACACTCAATGTAAAAAATGGTGTTCGGCCACAGACGGGATTAAAACACTTCTTTATTGAAAGATATGGATTATTACATTGCACTATTACTCCGTAGAAAGAGTTCACATTTGGGGCGTGGGGGTAAGCACCTTTATTTTTCAATTTGTACATGTTTGGAGAGTCTATGGGGTATAGTGCTGAAAGTCCCGTTGGCCATGGGGGGTCAACCCTACAACTCTCGTAGATTGAAAACGTCAGACTGATTGATTGATTGATGTACTTTATTTAGTAAAACATGAGAACAGTACATGACAGTACATGGAAGTACAAATTCACAATACAAGGTCTACTAAACTGGAAAACTCATTAAGCACTAAGCTTGTTTAAGATGAGATCCCCATGCACACAAATCATGATGACATATAAGAGACAGACATACATACAGAATGTCATACAATCAGTTTACAGGTTACTGGTATGAAGAGTGAAAAATATGTACAAAAGAAGAGAGGGGGGGGGGTAGGGGGGTAGGTTAGGACTTGGACAGGGGCCATTTTTGAATTGCAGCCTCCTGAAGGTGTATCTTTAGGGCAGTTTTGAAAGTGAGTAGGGTTTTACACTCCTTTAGAATGTAAAACCACTCTAAAGGAGTGGTTTGAGTGGTTACCAGTAGGGGACTTTTTTCAAAGTTTTAGACTCATAATACGTCTACGAGAGTTGTATTCTACAGATAGCCACATTGTGAAATAATATAAGAGGCAAAAATTGTGAAAATAGCCGATCTACAACAAGCTCACAATATGCGTAGATCGGCTATCTTCCACACCATTTCTGTGGAACCGAGTCAAACAGAATGTCATGCCTCAACTCCTACAATTCCAAGTGCTTATCAGGGTAGGGGGTCCCCTCCGGTTCACATGTGATTATTTTGGGGGATCACTCACTGCCTGAAAAGGTTGAGAACCACTGACCTACAAGTACTCAACCCCAGTTGAGTGGTCTTCAAGTTCTGCCCCTTATGCTCGCTCAAAGTGAAAGTAAAAAAAAGCATATAAATAAAATAAGCAGGTTGCTATCAGTTTCTGTGTCAGTTTTCACCTGATGCAGTCATGCATGCCCTCCCACCTCCTTATGCTTTGCAGCTTTATTGTGATTCACTGATTGATGCCCCCCCCCTCATCCATTGAACTTCACTTTCTGTGCAGATTACACAAATGAGATTCTGAAAGGTTTTCATTTAATTTGTGAGCTCGATAGCATTGCTCTCTGTTCCCTTTAATATTGCCAACATCTAGGCAAAATTGCCATCTTAATAAAGGCCAGCCATATATTTGACAAAAGTGGGCCTATTGCAATATATTTCAAGAATCTGGAAGCATTGCATATCAAGCAGTTGTTACTGAAGCTATAATTATTATTCAAAGCTACTGCTAGATTATTGTCAATAGTTTACTGTATTATTCACTGTGTTCTTTGACGTTTTCTATGATTACTTATGTTCAGGACAGGTTTTTTAAATATTATAGATTAAAAACGTACATGCTACAGGTTATAGTGTATGATCTTTCAAAACAATATTCAATGTGCCTTTTTTATTTTAATTTGAGCACCTGCCCCCCCTCCAGTGGTCTCTGCACGGCCCTGGTCAAAGTGTAGATACTCCTGGTCAAATATTACTCAACTACAACTGAAAGTTGCCTGGTCAAACAGTTATTTGAGTACTCAACTACTTGATTTTCAAAATACATATGTATAAGTGCATGATTAAAAAAAAATCTTAAGTATTCAAAATGACAAATTACAATTAAGTACATTTTACTTATCAATGCATTGCTGTATTGAAATTGTAACCAGAAATATAAATACTGAAGTAAAGTGCAGATATGCTTAAGTATAGTACCACTTAATGTACTTTGTTACTTTCCACCACTACAGATGAGTGAGTCAACAGCAGATGAGGTCCAGCGGCTGAGAAGCCAGCTGAAAGATAATCAGCAGCTGCAGACAGCCGGCCAGTTTGGCCTGAATCTCATCGAGAACCAGACGGCACTAGAGACTCGACTGGAGGAACAGAGGGTAGAGATGACCAATGCTATGGAGGTATGATGAGTCACTCACTGACCAATAAACTACTGAATGCTGTCAAAGTTGTTGTCCTCCACTTCATAAAGACCAAGCATGTCCATGGTGGTGGTGAATGGTGAAGTGGTGAAGGGTGCAGCTGGGCCTGTTTGCTGTAGAGGCAGGTCGGCCTTGATTTGTTGGCACCGATTTGCTTCGTTCTTCCTGCAAACCACACACCCGCCAACCATCAGCAACAGTTCTTTGCCAGTCAGCACAGCTCGCTTGGGTGATGTTGCCTCCCACTTTGATTGTTTTGGGGTCCGGCACTTACTCATCCTCCCACTTTGATTGTTTTGGGGTCTGGCACTTACGTGCTTGGCAGCTCAACAAACCCAGGCGATGACTCTCACCAGTTTGGACAGGCTAGTGAATCTTCTTACTTCCACAAGACCTTTAACCCAGCCAGTGGACTCTCGCTTTGGAAGAAGAGTTGGATTTAACACAGGTTCTGCTTCTTGGGTTTCACTGTGAGGTGCACTTCATAGCCCTCTAGATTGGCACTTGCAACAGGTACACCTCTCACTTTATCATTTTCTGCTTCAAGGATTGCCACTTCGAGTTCACTTTTTCCATACCTCGACCACAGGTTTGTTTGAACAATGTCTTTTATCTCTTCAAGCTTTGCCTCAGCTTCTTTTGCAGATCTTTCAATGTCGGCCTCTTGCGGTCCATCAAAAACTCCCTGAGCATCCTCCTCCTTAATTTCAGCCTCCGATCCAATCCTGTAGTCATCATTGGCATCGAGCATCTTTCTTAAATCGTATGAAAATGTAGTGAACTCCTCTAACTCCACTTGAAGCATGCTGCTTGCTCCTCTTAAAATCAAGTTGGCTTGTCTGGTGAAGCTGCATTTTGCAGTGGTCCTCTCCTTCTTGAGCTGCTTGACCGACTTCCCCAGGACTTCTTCCGCCATCTTGATTTCTTCCACGTCAACAGCTTATTATCTGGATCTGAAGCCGTTTATCCCCAGGTCCAGGCTGCTCGCAGTGGTTTACAACTGTCAAGTCCCTTTCTAGTTTCGCTCCAAAAGGACATGTAAGGACGCAACTCTGTTATTTTCCAACTTGTTTCTTTTTCATTTGTTGGCTTTAGTTGGATCGGTCTGGTCGTCAATCAATTAGTAGTAGGTTAGGTTAGTAGGTTGTAAACCTTTAACGCAGAGAAAATACAGATTAGAAACATTGCCATTTTATCACAAATCATAGCATTTTTTAAACAACTTTGTGTTTTCAAACAAAGAAGTTCTAAAACAAGTTTCAAAATAATAAAGTTTCAAACCAATAAATGTTTTAAAACAATAAATGCTTTAAAACAATTAAATGCCTTAAAACAATTAAAGCCCTTAGACCAAACAATAAGTGTCTTTAAACAATTATATAAATAACAATAAAGACATCTTAAGAAAAATAGCTGATCCACAAGCTTGTAGATTGGCATTTTCACTTGGCATTTTAAACCTTTTTTAACATGGCAAATTCATGAACTCTACATTTTAGTAGTTTTAAATCAAATAAACAGAATTTTAGCTTTGTAACTTTGTATTCTTTAGCATTTTATACTTTTGACTTTAACACAAAAATTAGGTCAATGCTGCAATGTGTTCCTCAACCATTTCTGCAATGTGTAATTTACAACTTTAGCAGTTAAACCTGACACATTAAGCCACATTGCAACACATTAAAGCAGCAATTCAAAACAAAGTAAATTAAAAAAAAAAAACATTGCCGGCTTTGGGCTTAACTCTTCACTGGAACTGGAGTTCCTCTCCTTCTCTGGAGAATGTTTTGTTTGAATGAGCACCTCTGGTCCTTTTCAGGTGCTCCCAATCTGATAATGAGCAGCCATTTTGCTACTGCACTCTGGGAAGTGTAGTGCTGTTTGGGTAGAGGTGTAGTTTTGACTACACCTCTACCCAAACAGCACTAAGTGCAAGTGGGTAATTCATAATGTATTTTTATAAGTTTGTGTTATTTGAAGCGATAAAATTTCACTTTTGGGTCTCGTGCTGAATATATTTGTGAAACCCCTGCTCTACCTCTATTTCTCTTGAATTACAGATATTGTAATCTTGTGTCTTTTAGGCTTTGGAGCAGGAAAAATATTCTCTGAAGCGGGAGGTGGATTTGAAAATCCAGGTGCTGGAGTCCTTGCGTTCAGACTATGACTTTCTGAAAAGCCAACAGAGACAACAGCTGCAGCAACAAGAAGAACAACTGGAGAGGAACCATATAGCACTGTGCTGGCTGAACTCAAGGAAAAGGTACTAGTCGGAGCAACAGTTAATCAAACTAATCGATTTAGTTGATTATAAAAAACAATAATCGATAATTTAATAAAATAATCTATCCCTATTTTGGGGGTGTCTGTCTGTCTGTTCATTCAGATGGAGAAGTTGCGGTCACTTAATTGAATGTGTCTGTCTGCTCATTCAGGTGGAGAGGATGCGGTCAGACTTGGAGGAATCGCAGCTAAATGAGAAACAGCTCAGACATAAGCTCTGAGCAACAAGATGGAGGAACTACGAGCTTTGAACGAACACGGCCAGGATACCATGTCGTCTGAGGTGATGGAACTGCACACTAAGAGCATGGAGCTGGAGGAAGCTAAGGTAAGGAACACTAGAGTTTAGGATATTTTAGGGTTATTTTAATTTAACCACTTAAGACCTACATACTTTGTTAACTAGGATCTGTCATGGGTCTGTACTTGGTCCATTCCCTTTTCCATGTACACCAAATGTGTTCACTGAAAATAGGCAATCAGCAGTGATGCATTTCACCCATCAAATATTTGTTTGACAATTCAGACAATATCTAATAAACAAGTCCTGGACTGGTATTTCGTTTTTTCCACCTACTTTGCCTACTGACTGTGGTGAACAATATTTGCGCTTGTATCATGCCTGATGGGAAAGCACTTTTTGCGACCTTGGTTTCAATTCAAATATTCAATGGAACATGTCTTTGGTCAACATATACTATAATAAATTAATATTTCAATATGTGGACATCCTACCACCGTCTGCATTTCCAAAAGTTTAATTGTTGCTTGTCTTCGTCCCTAGATGGAGCTGGAGCAATCATTACAGGAAGCTCAGTACAGAGAGCAGCAGATGCTACTGACCAATAGCAATCTGCAGCGTCAACTCCAGCTAATTACAGACGACAAAGAGGAGAGAGAGAAAGAGGCAGTTTCCTGGTTCAATGCACCAGAGGTAACATAATTACATCATTACCACCACTGTATTTTATTTCAGTGGCTCTCAAAGTGGGGTCTGGGGACCTCCAGTGGTCCTAGAGGACTCCCTCCAGGGTGTCCCCAGCAACATGAATTAATATATCTTCAAAATCAGTTTTACCACTAACCCTATACTTAGGCTATTCAGAAATAGCTGATCTACAAGCCCACAACGCAATGTCACGTGTTGTGAGCTTGTAGATCGGCCCCACAAAATATTTACAGATGGTGGTCTGCAGCTAAATACATATCAATTTGGGGGTCCTTGACATGAAGAACTGCGCCCAAATGGCGACTTTGTTTCTTTCTTCTTTTTTTTCTTTCTTTAAAAAAAAAAAATCCTATACCTGCCAATGAACAGCTGTGCCAGAGGCATAATGATTTTGGGGTGATCGTCCCTACGTACAGAAGTACAGTACATCCCCCAACCTAATATCTCAGGAACACCTTGAGGGACAGTTGGCACAAAATGTGCTGTTGGACTCAAGTAGGGCTGACCTTCAAAGCTTTTTTATGGACGTCAAAGCTTCTGGAGCAAAAACTTTTTTTTTTATTTGAACATTCGACAACGAGGATGTTTGGGAATTAATGAGTCACGGAGCTCGAGTCTTGTAATTCAGTGTTCTTATTTTAGTTTAGTAGTAATCTTTACAAATGTCTTCCACTTACTTGAGGAGACTGAGGGAAGGGAACGTCAGAGTTGGGGCTGTGAATCCTCTGCTATCTCACGATTCGATTCCGATTCTTGGGGTTACGATTTGATTACATTGTACAGTCATATAGTTCTCATCTGGACCATAAAAACCAAGTGAAGCCTAGTCATTTTTTAGGAGAGACAGGGATAGCTGACACCACATGGTCAGCCAGCACCCACTCCACATACCAGTGAGCAACAAGCCAGTCAATTGGGCCTTTTGACTAAAATAAATGAAAATAAAATAAATCGCCCAAAAATCAAAGGTGGCACTACGAAGAGGAGGGCAGGAAAATGCAGCTTGCAAGAACACAATGCAAATGAGGGACAAGAAATGGATGAAAACCAAATTAAAGCATTTGGCAGACTAATCACAAACAGGATGCTATGGATCAAATAAACAATTAAGAAAGCCTTGATTGTTTATTGTTTATTTGGATCCCCATTAGCTACTACTATGCAGCAACTACTCTTCCTGGGGTCCACACAGAAATGAATTACATTACATACATTTTACATGACAGTATAAGAAAACAGTTAAGAACTTAAAAATACAACCAAATGTTCATAACAAATCTCGATTTCAAACATTACTTTATTTCAAATCGTCATGGCCAGGGGAAAACCTTGTATGTCCAAAACTGTTACTTTTGAGGAAATGGAAGAATAACCTGTGTTCCAGTGGATCCAATGTATCGTTTAGTTACAAGCTCTTTAGTCTTAAAAGATACTTTCCATTGGTTCAATATTTATAAAACATCATACTTTAAGCTAAAAAAGCAGATCTACAAGCTCACGACGTGTTGTGAGCTTGTAGATTGGCTTTTTCCCGCTACTTTTGCACGACTCTCTTATGTATGCATAGCATTAATTTACTAGAAAACAAAAAAAACATAAAAGTTGGAGGCACAAGGTTTCTGTCTGCCAGCCACGAAATGAACCAGCAATAGGACCACAACTAACAACTTGCTTTTGCAGAGGTGAACAAGCACGCCATCCAGAGGAAAAGGAAGGAAAAGCTTCCTGTCAACGTCATCCCTTCTTCTGCCGTTATGAAGGTGGAATTTTGTCATCTGTATACAATATTTATTATATTTGATTAGTATCCATTATGCTGCTGCTCTTTTCTGTTGCTATTTTAACCTCATGTAAATATCTGCTACTATATATTGTAAGGTGGAAGCTGTTGCTGCTTGTGAGATGGAGACCAAGAGACCAGTTGAAACCGTGCCCAGAGCTCAGCTCCTCACTGACGCTGATGTCCTCAAACAAGGTCTCTACATGTTATGACTCTTTTCCACTACAAGAACTAAGTGATCCGTGTCATGCTGTAACATATTTCACTGGTTCTGGATTTGACCTAATTTGGGCCCTGCTCAGGGGGTGGTACTAAACCTGAGTTGACTCATGTTTTGTGTTTAGTGGTTTGGATGATTGAATTGGATGATTGAAGTCTATCAGTAACGAGGAAGAAACAAAGACATGTTGACAATTTTACATAATCTGCCAAACACATTTATGAACATTTATGTTTTGTTAAATGTTTTAGTTCCAGACTCTGACCAACCGCCAGCCAAGTGTGTGTGTGAGAATCTCTGAAGAGCCTCCAGTCACGATTGCCAACGTCCCTAGGTCAGTACACAAGCATCACAGTTTCTGGTGTCTCATTGGCTATAATGAAAAGTACAAAACATTTTGTGTATTTCTTTTTTAAATATATACCAGATCTGTGTTCTTGGTTTACTCTATGTGCATGGACATAGTGAGGAATTCCACACCTGAAGTTCCACATGGGGATGTCATTTTGTCCCATGCACAGCCTTTACTTGCCCTGTGTGAGGGGCAAAGGTATAATATGATATTTTCTTGTCTTTACCCAAGCTCTCTTCAGACTGACTGTAAAGTGACAAAGTAAAAAGGGGAGACGGAGACACAAGAAAACACTAACTTCCAGGAGAATGCCACCTGCCAGGAGAAGACAGCCTGTGCAGATGAGAGGAGGAGGGGGCAGCACACAGTGGAGGTTATCCATGTCAGCTCTAAGGAAACCATGGAAAACCAGTGTGCTCAGCAGTAGTGTAGCAGTGAGGAATGCTGGATTTATATTTCTGTCGGGTGGGAAATTTGTACAAAGGTTCTGTATGTATATTAGGCGTTTTTAGCTTTTTATTGTTTTTAAATATGTATAGCCCTGCTGTTTAAATAAAGGCTTTTTAAAGTAAGTCTTTGCTCGTTGGAGTTTGCTTAAAGTTTTGCCTGTTGATGGGACTTACATCTATGATTTTGTTTTGACTTTATGAGCACCTCTTTATGCAATTAGTTCCCCAGGTCACAGGGAGTAGATGAAAACTTACTGTAGTTTTTTTTTTTTTAACTTTGTCCTTGCTCGTTGGGAGTGTGCTTGGACTTGGAGTCGTTCATCACAGATCCCTTTTTTCCCCCGTTCCCGTTTTTTTAATTTCCCCAACAAATAAAAAAGGTTCTCTATTGTTACATCTTGTGTACAGGTATAAGAGTAAAAAGATTTTTTTTTGTTCCGGTGTGTGACAATGCACTCAGTTAGGACCAAGTGGGTAATCTCAAGAATTTGTTTTCTTATTTTTTTTTTGCCGATGGGTTCCCAGATTGGACCTAGGGTGACTCGGCATCCACCCTGAAGCTCTCATTAATGTAGTTGAACCACTTAAGGCTATTTCCGAATGATCTCTCTCTCTAACAAGGTAGCGCAGGAGCAATTAGGTCTGCTTTTCTAGGCATGTTGGAGAGGCTCGAACCAAAGTCTGTGGTCTATACTGTCTATACCGCGGTCTATTATTGCATAAAAATACATGACAACCAAGAGGTTCAAGGGTCAGTGGTGGAAGACTTAGGCAGCAATTCCATTGTAGAAATACTCTGTTCCAAGTAAAACTCCTGTTAGTCTCTAACTAAGAGCAGAGTGGCGCAGCGGAAGCGTGCTGGGCCCATAACCCAGAGGTAGATGAATCGAAATCATCCTCTGCTATCTGTGTTGTCCTACAACCGTTTACTCATTTTAACACTTCATCACAACATCAACCTGCTGACTTGGCACTGTGCCGATTTCATGAGGCAGTCCGACTGCTGGCAAATTCCACCTAATGTAGTTTCTGAAAAGAACCATGCTTACTTAGCTATAATGTGGTCCACAATAAGAGAGATAAAAGAGGAAAACAAGAAAAATAAGCAGAATGGAATTGAAGAATCATGACATCACGAGTGGAGGAAATTGCTAGTATTACATACTTTATTGACCGCACGTGGTACTATTCTGGCCTATGAATGCATTCTAAATGTCAAGCATTCAAAACCAGCTGTATTTGCAATGCTCTGGAAGCCTAAATTATATTAGATATTGATGATATAAGTATTCTTGCATTTGTGTATACAGAGTTCAGGTAAGCTTACTGGCATGAACTAAGACATTGGATAATTTCTACCCCAATGTGATAATTGGCAGTTGCCATATGGAGGACAAACTCCTCCATATATGCCATACATCCTCCACATCCCCCAATATTCTATTCTATTAAATTGTATTTTCTTTTGGAGAAACTTTGACCACAACTGTTTGTATTTTATGTGAAATGAGGACAGTGGAATTAAAGACTATCATCATTATAATTACCGGTGGTAACTTGATGAGGCGTGTGCTTCAATTTCAAAAGTAATTTAGAAAGTTGCAGTAGGCCTATTATATGTTGAGTTAAAAAAATTCAACTACAAAAGGTAGGTTATTTATTGACATCTGGTTCCCTCTAGTGTTCTTTGTGTGTCATAGCCCAGTTAGTTGACAATAAATCTCCAAAGTTACTAAAAAGCACTGAAGCAGAGTGGCGCAGCGGAAGCGTGCTGGGCCCATAACCCAGAGGTCGATGGATCGAAACCATCCTCTGCTAATTTTTGTATTGTCTTACATTCACAGTGGTGTCATGGGGCCACACGGAGTACCACGGCGTTCCAGTACATTTTTTCACGCGCAGCCACAAGGTACGGTGCACGCGCATGCATGGGTGGGAGGGTGAGTGAGGAGGGTCATTCAACAGACAGATTCATTCACCAGCCAGCAAGAAGGAAGGCTACCCAATCCAAATGACTACTATGCATAACAGACAGTTTTACCAGTGGCGGTGAGCGTCCTCATACACGGTAAATGCAACACAGCATCATTATGGCTTCAGTTCTGTGGTGGTGGTATCCTGTCTACACGCAACAAGAATGCCTCCACAAAGTACATGCGCGCGACATAGACCAATTATTTGTTTACTAACATTGAGACTGGACGCACAGGTGATTGTTTCACGCAATCAATTCCCAACCTGTTGTTTTGGGCTGCGCTGGTTTCAGCACAGCCCAACCCCCTCTTGTGTGTTGTGTAGTGAGGAGCGTCCTAGCGAGACCTGATAGAATGGGTTTCATTGCACGCATACTGGTTGCACGCATACTGGTTCTTATCAGTGTGACGTCGTCTGTTAAGGGGTCTATACGTCGCGCGCATGTACATTAACCCCGACAGACACTGTCCAGCTTGTTAGATACTGAGTTTTTTCAGTTTATCAGTCCTGTTCTTGTTTTTCATGTCAACGACCCCCAAATTAATGTGTATTTGCCCACAGACCTCTATCTGAAAAGACTTTGTGCCAGGGTCCCAGGGAGAGAAGATTTGTGTAATTTGTATGTATTTGTTTTTATGTTTTATTTTCAAAACTATTCTAAAATATTTATTCCCCTATTCTTTCAAAAGTTTCAAAAATAGCAGATCTACAAGCTCACAACGCATTGCATTGTGAGCGTGTAGACTGGAACATGAAACATTGTGAGCTTGAAGATCTGTGGACGACAAATATATTTGGTGTAGACTGAAAAAAGGAGCGGGCCAAGTATAGAGCCCTGGGGGACTCAGGTCAGAGCTGGATCCCTGACTGGGCCTGTCTGGCCGAGGCCCAGCCCAGGGGCCCAAAGCTCAGGGGGCCCCTCTATGGAATCAGGCTGACTTATACCCACTGTTTCCAGAGCCTGACTCTGAAATGTCTGTAGTACATTATAAATGAACCACAGAAGCCCTATTTCAAATATGATAAAACAATTCTGGAAAATCTTTGAATTACTTCGTAAAATGTCCAATACAGCAATCTATTGATATTAAAAAGAAAATATACTTTGTAATTTGTACTTTTGAATACTTTGATTAATACAATATTCTTCAATACTTTTGAATACTTATTGTATTTTAAAAAATATTTTAAATTTTATTTTTTTTAATTAATAAAAATAATTATTTTTTGAATTTAGAACTCCAGTACTAAATTTGACTGAGCAACTTAACCCAAATACTTAAGTTGTGTTGAATACTTTGTTATGGGCATTAGGCTCTCAGAGGGCTCATTCCTACCTCCTGTGTTCTACTTCTCTTGTTTGTACTGCATATACACGTAGTTGTCTTGCTCTTATCTCCTGATCCCAGAACTGCTGACGACGCTCTGTGTTGTCTTCCTTCCATGCAATGACCTGTCCTTCTGCTTTTGAAAGTTTAACTTTCTGTGTATGTTTTCTTTTCTTAACGGCTTGCATCTCTCATTACCGATAATGTCCTTGTGCGCAGCAACCCAAATGGAGTGTGACCACAGTGCCTTGTTTTATTACTCTTGAATGTATGCCCGTGGCGATTATTTGATGGACCCAGATGTATTTTGTACACTACAGTCACTACAAATCACAGCAAGAGTTGAAGTGATTTGAGGCTTTTAAATTCAGAGCCGTCTGACCTTGACAACAGCATTAAAGTAATAGAAAAAAAGGCAGTGAATCAGGCAAAACAGTGAGGACATGGATAACAACAGAAATCAACTAAAAGCAAGAGTGAAGAAATAGGTCTTGAGCTGTGCTTTAAAGCTATCCACAGAGGCTGCCTGTCTTATGTGTAATGGGAGTTTATTCCAAGCCGTCGACCAGTAGAAGCCAGAATGCTGCCTCACCGTGTTTTTTATATGTAATTGTAGGCATTTCGAGTAGGTCAGCACTAGAAGACCTGAGGGGGCGGTTTGGAACATATCTAGGCAGGCAGTCATAGAGGTAGGAAGGTGCCAGACCATTGAGAGCTTTATAAACAAGTAAAATCATTTTAAAATCAATCCTAAAACAACCGGGAGCCAATGTAGTGAAGCTAAAACTGGAGTAATATGTTCTCTCTTCTTAGTTTTAGTTAAAACTCTGGCTGCCGCTTTTTGAACAAGTTGTAATCTGTCAGTTGTTTTCTTTGGCATCCCAGAAAAAAGTGCATTGCAGTAATCAAGCCAAGAGAAAACAAAAGCGTGGATCAATGTTTTTGCATTTTCCAACGAAAGATATGCTCTAATTCCCGCAATATTTATAAGATGAAAGAAGACAACTTGGTAACATGATTAATGTGTGTATTAAAATTCAATTCCGAATCAATAATAACCCCCAGGTTCTTTACTGTAGTGTTACTTTCTACAGTTAGGTTACCAAGTCTACTTATTATTGATTCTCTCTGCTCACTAGAACCAATAATGAGAACTTCTGTCTTCTCCTCATTTAGCTTAAGAAAGTTCTTTCTCATCCAGCATTTGATGCTGGACAGACAGGTCAACAACGTGTCTAGAGCACAGGGGTCGTCTGGAGTTACAGAAAGATATAGCTGGGTATCATCAGCATAGAAATGGAAATTCACTCTGTGATCGGTCATAAGTTCTCCTAGCGGCATTATATACAGGGCGAACAATAAAGGACCAAGAATTGAGCCCTATGGAATACCAGAACATCAAATCAAAGTCAATTTATTGATATTAAAAATAAAATATACCTTGTAACTTTGTAATTTGTACTTTTGAATACTTTAATGAATACGATGTTTTTTCAATACTTTTGAATACTTATTGTATTTTTAAATTTATTTTTAGTGTATTATTATTAATGCAAATAATTGTAATAACTCCAATACTAAATTTGACTGAGCAACTTTCAATTGTAGGTGAGTAATATGTGACCTGGAGTATCTATACGCTTTAACTCAAGTACTTGGGTTGAATACGTTGTTATGGGCATTGGGCTCTCAGAGGGCTCATTTCTACTTCTCTTGTTTGTACTGCATATACACGTAGTTGTCTTGCTCTTATCTCCTGATCCCAGAACTGCTGACGACGCTCTGTGTTGACTTCCTTCCATGCAATGACCTGTCCTTCTGCTTTTGAAAGTTTAACTTTCTGTGTAGGTTTTCTTTTCTTAACGGCTTGCATCTCTCATTACCGATAATGTCCTTGTGCGCAGCAACCCAAATGGAGTGTGACCACAGTGCCTTGCTTTATCACTCTTGAATGTAAATTCAAATAGTAGCTCCTGGCGATTATTTGATGTACCCAGATGTATTTTAGACTGTACAGAGCAGATGCTGAGTCACTACAAATCACCACAGCAAGAGTTGAAGTGATTTGAGGCTTTTAAAGTCAGAGCCGTCTGACCAATGACAAGACAAAACAAAACAAAACAAAACAACAGCTGTCAAGGTCAATCAGCTTCGATCTATTATAAACACCCACTGTTTTGCTCACAGCAGAGCACACATTTGCCTTTATTCTCTTTTCTTTTTGGGACAAAAACACCTGTTCACATTGTACTTTGCGCATATTGTACTTGCAGTATGCATACTATTTACTCTATACATCATGGTTGCAAACGTATTCTCCCTTCATATTCAGTACACTCTCCTCCATTGCTGCTAAAGTTTTGTTTACCTCCACTTGTCTTTATTTAACCTACCTGTATTATATTTAATCCAGTATTATTTATATGTTGTTGTCATATTGTTATTGGTAGCACAGTCTGCAGAACATATCTCACCAAAATCTTACTGCTTGCACTTGTATGAGTGAGGGGCAAATTAACTTAAGATGTTTTCTGTCTGATTGCATAATATCCAATTCTAGGACTAGGAAATGCAACTGTGCAGCACCAGTGTTGTCTGTTATTGGGTCTTTTGATCCATCCGTAAACACTTGTATTGTACATATTCTGTGTATTTAGTTACAATGTAACTATAGAGTATATAATATCCACACTTGCCTTAACTTGGAGCCTTACTTTCCATATTCCATATATGTGTTCCCACCACATGGCACATCTACTCTTCCCCTTGCACATCCATTTAGCCACATGCACTCCTGGCAGTTAAAACATCTTATTAGTGTGGTTGCCCAACAGGGCAACCAGACTATAGTACTCTATACTCTTTATTTCTTTATTTATAGATAAACTTTTTTTCAGACGCATCTCCTCCCACAGTTTTTATCCCCTAATGTTGTGCCATATATCAAAATGACCGTCTAAATCGGGAATCGTGCGCTTGTATAGGGCTAAGAGATTGTTTGAATAGTTTAATTGATATTGATTTATTAGTGCATTAAATGTCCCCATCCACTTTAATGGAAAAGTGAAAAAAACTCAAATTCAAGTATTTTTTTCTCAGAAACCGTAAGAGCTAGAGTTATCAGATTTGGAGGGATAATTCATAATATTGTCCTAAATTATTGAAAAAAATATCACACCATTCGGCCTCATGGTGGCGCTATAACAGCCCCCTTTACGTTTTGGCCTGTAACTCTTGAACCGTAGGTCCGAAAATCAAAATTTCTTTTCACCTGGATTCCTTGGGTCACTACGCATCTCCCCATATAGGCCACGCCCATTTGCGTCAGGATAGATTTTTTGATATTGATTTATTTGTGCATTAAATTTCCCCATCCACTTTAATGGGAATTGCAAAAACTCCCATTCAAGTATTTTTTTCTCGGAAACCGTAAGGCCTAAAGTTACAAAACTTGGAGGGGAGGTTAATAGTTTTTTGCAAAATTATTAAGAAAATAATCACACCAGTCGGCCACATGGTGGCGCTATAACAGCCCCCTTTACCTTTTGGCCTATAACTCTTGAACCGTAGGTCGTAAAATCAAAATTTCTTTTTCCCTGGATTCCTTGGGTCACGACGCATCTTCCCATATAGGCCACGCCCATTTGCGTCAGGACAGATTTTCCGCCATTTTGAATTTTCTTCAAAACACACTTTTAGCTCCTCCTCCCACATATTTTGTCCAAATTTCACAAAAATGGGTACACATGATCTCTGGACCCATGCGATAAACATCTCCAAGCAGAATTTTGATAGTCCTTACGGTTCGCCCTTAAATGGCTTCAAAAGTTAGCGGGAGGGGCCCGTTTTACAAAAAAGGCCAAAAATCACAAACGAAACCTCCAGTCAATCCCAAATTTGAATCACATTGGTTTACTCAACGAGTCCCCAAAAGCATTTCGGGCGCCACGAATGCGCAAAATGTCACCGTTTGATGCAAAAACATGATTTTTGGGGGGGTCAGTCCCTTCAAAATGAAACGCAAGCGATCTCAGGAGTGACGTGACAATGTAATTGGCGCAGTCTCCGATGGTATTCCTCCCGGCGTATTGCTCGAGTCCCGACCGGCGTCGGCGCAACCACACTTTGCAATTGCCAATTGCGACGCGTCTAGTTGGTTTTGGAATTAACTCCCATATACTCTGTATTTCACAAACCCAATTTATTATCTCCTTTGGCAGAACCTGTACCCTCTACCCATCTGCTCCCCCACTACTTTGGATACTTTTCCAACATTAGTCATTTTCTTTGCCTTCTCCACCTCCGCTCACCCTATTAGCAAGTTTCCATCTCCCAAAACTCTTCCATACGCCACTTCTCCAACTTGCCCTCTAATGATTTTTGTTAGCTTCAGTGGATCCACTGTCTTTGTCTCCTGTTACCTGGTTCCTGTCAAATTCTGTCAACTGTGACTGTGACTCTAGAAATACATTTTCGATGGACGGCACATAGGTGTAGATGGGGGGGGGGTTCTCCTTCTCAAGCTGTGACCCCCCAAAATAATCATATTTGAACTGGGGACCCCCAGGCCCCCACCCTGACAAGCAGTTGAGGCATTACATTTTAGCTGATCTATGCTCACAGCAGTATTAAAAAGGTCTTAAAAGTCCTTGAATTTACACTTTAGAAATGTGCATGATACCCTGTATACACTTATACTGTATGTTGGTTTGTTTACTGTTGAGTGAGAAAGAAATGTTGCACATTAAGCAAGTCATTTGGGGACCCCCCTGGACAAGGCCTCTGTCTGATCAGAGCCCCATTTACTACTGTTATTAAATAAAATAAAATGTTTGGGAAATGGTGGCGCTACTTCTGTGCCCTACTGGCAGTGTGCACGAGACATTTGGAGGTGATCAGTTCAGCGGTTTGTGAGGTACAAACACACAGATAGACCCTCATGTAGATGACTAGACTGTAAAAAAAAAATACACGTGTGCCAATTTTGTACAGTATAATCTTACCATATGTTTACCAGTGATAGAATATGACCTTCTCACTTGGTTTCCTTGGCAATGGTGAACTGACCTACTGAGGTGTGTGGTTAAAGGTCAAATCAGAGAATTGTATATGTGTTGAGTTGTATAGGTGGTTTTGCTGTGACATTTCTCCAATTTGGCACAGTAAAATGTTACCCTGATAGAATATGACCTTCTCACATGGTGTCCATGGCGACGGTTCACTGACCTATACTGAGGAATATGTTTGGTGAAAGGTCAAAGGTCAGAGAAATGTATATGTGTTGAGTTCTGTATGTGATTGTGAAGTTAGATTTTCCATCGCCATTTTCATGCATGTAATACTCACCTGAGAAAGGGGTTGGGGGTAGGAGGGGCATTTCCTGGCACGTACAGTTATATTGCTGAATAAAGCCCCCCTCCTTTAAGTTCTGTTTTCAGAATCAGCAGGGTCAAATAGTGCTGGCATCGTGTCTTGGAGTGTTTGGAGTTAGCATAGCCAATTTCATGCATGCAAGACTCTTGCAACACTTTGAACATCTTTGCTTATAATGGCAATGCCCTGGGTTAATGTGGTGAATGGAAATGGAAGTGAGACCATTGTTACAGACTTGTCTAATTTCATAGAAAAACAGCATATATCTCTCACAAAGAGGAAGTATAACTGTCTCAAGTGGTAGGCCTACTTGTCTTCCACTTTAAACATGAGGAATCATACAGTAAATGTAATAATTATTATGAGAAAGCAACATAGTTAGACAGAGTCATAGAGTAATTTAATCTAGTCAGCTCAAAGGGGGCCCCTGAACAATATTTGTGCCAAGTTTGGTGCGGATTGGAGCAACGGTGCGCCTGTGACACCCAGGGGCCCCCGGGAGCCCCTAACAAAGCCCCTGGGTGCCACACCTGGCCCCTGGTGTGACTATTCTGATGGCAGACCCCTGAACAGTTTTTGTGCCAAGTTTGGTGTGGATCGGAGCAACGGTGCGCCTCAACAGTCTGCATGTTACGTTTGTGATGTCCACTGTCCACCCACCTTCTCGGCAATTTCATAATAGGATGTGACCCATTTGTCATTATGTGTACAACAAACAGCCTTAAAAATCAAACACAGCAAAGCATTGAAACCATAATTATTATTCTTTTAAATGTTTGTTGGATAGGTCACCAATTTCTGTGTAACACCAGTAAGTACCACTCCTCTTTGGACACTAGAGGACAGCAGATGACCATTTAAGATGATTCAGAAATCAGCGTTGTGTTTTTTTTATCACATGTTAATGGAAGACAGGACAATTTAACTCAACTTTTGCGCGTTTGTTTTTCATCTACTTTATGAGGTCTCATAGTCTCATAGGATAAACTTTAATAGTAATTTTATGTTATTTATACTTTATGCTTTGAAACAAAAATGAAAAAAATAAGAAAACATAAACAAACAATTACATAAGGCTATATATTTGATCGCATGTTTTATTTAGTTTATAAGTCATAGGCTACTCGAGTAGCCCTACCATATAAGTTCTTAATCTGTAATTTTTAAATTAAACCACATTGAGATGTGGTTCTCTTGATCTGTGTGTGTGTGTGTGTGTGTGTGTGTGTGTGTGTGTGTGTGTGTGTGTGTGTGTGTGTGTGTGTGTGTGTGTGTGTGGGCTGTGACTACCTACTGCTTGTCTATCAGGGCGTCTGAAAAAGCATCAGTAACTTGCCCCATACAAAGTTACGTAATGCTACCTTTACGCTTTAACCACTGACATTTTTGAAAACGCCAAATGTTTACGTTTCCTAGAGATTAGGCAGCCTGTTTAGGCTGATTCAGGACGCTTCTGTTTTGCTTTAACCATGTTTCAAAGTGATGATTTTCCTTTTTTAGTTTACTGTGTTCAATTATGGCTTTATTACTTACCTTGTTCTGTTATAGGCCTGTATTATTCAAAAGGCCTTCAAAGAGACCAACCACATGTTTTCAAAGAAACTCACTCCCGTCTGTATTCCGTGACAATGACATCAAGAGCTCTTTGCTCTCATTTGAGGCATGGGTTTACTTTTTTACCTTGTAAACCTGTGATGTGACAATAAAACTGATTCTGATTCTGATGGGTGCCTTAAACCTTTCCTTCAAGTCTCCACAATTAAGACGTGTGCACACGCGATGCGTTGTGAGCTTGTAGATCGGCAATTTTCACTATATTTGTAACAGGGCTTGAGTGTTTAATTCATAATGTACTTCCTAGACATGTAGTGGAGCCAAAAGTACAAATATGTGTCTTTGAAAATGCAGTGGAGTGAAAGTCATAAGTATCGACAAATACTAAGTAAAGTACAGATACTCAAAACATGTACTTAAGAACAGTACTCAAGCAAATCGTCTCTGTCGGGTGGAAACCTCATATGTCCAAAACTGTTAATTTTCAGGATTCAAATTCAAAAGCATCAAAAGCAGCAGATCTACAAGCTCAAAACGCGTTGCTTTGCGCCGCGTTGGGAGCTTATAGCTACTTTTGATGCTTCTGTGTGATGCTGTAGTATGATCAAGTAGGACGTTAATTTACGAAAAAACACAAAACGTTAAAATATGGAGATAGCAACGATATGTACTTAGTTACTGTCCACCATGGTGACAGGAAGGCCAATCACTGTAAACAAGTCTCCACAATGAACTGCACTCTTCACACACCAGAACACCATTACATCCTCACAACTGAAACAGTGGTTCTCAACCTTTTATGGATCAGGGGCCCTCTTGGAAATCTCAAAAGCGTTCGTGGCCCACCCATCTGACCACTTAACACCACGTTAAGTGGTCAGGTAGGTGGGCAGTGTGCATTTTCAGAGCGTATTTTTACGATCAACCAATCGATTGTGTCACGGCTTGGATCAATGAAACCAACATAGTAGAAGTTCCTATTTAGCAGTATAACACTGAAAACTCACTTTTCATAGGTTTTAAAGGAAACAAGAGCATGACATTTGATCTTTTGCATTTCCTTTTTGTGTAATAAAATGTTTATATTATCATTAAAATCTCAGTGTTTTGCAAAATATTTGGGGGCCCACTTGCAATATATCCTCAAGGCCCAACAGTGGGCCCCAGCCCACAGGTTGAGAACCGCTGATCTAAAATACCAAACAAGAGTGGCTACGTTTGCAGCAAACGCATTGGGCTACACAGTGTTTTAATGAGTTACTCAAAACCGTGATAAACATCTTCTGAACAAGAAATGAAAGGCCTCACATAAAGCATTTCACATGCAAAGCTTTGAGCCTCCTCCGTGGGGATAAAATGGGGGCTCAAGATCAAATAATTCAAGTCATAAGGCTGCTTTTTAACCGCAAGCGCCACAAACCAGAGGTCTGTTTAATGTGTTGAGGAATTGTGCAGGTTATTTTGTTTTTCTTAGAGTGTCATCTCATACGGCGGTGGGGGGGTGCCCACCATTGCGACCGTTTAGCGTCAGCCCCCTGAGGGAGCGTGTCCTGAAGGAACCCTCGGGGTGTAATATGTCTGGCTTGTCCTCACACCGAAACACCATGAGGAAGCCGTTCCTGTAGTTCTTGTTCATCCAGCCGTATAGCAGCGGGTTGACGAAAGTGGAGCACATGGCCACTATGTGGAAAACGGTGTAAATCAGCTTGTACTCTTTCAACCGGAGCACCAGGTCCAGATCGCTGGCCAGCTGAAAGACGTGAAAGGGCAGCCAGCAGGTGGCGAACACCACCACCACCAGAGCCAACATCTTGGTGGTCTTCTTGCGGCGGGCGATGCTGTCGCTGCGGCTGGCCGGGCTGATGTGATTCTTCAGCTTGACGAAGATGCAGATGTAGGCGTAGCTGATGATGGCCAACGGAAGGATGTACTGCAGGAGCAGCATGGAAAAGCTGTAGATGACGCCGTCCATGCTGGTCCCGTGGGGCCACTTCTCGGAGCAGACGGCGATGCGCAGGTTGATGGAGGGGATCTCCTCGTAGCGGTACTCCCTGAAGATGGCCAGGGGCGCCGCCAGGACGGCGGACAGAGTCCAGGTGAGCGCCATGATGAGGAAGCTGCAGCGCCAGGTGAGGCGCTGGCCCAGGTGGAAGACGATGCAGCGGTAGCGCTCCAAGGCGATGACCGTCAGGGTCAGGATGGACACGTGCACGCTCAGCGCCTGGGCGAAGGGCACCATGTGGCAGAGCACGGCCCCGAACTGCCACTCGTCCAGCAGGGTGTAGACCAGCGTGAAGGGCAAGCACAGAGTGTCCACCAGAAGGTCCGCCAACGCCAGGTTAGCTATGAAGAAGTTGGTCACCGTCCGCATGGTTCTGTAGCGGATGATCATGTAGATGACCAGAGCGTTGCCCAGCAAGCCCAGCAGGATAATGAGGGAGTAGGCTAAGATCAGGGTGATCTGCACGCCCAGGTGCTTGGTGATGTCGGTGTGGAAGCCAGGTCTGAGAAGATCCATGCTGTTGTTGCCCAGAATCCCGCGGTACCAGTGGGAGGAATCCGTTTCACTGGCCTCCCCCTCGTCTGTGTTATTGGGTGGATCTGTGGGGCTCATTTTATCTGTAGATATGGGGATCCGGGCAATCCAAACACCTGAGGAGAGAAACCAGACGAGAGGGAATACAATTTAGTATAGACTGACCTGACCCGGAGGCTACTGTAAGCAACAAGATAGGAAGAAAATAACAATGACAAAACACATGGGCTCTGGCTCGAGCCTGAATTCTACTGTCACGCACTGAAAATAGCGGATCTACAAGCTCACAAGCAACGCGTCCGCGACTTGTTGTGAGCTTGTGGATTGGCTATTTTTGGCGCCGTGCAAGGAGGAATCTCCCTCGTCCCCTGTCCCATTTGCTCTCACATTCCACTGTACCATGCTCACCATCACTCAGTGAAATTTATATAATTCATGAACAATGTGCATTCCAAGCTCGGCCTGTTTAAATAGACAACGTGAAGTTATCGCTGAGGTATTTAACAGAGACATGGCATTTATTTTCAAGGGGGTTTGGGCTTTGTCTCTGGCAGTCGTGTGTCTGACAGCGCCACGTGGTCCATATCCATGTTTTAATTAAATGTGCCAAAAACTGTTTGCAAAATGGTTTTGTTGATCTATTCATATCCTGTGACCAAAACTAGCCTCAGTTGTAAATGCCACACTTTTATTATAGGGATCTGATTGTTTTCGCCGGAAAAAAGAAAGGAATAAAAAAGATAAGAGCAATTCACAGATGTGTGGAGCAATTATTAAAACACTCATCCATGATTGGATTGAGGAAGTGGATTTGTCGCAATGCTGGGAAGGTTAGAGATAAAAAGAATGAGAATCTAAACTAAAGTATATCGCAGCTCTCTTGGTTCCACCATTGTTCCCTGACACTTGACTGTGTATAGAGAAAGCCAACAACGCTATCAGCACACTAGCACATGTGGTGTTTAAAATACCATCATAAGAACGCAGGCTGAAAAGGAGCACGCAGGTAGCACAATGTACCAGAGCCCGTATTGTCAGGACACTCTGTGTCTGTGGCTCACAAAGGGATTTAATTAAGTTACTGTTGTCATCCTCTTTTATGTTTTCTTTTCGTACATTTTCCACAACTTGAAACCTACAGTAAACTGCAATAAAACAGCCGATCTAAAAGCTCACAACGTGGCTAGAGATTTGGGGAAAAAGAGCGGACCAAGTACAGGGCTCAGATTACTTTTTAGAGAGTTTAAGTGGTTAATATCTTAATGTATTTTTAATGATTATTTTTGGGGACAATATATGCTCCTTTTAGTTTGAGTGAGGGGAGAGAGGGGAGATGCGAAACCCGACGGGTCCCTGTAACCCGGAAAGGAGCACATGCTCATGGCACCAGACACCCCAAGTTGTCATCCTTGTTTCTGACAGTCAAACGATGGTAGGCTACTTCAGTGAAAAATCCCCTCTCAAGGGGTAAGGGAGTTTTCACATGAGAGAGAGAGAGAGAGAGAGAGAGAGAGAGGGTGTAAGGGTATAACTGCAGTTACTCCATTACACCCTCTCTCATCATCAGTCTGTCTGTCTGTGCTGCTGAAAACAAAGAGCAGAGGCAGTTGGATATATTCTCAAAATAATGATTTGGTCCTGGACAGTAATCCTCAAACATTTTCATGTCAAGGAACCCCAAAAAGAGATTTGTGTTTAAACTTCAAAAAATTATCAAGATTTGTGTTTAAACTTCAAAAAATGATCAAGATTTGTCAATTAAAAAAGCACAAAAAAACAAGCTCTGAGTTTGTTGATCTGCTATTTTTGAATATCCAAAGTATAAAATAGGGTTAATGTGGTTAAACCAGGGTTAGGATTAGGGTTAGAAATGACATGAGATACATTTCCAGAGACCCCCTGCTGTGGCTCTTGTTCGTGTATTTCTGAACATTTACTTTGGAGACATATAGAGGCGAGAGAGGTCATCTGCTTGGTGATAGACACTATGGGTCCTTTGGGGTCGGTGTATGTTTGACAGGTCGTCTCAAAAAACAATGTGACTTAAGTGACTGAACGTGCACAGCCTCATTGCCTGCTGTCTTAGCTGAGTGGTCTTTTATGTAGTTTGAGTTGGTTACCTCACATTTTGTCTGTCATTACTGTCGGGCAGAAATCTCTTATCTCCGTATTTTGGGGTTTTTCCTCTCCGTAAATTAACATCGTCACACCACAATGTCACACAAGAGCTTTAGATCCACTATTTTTGGCTATTTTTTTATTTGAATCCTGAAAAGTAACAGTTTTGCACATTCCACCGGACAGAGATGCTACTTTCAGATAGGTTTTAACCACTTAAGCCCTCTATTCTTAGTAAAAAAATAGACCTGAATTACGACTGCACTTCTACAAGCTCGGTGTGAGCTTGCAGATCCGTTATTTTTGGTGAACGTTCATGCTGGGGTTAAAGTGGTTAAGAAGCAAATAGGTTTAAACAACAGTATGGTCTATCAGTGTATATATCTGTATATGCATGTGTGTGGGGTACACATGCGTATAATAATAATTAGACCTATTTGATCCCACAGGGGGAATTCAGTTTTCAGCTTCACTCATGCTGAACTGCTGCCCAAGTCAGTTAGACGGAGCGAGCGCAGGGGAGGAGCAGTTAGGGGTTAAGTGTTTTGCTCAGGGACACCTCGTCAGTGTTTCCAATTTGCAATACTTTTACTTCTACTCCACACTACATCTCAGAGGCAAATATTGTAGTTTTTTTCTCCACTACAATTATTTGAAAACTTTTACTAGTTACTTTTTAGATTATTATTACAAAACATACATTAACCACTTCAGCCCTATACACATTCCGGCCATTTGAAAATAGCCGATCTACAAGCTCGCAATGCGTCGCGATGCGACGCATTGCAAGCTAGTAGATCTGCTATTTTCAAAAGATTTGTATACATTCTGAACTTGTGAAATGGGACATTCCTTGTAATGAGCACTTTTTAACTTTTGATACTTTAAGTATATTTTGTGTATAACAGATGAAAAAAGGAAAAGCATTCAACAACTGCCATACACAACTACCCACCCCCATGGTATTAAACAACATACAAATGTCAGGTGCCACCATGCAAGGCCTGAAGAAAATAGCAGATTACAAACAGTTAATCATGCAATGACTTGTGGGAAAATAGACAAATGAGATAAGTATGGGCTATACTGCTAATGTCATATACCTCTGACTGACTGCATCTCATCTATCAGTCACAAAAAGCTGCAATCTACATCATTATGCAATATGAATTCATCAAGACACAAATGCAAGGGGTGTGTGTGTGTGTGTGTGTGTGTGTGTGTGTGTGTGTGTGTGTGTGTGTGTGTGTGTGTGTGTGTGTGTGTGTGTGTGTGTGTGTGTGTGTGTGTGTGTGTGTGTGTGTGTGTGTGTGTGTGTGTGCGTGCGCGTGCGTGTGCGCACGTACATGTTACACTGACATAAAGGTCATCCATTTTGGACGTTTTAATCCATTTCTGATATATCTGCTAATAATATAATATTTATATATTTCATATATATGTTGATATATTTTGAACATGTTTTATTATGGTTTCTCCATGTATACAGACATAAAGGGAGGGGGGGGGGGGACAAGGAGAAAAAAGGGGAATACAAATGTACACCTGTACTTCTGTAAATGTACTTATAATTTTCCCTAATACAAATATTTAATAAAAATAGTGTTTCATTTGAGGCAAGCCTGTGCCACATAAAATGTCAATCCCAACACTGGATAGATCTCTCTCACACGCACGCACGCACGCACGCACGCACGCACGCACACACACACACACACACACACACACACACACACACACACACACACACACACACACACACACACACACACACACACACACACACACACACACACACACACACACACACACACACACACACACACACACACACACCTGCTAAACCAACAAACGAGCGAACTGATCGGCAACGCACTGCCGTGGATTCACCGTGACAGCTCCCGTTCGTTCTAAAGGGTTCTGTATGTCTACAGTGTCTCCTCATTCGTGCGTAAAAACCTCTCACTTTACTCTATATTTAGCTGTCAGTTCATGCCAAGTTTAACTGAACTCTACTTCAAGTCAATGCGATCGATACAAAGTGATGCAGAGAGGGTTTGTGTATAGCCCTCATCACAGTGTTGCGTGCGTGATTTGCGCACTCCACGATCCTCATCCAAATTACGCATCATCGTTAATACTTTCCAGTGGAAAAACTGATACATTTTAAAGTCATTGTCTGGCGAGTTCAACGATCAAACAAGATGCATCTAAAAGTAAAACTATAACAAAAGACTTTAAGGTCTACGGTGACAACATTGATATAATAATGGACTCACCTCTCTTCTGCTATAATAGATCCTTTGGTAAGCGAGTCTTCATTTGACCAGCGGTGAGAGCAGGCTGGGAAATGCTGGAGCTCCTCCCAGGCGTCAGGCAGCGCGCGTATACAGCGGTGAGCAGTGGTGGGAAAAGTACTCACATGTTTTACTTAAGTAAAAGTATGAATGCTGCAATTAAATACTCTGTTACAAGTAATGCAAAAAAAGTCCGGAATTCAAAATGTACTTGAGTACATCAGGATTTTTGTGTGCATGGGGATCTCATCTTAAACAAGCTCAGTGCATAATGAGTCTTCCAGTTTAGTAGACCTTGTATTGTGAATTTGTACTTCCATGTACTGATGTTCTCATGTCTTACTAAATAAAGTACATCCATCATTCAATCCATCAATCAATCAATCAATCAATCAATCAATCAATCAATCAATCAATCAATCAGTAAAAGTACTAAAGTATTGGCATCAACATGTACTTAAAGTACCTAAAAGTACTCATCATCCAGAATGTCCCGTTTCACAAGTTCAAACTGTGTAAAAGATCTTCTGAAAATTGCAGATCTGCAAGCTCACAATGAGCGTTGTGAGCTTGTAGATTGGCTATTTTCAAATGGCCGAATTTGCAGGGCTTAAGTGGGCAATGTATGTTTGTTTTGTAATAATAATAAAAATAGTAGTAACTAGTATAACTACAGTTTTCAAATAATTGTAGTGGAGTAAAAGTACTATATTTACCCCTGAGATGTAGTGGAGTAGAAGTATTGAAAATTGGAAATACTCCAGTAAAGTAAAAATACCTAAAAATGTAGCAAATGTATTTTGTTTCTTTACACCACTGGATACTCAGCTATTTAGATTTCATAAGCATTATATAGCAAATGTGTCACACAATGTTGAAAAGTCGCCTAGTGGTTCACTCACTATTGGCTCATTGTGGAATTAACATTCTTATTTCCTTCAAATTGTATCAGCTTATTTTCCCTGAACTTGTTTTCTATTTTAATGTCAGTTTTTTTTATAGTCTCTCAACAGTATACTACATGGACTTTGGATTATCACCTGAGGTGTGAATCTCATTCTCACAAAGTGCATTCAAACATAATAGTCACTCACAAATAATCTATTCACATAGTGCTTACAACACAACTTAAATCTGTCAACGTTCAGTGGTTCGGTTCCTAAGTAGGATTAGCTAGCTGTTAAAAAAGAAAACATAATTATTACTAATACTGATCATTCTGAGGTTTCACAAATTCCCAAAGTAAATTAAACTTTTGTTTCAGGACGATTCATGACTATGAATAAACAAGGCACATGAGAGGCGGTGTGTGTGTGTGTGTGTGTGTGTGTGTGTGTGTGTGTGTGTGTGTGTGTGTGTGTGTGTGTGTGTGTGTGTGTGTGTGTGTGTGTGTGTGTGTGTGTGTGTGTGTGTGTGTGTGTGCGTGCGTGCGTGCGTGCGTGCGACGCACGCGCGCGGAATATTTGGAAAAAGTTTTAAAAAATTGAGAAAACTGTGAACTGCATTTTGATTTTGAAATACCTTTCACTGTTGTACAAAAGAATAACGTTTTATCTAAGACTAGTTTATACGTTTAAATATTTTGACCATCTTACCAACTGCCGTACAACATCATTTTAGTGAGGCCCTTGAGACATGAGGGGAGCTGGAAATAGACAAGAAAAAGGATTTCTGTTTGACTGCAACATAGATTACCGCTATTGATTGTTTCAGAGTCACAATCCAACTGATGCTTTCCATTACGATGGCGGTCTTCTTGTCCACTGGTTCTCAACGTGGGATCGGGGGACCCCCGGAGGTCCTTGGGGGGGGTGTCCAGCCAGGGGGTCGCCAGCTACATGATTGATAGTTAGGAATAGGAACTAAATGGACCTTTACAGGCCTGTTATAACATGTACAAATGTAACCAAATGTTTAGAGTTACATTAAGACTTTACAGTGTAGATTGGGCTCCCAGAGATAAGGATGCACGATTAATCGGTGAAAAAGCTTATTGTGATGACGAAGGCTGTAGATTCAATCAGTGTTTATCCTTTCAGAAGGATAGATGATAAATGTTAAATAGAAATACTACATTTACATGGTTTGAACTATGTGCATCAGTAGGCCTTATAAATCAGGTAATAAGAAGAAGGCATTGTTTAGCACTCAGCATCACAGTTTACTGAATAACAGGTGTAAGGTCAACCGTACCAGAAACTTGTATTTCAATATTGGTATCGGTCGATTTGACCTTATAAGTAACTGTAATCGGATATCGGCCAAAACTTCAATATCGGGCATGATAAATATCATATCAAAGTGGTTGTCCTTGAGGTTTTAAAATCACTGCTCTAGTTCTGTATCCTTACAGGTCCTTCAAGCTGCCTGAAGCCTCCTACTAGACTTTTCACATTCATTTACAAATGCTTGTTTCTGGAGCCTCTTATGCTGAACACCACTTTCTACATTCATTACAAATGCTTGCTGCTGTCGCACAAAATTCCCTGAAAAGTGATGAAGAAGCTATTTAGAACAGTGGTGAAGATCACTTCTTGTCCTCTTGACTCCAATTTGCAAGCTCCACTCAACCCATTAGTTCCGTGGATATAGCTTTATAGGATACATAGGTAGTTCTGCACGATGTACATTACAGTCAGAATCAGAAACAGCACTCATTTATTGGCAGATGTGTGTGTACCAGGAACCATGACTTGGTGTACAGCAGCCTCCTCACATGAGTTAAGCAGATCAATGACACACACAGGCAAGGACGTATTAAGACATACAGGGGCCCTTCGTCTATAATCCGCCCATGCACACAGGAAAGACAAGTTCAATTACAAATTTGCATTGTAAATGCAAATTTGCCCGATATGCCCCCTATTCCCGCATATCTGAGTAAATACCTCCAAAAGGTTAGCGACACCCACAGTCACAATACCAGAGGGAGCGTTAACAACAATTTGGTACCACCCACCCATAAAACAAACATGGGCAAATTCTCCTTCTACAGCACTGCCACCCAGGATTGGAATAGTCTTTTTTTCTTTTTTTTTGTAATGATATTCGAACTGTGGTGCCACTATATATGTCTATGAATTGAATACCAAGGCCCTCATTGGAAACAAGTCCGCGAGGACTTTTATGAACGGACCTGTTAGACAAAGTATTTTAAATGTAACTGTGCTGTTTTACATTTTTTGCCTAATAAAATATTCAATCAATCAAAAAAACAAAGTACAAATAACATGATTTTAGTCTGTAATCAGAGAGAGAGTATAGGGGGGTATAGGGGTGGAGGGATTTTTCCAGAGGTGTCCAGGGGACATGAGACATGTTTTCTTTTTTCATTGTGCTGTTGGGCTGTTCCGGTAGGAGATACAAAGGAGACTATTGTGTCTCCGCTGCCGGTCATCAAATTATTTGGCTTAGGAAAGCGACAAAAACAAAAAAATATCCATGAATTCAAGTCTCCATGGGGTGACTAATTGATAGAAAAAAAGCCATTTTGGGGGTGAACTATCCCTTTAACTGTTGCGTGCGTTCTGTTTTCTTTAGGTCAGCGGTTCCCAACCTTTTCTGGATATAGGCCCACTTGAAAATCTTGAAAGTGTTCGCAGCCTGCACATCTGCAGCTGCCGTGTTGAGTGGTCAGATGGGGAGGCTGTGTGCATTTTCAGATGTTGTTTTAATCAATCGATCGATTGTGTTTCTGTCTTGGATCAATGGAACTAACTTAGTGTATTTTAAGTTATTGGTAGCACAATGAAAACGAATCTTTCAAGGTTTTATAGAAATAAATACCATGAATTGTTTTTACATTCATTTTGTAATGTTAATGCTACTGTATTTTAGCAATTGAATCTCTGTGTTTTGGCAATTATTTGGGGGCCCATTTGTAATACCCCCGGGTCACAGGTTGGGAATCGCTGGACTAGGTGTCCGGAAGACATAAGAGCAAGTGTGCAAAAACATAGTAAGCAACAGTAGGAAATACAATTGAGAGCATTCATTGATTTAATAATAATAATAGCTTGCATTTATATAGTGCCTTTCATGAACCCAAGGATGCTTTACATCACAAACAATGAACAACCAACAAACAAACAATCAAACAAAACAACAAACAGCTATTTGCCATAAGCCTGAGAGAATGGCTGTCTTTTCAAGGCAGCCTTAATAGAGTCCAGTGTTGGAGCAATGGCCAATCTCCATTGGGATTTAGCTAATTAAAGAGAGCTCAGGGGATAGCCTCCAGCATAATATCATTAAATAGAGAATATACCTGCATAGACTGCCTACCTGAGAAGGACTGTCGATGCAGCGATCTCTCCTTTTCTGTTTTCATCTCAAACTTTCTTCTCAAACCTTTTTCATTTCAAGGACACCTCCAGTTTTCACAATAGGTTCTATTCACAGCAGCCATATTATGAAGACATTCACAGGTGTTACCAATGATACTAACGAAGGCTCTGTTCCATTCTGGTCAAACAGAGTCAGGGTGCTGATATTGTGCATGTTGGCCCAATGGAAACACTCTGTTACACCAGTGGGTCTACAGTTGGGGTCCAGGGACCCTCATGGACTTCCAAATGGCCCCTTACAGGTGTGTAACTTACGGGTCCATTTGGTTCCATTTGTACACTCAGAGTTATGGGGGTCGTGGAAACCACTGTGCTAGACTAAATGGAACAGAGCCTTCATTAGTATCATTGGTAACACCTGTGAAATAAGTGATAATATGGCTGCTGTGCATAGAGCCTATGATGTTACAAGTGGGATTTAGCTGTGACTTTTTGTGCAACATGTTTAAAATTGTGGACTACCTCCAAACAAACGAGACATGTCCCCCTGTCATCTTTGGCACCCTCCAAGGGGGGCCCGGACCCCAGTTTGGGAAACACTGATAATGCATTAGGCCACGGACCCCCTTTGATACAAATGTTTTATCTCTGGGTCCCAAATGCAAACTGTAAAAGCCTCAGTGTTTGTTCAACTCTGAGAGTGTACAAATGTAACCGGTCCATTTGGTTCCATTCGTACACTCTCCGAGTCACAGACCCGTAAAGTGTCCATTTGGACCCCTGGTGGTCCCCAGACCCGATGTTGAGAAACACTGATCTGCATGTTTGTTTATTTCTTTCTGAGGGTACTTGTGCCAATGATGATCTGAAATGACAATGATCATAGACCATGGCGTCCTCATGTCACCTGCCCTGCCATGCATAAAATGAGTCTCTCTCTCTCTCTCTCTCTCTCTCTCTCTCTCTCTCTCTCTCTCTCTCTCGACTTCATTTTCAGCCACGTTTCTCATGGGCGATAGAAAGAGAATAGAATAGAATTCCTATTGTTCTCAGCAGCCTGGCATTTCTCAGAGGTTGAACCTGACAGGAGCATGCAGCACACACTCTGACACCACGGTAAACAAGCCCTTTAGCTACTAATTAGAAATATTGTGTTGTATGGACAAGACCTGGGTGGCAACTCCCTTCATGTGGCTCATGTCTGCCCTACGTTTCTCGTCTTTACACACTTTTGTCTAAATAAAGCATAAAATGCAAAGTATATATATGTACACAAAATAAATAAATAATAATAATAATCTTTAAATAATTAAACATTGACAGCCTGTGAAGTTTCCGTATTAATTTCCCAGGATAAACATTTGTTATAGAGATGCTAACAATTATCTGCACTGGCATTTTGCCAGCTGGCAGGATAAAGAGGCAATTAAGACACCCGCCCACCCCCCCACCCCCCCTGTTAGAGGTGGCAAACTGACAGGTGAGCAACCATCTGTAACGATTCAAAGTGTAACCTGAGCTGAACCCGAACTACTGATGAAGTTACACACAGGGCTGTCACAATCATGACAGTTTGGTTGACGATTCATTGCCATGCAAAACAATTGCGATTAATGTTTTAATTGTGTTTTTGGCACTGAACATTGGAACATATATACATAAAAAAACCACACATTTCTTCGTAGGCTTTGTAAACAAAAATTGCACGGCAGTTATGAAAAATCACTTGTCCAAAGAGATGACTGGCATATTTAATACTTTTATACAGTAGGCTACTTTAAAAAAAACATTGTTATAGTGGAAATAGCTGAGCTAGAAACTTTGTTTGGTTTGAAAATGTTACAGCTCTATATTCTGATAGTAATCCAGAGTGTTTGTTCAGTAACAGCGGTCTTCCTGTCTCTCCAGGTCTTTAATAACATAAATGATTTTTCAGGTGGGTCATCAATTACGTCCAACCAGAGAGAACCCATTTTTATCAGCTTAAATGTGATAGTATTCCAATTAAAATGTTGTCTATTGCATTTCTTTGTGTCATCTCTTCCAATTTCACGTTATCCTGTATGAGTTTTCTTTCCTGATGGGATCAAAGGTTTACTAAATAGCTGGAGGAGACAGAGAGGCCCCTGCTGTTACTGAACAAATACTCTACAGTATATACTATATAGCAATGATTGCTATCAGAATATAGAGCTAGTTAACACTTATATTAAAAGTAAAACGAAATCACTTACTGCACCTTTAATACTTTTCACAGCAGCTTCTTTCTTCTCATCTCCTCTATAGAGAAAGAAAAGAAAGAAGTTATTCTCACCAGGACAGGAATTTCATGCAGGCCATTAAGGCCATGGCCACCCAACCCACTCAGTTTGGCCTTCTGCCCTTCAAAAAAACATCTACCCTCCCTGAGGCCTTGATGCCCTGCCAGCAATGTCCCAGCTGATTTCACCGTTTTCTCCTCTGCCTCTTTCTGTTAAAAAAAAGAAGAAGACACCTTTACTGTGTCCTGCAGTACTTTGTCTTACTCTGTATCTGTAACTCTAACTGCAGTGCTGCCTTCTGGCAACTTAATTTCCCCCGCAAGATCAATAAAGGTCTATACTGTATATCCATCTTTCCAGACTCTCTCTCCAAACTCTCCCTGACACACTGATCCATGACAAAAAATGGGAGACAAAACATAAAGGATTAAATTAAATTACTTGTGTGTATTACATTTTTGTGTATGTTTCCCACAAAACGTTTTTGGCCTCTCTACAGCATTGGTTCTCAAAGTGGGGTCCGGGGACCCCCAGAGGTCCTTGGTGGGGTACCAGGGGGTCCCCAGTAAAATTAGTTAATATAGCGTCACAATCATTTTAACCACTCTAACCATATTTTATACGTGCTATTCAAAAATAGCACATATACAAGCTTGTATTTAAAAAAAATCCCTGGCACAAAAATATTTTTGAGATGGGGGTCCGCAGGCAAATGCATCTCATTTTGGGGGTCCTTGACATGAAAAAGTTTGGGAACCATGCTGCTCTACAGTGTTGTTAGCTCCACAGTCACGCGTACGTACATAGGTGGTGGCTCCTGGCTGTGCCTTGGGTTGGCCACACACACAAGCCCAATGGGAGAACAGACAAGACAAAACAGACAGACAAACAAACAAACACTGATGACCACAACAAGCCGAGTGGACGGTTCATCCCACACACCCCATCGCCATATTGAAATGAGTCCAGTGATTCTGATTAGTCCAGGGCTCAGCATGTATGAACCTTTTGGCTCAGGAGATTGTAATACATTACGCAATTCATGAAATAAACAGCTTTTCCCCCGATGATAGTCATGCTTTGTATTAGAATGTTAATTATCCTAACCCTTACATTAATTATTTCCATGATCTTAAAATCAACTAAAAACTGTTTTAATTGATGGCCTTACTGCCCCCATGACATTTGTGCCATACAACAAAGGCCAAGTGGCCAAGTTGGCCGTGTCCCAGAAATTATGACATTCCAGGTCTGATTCTCACCATTCTCTCCCCATCAGGTTCATATCCTCCCCTCCCCTCTCTACATGCAATCACCACATGATGCACTCATATCTGGCAGGTCGCCTATACCAGATGTGATACATTGATTGGCGAGGCAGAGACAAGTTGTGAATTATTATAGTCCACTGTACTCTCAGGTCCTGCATTATATGCCACCTATAGGTAATTCAAAAGTCCCATCATAAATCATGATATATCTCAAGAAATGTAAAAAAAGAAAAAGATGAGTCCAGGCATTTTGTTACATAATTCACATGATATAACTAAAGATCATAAACGATAAAGAGCCACCTCCCTGACAGAATGCAATGTGGACTCAATTTCTATTTTTGGAAAACAGTTCTTATAAGTGATTTAAAAAGAGTTTTAATGGACCCAGGGGGCGTGTATAAATCCCATGTTCCAGAGGGATGGTCACGATGAGATTGGCTCGGTTACCGGACCTCCAGTGTTATATACTATTAAAATGCACTTACATTTTGAGGTAAAATTTCGTTTTGCCTTGTTGTCTGTTTTGATTGGTTGATGGAATACTTTATTAACAGTTTGCAAAAAGTACAGCAGTACGATTATACAATGAAGCTAAGAGGATAAGTTAACACAAACCCTTTATGTAAAGCAACTTTGAGTACTTAGAAAACATAGGCTATAGGCTATAAATCTGAGCTATTATTATTACTATTATTATTAAAAAGGTCTGAGGGCTTGTTTCTATGATGTCAGTCAGATAGACAAGACTGTATTATGTTGTTTTAACTCCATATATTGGTACACTTGTTACTACGAAACTTTAAAAAAAAAAGTAGTTTACTAAGTAATTTACTACGTAAAGTCATTTTACATTATTCAAATCAAATCAAATCAAATCAAAATTCTTCCGTTCGGGTCAATGGCTTGATGTGTTGCTAGGCAACCACAATTCAGCCAATCACAGCGGCAGCGTCCCTCCGGGCTATGGGGCTGAGGACTGGAGTCTGTACACAGTGTTCCTTGTCCTGTTCCGGGACCGACAAGAAAGCAGCACCAAAACAAAGCAGGTGGTCAGAAACTTTGAAGTGTCGCCATTCTGGGCCCTAAAAACACACACCTCGGCCAGCGGCAACACACAACGTAAGTTCAATTAATGCGTTCATTAGTTCATTAATTGTATATTCACCTTTTCACGTAAAAAAATAAAATACAAAAAACGCTGTCAGACAGCAGGCAGGCAGGCAGGCAGCAATGCAAAAAAAGGTGTCAAAAAAGCAGATCTACAAGCTCACAACGCGTCGCGGATGTGATGGGTGGTGAGCTTGTAGATTTGCTATCTTTTGGGGGCCGCGCGACACCGCCGCAGTCCTACGTACGACGAAGTGTAGATCTGTCATCATGACTGGACTGGGTTTTGCCTCCATGGAAGCGAAACTATAGAAATGTTCCTTCAAAACGTGACAGTAGGAGAAGTTACTTTTATAAGATTATAATGTCTCGTGGTCTGTCACTTGACATACCCCCCCCCCTTACCCCCCACAAGCTGATTAACATTACCCCCCGCCCCCCCCAGAAAAGGAGCATTATAGTTGTTATCATCGCTTTTTTCTGCTGACCAGTGATCACCCAACAAGTTATTGTAGTATTCAGTGGTGGAAAAAGTACTACATTTTTGCAGAATGTAGTTTTCAAAGACATCTTTTTTTTAAATAGCAGATCTACAAGCTCACAATGTGTCACATGATCGTGACGCATTGTGAGCTTGTAGATCTGCTATTTTCAAATGGCCGAAAAATGTAGGTGGTTATAAAGTAACTAGTAACTAAAGTTTTCAAATAATTATAGTGTAGTAAAAGTACAATATTTGTCTCTGAGATGTAGTGGAGTAGAAGTAAAAGTCCAGTACTTTTGTACTGGACTTTTGTACTTAAGTACAGTACTTGAGTATACTGTATACTGTAGACTGTAGAGACTCCTGGTCAAATGTTACTCAACTAGCTGCAAGTGAAAGTTAATCGCTCAGGCAAATATGTTATACTTGAGTTAAAGTACTGGAGTATACTTGCTTTTTTTTTCAAGTGTTCAAAAGTACGTGCTTATTCAAAAGTGCAAATTACAAAGTATATTTTCTTTTTAGAGTCAATGCAATGCGTTATTGAAATAGATATTTTCCAAAATAATCGTGACAAATAGCTGATCTACAAGCTTATCTCACATTTTCAGCTTGTAGATCGGCTATTTCCACTATATTTGAAACAGAGCTCAAGTGGTTAATTCATATTGTTCTTTTTCCCTTACAAAAATGTGTCAAAAGTAGTCAAAAGTACAATATTTGTCTTTGAAATGTGGTGGAGTGAAAGTCTCCCAAGTATCCGAAAATACAAATACTCAAGTGAAGTACAGACGGACAGTAAAAAATATAAAAAAGTATTACTTGCACTTGCTATCAGTAGTAGTCTTAAAAGTGATGAGCGCTTCAGAAATAAGCGATTTGCCTAGTATAATCTAATTTAGTCAACAACAGGAAGTTGCTGTGTGTTGTTCAAATAGCTGTTTGCTCAGCCATGTCAGCTGACTGGGCAATTCTTCTCCTGTCTCTGCCAACACTGTCTCTTTCAATTCATCAATGTTGAGGAAACATTAGACTGTCTGACTTCAAAAGTTATGCTATTTTCTATCCCACCCCCCAATTCGTGTGAACCCATTTCTATTTCTAGCATGGTACCTGGCAGAATCTTAAAATACACACTTCAAAAATAAAATCCACCTTATGCGCGTGGAGGACCACTCTTTCCATCTAGACCAGTGGTTCTCAACCAGTGGTCCTTGAGGGGGTTCCAGGTGGTTCCCAGCTAAATGATGGAGAGTTGGGATTATTGTTAACATCTGTATAACTTAATTTACAAGAAGTCTACACAATTAGAGAATGTAGATTAATTGTTATATTTTGATCAACGTTTGACTGTTATCTCCTATGTTACCGACATCAATACAGCATGGAATTGTGGACAAAATCGTATCCAACAATAACAAAATATTCAAAGTAAATAAATCTCATCAAACAGTGGTTCCGTGGCTCAAATGCCGAATAAATAATGGACCTTGATATGAAAAGGGCTGAAAACCACTGATCTAGACTAATCTCTCTCTAAACCGTCACTTCATCAGTGTCGAGGAAACACCCCGGACTTTGGGCCCCCGCGACATCATGGCTTCTGCCGCCGCCGCCGCCTCCGCGCCCCCGAGCCAAAAGGGCAGCAGCCTGCGCGAGGACCTGACGTGCGCCATCTGCTGCGACCTGTTCAGGGAGCCCGTGATGCTGGCGTGCATGCACCACTTCTGCAAGGCCTGCATCTCGCGCTACTGGAGAGGGGCGCACGGGCCCGTGAGCTGCCCGCAGTGCCGCAAGGAGTTCAGCAGCAAGCAGTTCCAGACCAACTACCTGGTGTCGGCCATGGTGGACAAGGTCAGGGCCAGCACGTCCGAGAGCTACGTCAAGAACCTACAGGTGGGTGTTCACGTGTCCTCTTGGTTCTCTGGTACTTCATTCTAGGGTTGGGAACCCGGATCCAACATTGAGAAGGCGGAATCGGTTCCCTCACATTTGGATCCGTTTCCAGAACCGGTTATATTACACTGCCAGAGCTGGTATATGTGGACTTCACGTCTGCTATTACAATTACAATACCGGTGGTTCTCAAACTTTTTTAATTTCAAGGACCACCATAACTCTGAGATTGTACAGATGAAACCAAATGGACCCATAAGGGTTCATTTGGTTCCATTTGTACACTCTCAGAGTTACAGACCTGTAATGGTCCATTTGTAACGCCCTATAGCAATCGTTAAAGGGAACCGCTAAGGAATGGGACCGTTAAGAGGGAATCGCTAAGGAACTGGAAACGTTATCCCTACCCTACTTTATTCCTCATCCAAGTTTATTCTTTTTTTATTTTCCCCTAGTTGTATCTGCGTTTCATAACTGCGGTACTGCCATGACGACTGAATCTCCCCAAAGGGATCAATAGGAGGTCTATCTATCCTCTGGTCTTGTTTACAAGCGTCTTAGGCCGAATTTGCGCCAACAGCGGCAGTGGTTTGCGGTTAAATGTTTAGTGTTTTTCCGTTAAATGGATGTGTCCACTCCAAAACATCTGAAACATCCACCTCGCCTTCGCGTTTACATCTAATTCAGAGCAGACCACAGCCTGCTTCTCATTGGTTGCAACAAATCATTGCTCTCCATAGGCAGTGTATGGAAGTATTAGGCTCAGGTTTATTATTTCAGCAACTTTGTTCATGTGTCAGATACACATAACATTATGTGAAGTTGGCAGACCGCTGACAGGGGGCCATAACCCTAATCTATACAGTATAGTTCATCATACAATGGCAGCAAAAATGGCCAGTCTACTCTACAAGCTTACAATGTGTCGCATCGCGATGCCTTCTGAGCTTGTAGATCAGCTATTGAGCTTGTAGATTCGCTATTTGTGAAGTTTTGAAAAGTGTCGCGACTTGACATTCCCAAAATAGGCATGTCAGGTTGAAAGTGGCTATCATAATAACGAAGAGTGTCAGATGAGCTTTTGAGTGAAAAAAGTAATGCAGTTGTTATTTTGGTCAGAGTCCAGAATGGATGATATCAGAAGTGTGAAATTGCTCAAACAGGCTCATTGTGACTCTACTTATCACAACTTGCTCTTTAGAATGGCTTGGACCAAAGGTCAGCCTCCTCTCCCTTTTGATATGACTTTATATGAGGGGCAATATGGCTTATCAACAGTAAGGATCCAAGTGCAAATCAATGTTTACCAATTTGCTTCTAGTTTCATTGTCTCCGATAAATTCTCTTACGAGTGCATTGCTATTATGAGAGGGCCTTAGCCCAGTAGTAACTGACTTATAACTGATATATAGTTATACTATCAGCTATCAGGGCTCCGGACATTGTGTGAGTGAAATAGACATAAAGCGCTTGGAGGCCAGCCTATGACATCAGTACTCTTATGATGTCAGCTGTTTTTAACTATGACTTCCAGTATAAAGAAATCATTTAAAAACGTTAAATATTAAAGGATAAAACATTTCCAAAAGTGTTACCATGTAACCACCCCCAATCAACACACAGCCTGTGGAAAGTTTCATTAAACAGGCGTGCATAAAAGACCAGACAGACAGACAGACAGACAGACAGACATACTGTACACAGAGACAACTTCATCTTCAACCCACAGAAGATGCAATTCCAAATTCCATACATCACTCTAATGAGTTAAAAACGTAGATTGGTGCTTCTAGGATCAATGGGAACCAAAACTTGAAAAAGAGGAGAGGGCGTCAAATCAAGGTACTTTAATCATGTTTACAAAAAGTTTTAAAAGCCAACAGGTTTCGACCAGCAACTGGTCTTCATCAGGGCAAGTGTATCATACCTGTATTATAACTTTTATTGCTGAATTATACCTTGTATACTATCACGTTGGACATTGTTTGCACAGTTTGGCAGAGTCTGTCACACCGAACATTTCTCTGCACATACATGTATGAGAGCATGTGGCAAATAAAATCCTTAAATGGTGATTTCAGAATCTTAGTGTTTTTGTCATCAGAAACAAATGAAGGATTCACTGGAGAGCCATCGGCTGAAGAGGGAGGACTTCATGAACGTGATCCGCCGGGACAAAGACAAGATGGACGCCATAAAGGTACACTCCTCCACCAATCCCTGGCGAGCGCAGCACTTAACAGATAAGAATTCACATATCGCTCCTAATGGCTGCAATATGCCTATGTGCATAGTTGGGTGGTGTTTGCAGATGTAGTACTGCAAGTCACTCTGTTTGCTTTTCATATCTGCAAAGCACAATGTTCTTATACAGCAGATGCAGACTGTAAGTACCTTTTTCTTTATTTGGACTGGGTTGTGCCATCACTGATGCATTCCTGCCAGTTTTGGCTAATGTAATTTGAGCTTGTGGCAGAGTAGCGCGTTTGTTAGCAAAAGCAAGTTTGTATTTAGAGCGTTACTAGCTACAGTACATTACCAGTCATTAATGTACATTCTAAGATTGCTGAATTAGACACCAACTTGTTTTGTGTACAGTTTGGTGATAAGTTAAGTCAGGGACTAGGGTCACGGGTGGCCACCAGCAGGACCTCAGAAAGGAGGACACTTTTCCGGGCACACTGGGTGGGACCCCCAAATTGATATGTATTTAGCCGCGGACCCCCTTCTCAAAATATTTTGTGCCAGGGACCCACATAGACCCCTAGATTTTTCAACATTTAGAAAACACTAGATCTAGAAGCTCATAGCATGTAGATCGGCTATTTTTGAATATAGTGTAAAATAGGTTTAAAGTTGTTTAAACTGATTTTGATGTTCTATTAAGTCATTTAGCTGGGGACCCCCTTTATTTAGGGAACCAAAGACCCTTCATGAATTATTGTAGTTCATAATATTTTTCTTAACATGTTTCGATTGTCTTTTTCCTGAGTTTTTGTTGAATGCAATTCAACCTATTGTCCTAATTTAAATCTAATCCACACTCTGGTAAGGACTGGCATATCAGAAATAATAAAACTAGAGAAGGGGAGACTCGTGGGTACTGGATAGCTCAGCTGCTTTTTTGTTCTCAATTGGGCATCCGACTGGGTGGAAAGGACACGAGAGGGTTGATATAGGCCTACCGGCAGTTCTCAGATTGAGTCAGTCAAAGCATGCCGTTGGCGTTCTATGTACCTTTCCCTTCGTTAGTGACATCAACCATGTCCGTTACACACAGTGCAAAGTGCATGATACTCATCAATTCTACTCTTTATGAACTCATTTTTCTTGTTCCATTGTTCACTAAATGAAAATTTCCGTTCCGGCATGTTTGGGCAAATCTACCACAGATTATCTGTGTTACAACTACAGTACTTGGCGTCAGTTTCATCCGACACGGCACACATGTAACAAGCGTGGGAGGAGCTTTCAGTGTGAGTGACAGTTGGGAGTGAGCACAAAATTAAATTCACGCACGCGGCAATAGGCTGGCTGCCAGCTGATATTCTATACCAATGAAACGGGAGATTTGCAGAGATATGTAAATATAATCAATGACACATTTACACTGTAATCACTCTCACAAATGCCGGACAATTATGCGTCCGGCCGGACGGAGGACAGCAGGGTCAAAAAACGAACTTTTATGCAATACCCGTACTTGTTGTCAGAGAACTTGTTGTACCTGTTGTCAGGGGATCCAGTGCAGTACCCATTATCATAGTACTCAGAGGCTAGTTTATGTTGCCAGCACAGGCTATATCTATACCATCTATGGGTATAAAACAAAATCTTCTAACTACAACAGCGGCACAAACGTGACACAAAGCTTTACTGATCCGTAAAGTCTATGGGTTGGGTTTGCCAATCAGGGAAACCGATGCCTAACACGGCACAACACAGACACACATTGACAGATGCAGACATTTTGGCTTCTGGCCTGGACAACCGCCGGTCCAACCGAATTCCCTCTCAGCACAACACATCCCGGGTCTGCGGGTCATCTGTGACGCACACGGCAAGTTTGAAGTTGATCGGTCGGATGGTGCCCAAGTTATGCCAGAGATATGGTGTATGCTGTCAATCTCCTCGGCAACTGTTGTTGTCCCTGCTCCTGTGACGCACCGGACTGGCCGTATTAGGCTGTGGTGCGCCGGTAGATTCCCTTTCTTCTTAGATATTTTATACACTCACACACATAAATACATTTACACCTACCTTAGAGTTGCATAACATTGCAAATGTATATATATATATTTTGCTTTACTGCACTTTAAATAAGACAAATGCATCTTATTTCTTTTTAACTGCTCTTGAAGACCATTTTCAGGAAGTTTTCTCGTTTCTTTTTATTTCAAAAGGACATTGTAGCGAGACAGGAAATTGCACAAGGGCAGAGCGGGGGAGAGACACGCAACACACATGTCACCAAGCCGGAATTGAACTGGGGACGATAAGATTATCAGAATCAGAATCAATCTTTATTGGAATCAACTTTATTGGTTCATGTGGTTTATTGGATTATGTGGCCTACAGGTCTGGTCATACTGCACCCCCATTTGAACAGCTCTGTTTGAAGTTTCATCAGTGCAGACTGCAGAGTAGGGCTGGGCCATGCGACCTCAAATCAATATCACGGTTATTTCACTTTTTGCCTCGATTTTTCGATTGCGATTAATGAATGATTTTAGGAAAAAGTGAAAATAGCAGATTACAAGCTGAGCTTGTAAATCTGCAATTTTCGCTATATTTGCACGCCATTGTACCATTGTACGACAAGTATAAGACAGGGTAGGTGGTTAATCAGACTAATCCTTTTAGTAAGTTCGAAATGTTGGTTTCGAACTTTCATTATGTCTTCGGTTAAGTGCCCAGCCCTAGTGCTGAGCAGATTTGAACGGCTCTGTTTTAAGCCCCCTGCAGCTCTGTGATGCAAAACGTGGGGGGGGGGGGGGGACTTTAAAGTACAATTTAGTACCACCTCCTTCCTGAGCAGGACCCAAATTAGGTTCTGAGAACCTTATCTGAAACGGAGCCGTGGCTTATGGAAACAAACCCAGAACCTGTTAAATGCGTTGCACAGCACGGTTTGCTTAGTTCCTGTGGTCGAAAAAAGAGCCACACGTGTCCCTTTTTTGCCTCAGAGAGCCGGAGCGGAGCTGCAGGCGCGCGTCCAGGGGGAATTCAACGCTCTGCGGCAGATTCTCCACGAGGAGGAGGCCTGCGTGCAGGAGCAGCTGAGGAGAGAGCAGGAGGAGGCCTTGGAGCAGCTCCAGCGCCACCTGGAGGCCAGCAAGGAGGCTGTGGCGGAGCTGGAGGAAAACATAAGACTCCTTCAGCAGGCCGACGCGGCCACTGATACCAGCGTACTGGCCGAGGTGAGCTGAGCTCTACTCGTAGATCTCTTTGAGAGATGACTCACCATCATCACAAGTTTATCCTAAAACTTCCTGTTTTACAAGCCGTGGGTGTTGATAGTCAAACATAGGGCGAATTACACTTCGTTGCATAAGCCTTCTGTGTTGAATCCAAGTTTACCTGTAAATTAGCCTTTAGAATATAGAGATCACTTGATCAAAGAGTAGTAGTGCACATCCTACCTCTTAACCCATTGAGACCTGAAGCCGATTCTACGTGTCTCCTAAATCTCAACAGTTTTCTGAAAATGTATGTTTCTATATCAGTGGTGCTCAATCTTTTTCATGCCAAGGACCCCCAAAATTATATGTATTTGGCCGCAGACCCCCATCAAAATATTTGGTTCCAGGGACCCCCAGAAGCAAAGATTTGAGTTTGAATATTCGCTTTAAAAATATATATATTCAAAGATTTGCACACATTTTCACGTTTCTTCAAAAATAGCAGATCTACAAGCTCATAGCGCGGCACTCGGTGCCGCGCTATGAGCTTGTATATCTGCTATTTTTGAATAGCCCAAAGTGTAAAATAATGCTTTTTAGATCAAATCTAGAAATGACACAGTTCCAGGTCTTAATGGGTTAAGGGCAGGTACTGGCCCCAAAGTGAACTGCGATCAAAGAGTAAAGGTCGAGACAGACGGTAAGCGGTCCACGCAGGCGTTACCGCTGGGATCAGCGTTTTGTCGTCCTGCGCGGTGCGGGGGAAAACGAAAGCTCATCACAATCCAGCTCTTGCCGCGCGCGCGCGCCGTGCACAAACGAGCACGCGCGCTAAAGCTCGCCTCACCGCCCCTCAACTTCTCCGCGCGTCCCAAATAATCGCCCGCCTCTCTTTGAAAGTGAATTACATAGCAGGCGCGTTGGCCGCTTGCCGTCTGAAAGGACCCTAAGAGGTTGTCGGAAGAAGAGCATGGGCTCAACATCACTCTTTGTAGCTATTAGGGCTGGTAACTTTCCTCAGAAATGATATTCGAATATTGGTCTGAAAAATTGGCAGATATTCGAATATATTCGAATATTATTATTATTATTTAAAAAAATATTTAGAAAATAATGAAAGTTTTTTATTTTTTTTATTTTTATTTGACAGGAACAATACCAAAAACAATGTATCAAGTGCTCGGATCCAATAATAGATTGTTTTTTGTATTGTTCCTGTCAAATAAACATTTAATATAATGGATAATGCATTTTCTTTTTATTCGAATATTAATTTATTCGAAATTCAAATATTAATTTACCAGCCCTAGTAACTATGCAATAAAAGGTTGGCAAAGGGAGATACAGTATAGTGTGCGGCTCTACTTTTTACTTTTTGAATATACAGAACACACCTGTAAATCAAATAGTAAAACAAGAGGTGATGTCTAATTGGTTTTGATTTGATCAAGGTTAGAGTTGCTTGTTTGTGCATTTCTCTTTTGCTTTTGCATTATTTTGTCTGAGCTCTTCTTCTTTGTCCTCTTCCTCTCTTTCTAGCTCCCACAGCTAAGGTGAGTGTCGTTCACTTCAATATAGCTGTCAACCTGTCACACGCGTATTTGTTTACATTTCCATTTACTATGTCCAGGCAGTGCCATATTGTGCTGAGAATAAATGAGCCATGTGTGAAGGTAAATGTGTTTGCTTTCTCATCAGACCCTGTGTGCAGGTCAGTGCAGCACCGGAGCTGGACATCCACGCGTTCAGCAACAAATACATGGCTCCACTGCAGTACATCACCTGGAGGAAGATGTTCAGCTCTCTGAAACCAGGTCATATTACATCATCTTCTGATCGCAACTATTTGAGATCATCGCAATTATTTTTGCATAATCGTCATAATCGTTTCCATGTGTTGTAAAAATTTCGGCCATTTTCAAATGTCTTCAAAAATAGTGGGAATAGCGGCTCTGAGCTAGATGCAATGCGTTGTGAGCTTGTAGATCTGCTATTTGCGCTATTTAAAATGTGTGAAAGTATACAATTATTACATATATCCTATGTTGACCACATACATTCTTTATTTTGATTATTGGTATTTGGTACCTGTCAATGTCAGTAATGTCTTTGTATTTATTTGTCATATCTGGCCCTCTGCAATGTTTGTGCACAAAGTCTAAAAGCCACAACTGAATTCTTAATTATATGCTCCAATGTTCAATGCCAAAAACACAATTAAATTGTCAAATAGCAATTATTTGTATGGGAATTAATCGTCAACAAAAATGTGATGATCGTGATTCGTGACAGCTCTACTAGATAATTTACCCTCTGAGATGGGCTTAATTAAAAGTACAAGAAGACCAGAGATGCAATTATTGAAGCAATTACCAGATCATTTTGTATATCGTCAAGGTCAGGCAGAAACCTTGCATCTCCATATTTCAACTTTGCTCTACTTCGTAGTGGCGAAACTAGTCGATCTACAAGGTCACAGCGTGTCCGTTTTGAAAATACTTTGGAAGGGAAAAGGTGTCAATTCTGTCTGCGGGTTTTATTTATATTTAACCAATGAAAAGTAATAGCAAGAGCTTTTGACTAAATAATAACTACATTGGGTCCATTTGGAACACAGGTTTCCATTTCCTAAAAAGTAACAGTTTAGGACAAGGTTTCCACCCGACAGCGAAGACATGTAATATTGAAATAACAAATTGTTCATCATTGTTGCACAAAGATCACTGAAATACATTCAAATAAAATGTGACTTTTGTGATTTTTTAACAATCGGCCTTTATCTCTGAAAGGTTAACCGCTAACTAACAGAATCGGCATAAAACAACAGGATCGGCAGGTGTTTAACTTAGTTGCTTTGTATTTAAACCACACAAATAACAATTGACACAGCAAAATGGCAAATAAATACTCTTCGGGATTTAAATTGACTTCTGTCCCTACCTCTGTCCCTAACAAAGAAAAGAAATAAACAAACAAATCACCAATCAATAATTATTTCACGAGCCCCTCCCAACCCGAACAATTCCCAAGCGATCGTCCTCTTCTTACCGCTCTCCCGCGAACGTAAAGTTCCTTTATCCAAACGAAACCAAAAAGTCTCTTCCGCACGAAGCGGCCCAAAATAATCTAAGTTTCGGGGTACCCCTGTAATTTGTAATCCAAAAAGAACTGGACGCTTGGTTTTGTATCACCGGACTCGGCTCCTCCCGACTCCCAACACCGACCGGCGTCTCGTTCACAACACCGCAGCGCTCGAGTCCCACGGCAGCAACGGTAGGTTCCTACCTCCGCTGGGCTCGAATGTTCTCTATTGTTGGCTGCAGTTTACTGTCACGTTTAATCTTTGTTACTTATAAACTGTATAAACTGGCGCCTCGGAGATCTCCGCTTTCCACCCCGTTCACCCTGGCACACAGGTTTGGTATAACCCCCCCTCCCGTGTGCCACACCCTCCCCTCTATTTGTAACCTCGGGTGGCTCCACTGATTCCATTATCCCCGCAAGCAGACCCATTACTGCTCAATGTGAATAGGAAATGTTTATATTTCTGACGGCTTCAATCATGTTACATACGTTCAACAAACATAATAACATGCATAGGTCGAGTGGAATAAAGACCTGGAACGCTGTTAGGATTTAGAAAACATTTTTAGAATCAGCTTCAGGTCTTAACACATTGAGTGCCAGGTTTTTTTTTTAAAACAGGCTACAGTCAGTGCCTGGATTTTTAACCATTTTTGAACCTTTTTCAAGTAGTCACAAAATATTTTCAGTGATCACTGTCCTCACGGTGATACCCTCATTACACACACAGGGGTCTCGTACAATTGGGGGAAAAAAATTAAAAACATTAGGTAATCCGTTCCATAGTTGCAGCCAGTTGAAAATAGTCAAAAATACATAGTAAAAAAAAAAGTACACAGGAGCCGAGATACAGGCTTTTGAAGTCATAAGTTAACCAGGAAGTGCCAATCCACTTCCTGGTTAACTTATGACTTCAAAAGACTAAATCTTCGAAAAATGATATCTCCTTTGTGTTAATGGGATAATACAATAATGTGCAATCGTCCCAATTTGACGCATTTTGTCCGCCCCACCCTCGTCCAGGCCCCGCTCCGCTGATGTTTGACGTGGACACGGCCCACCCCAGCGTCTACATCTCCAGGGACAGGACCATGGCGGTGGAGAGCGACAGCATGATCTGCTACAAGCGCAACCCCAAGCGCTTCGTGCAGTGTGTCAACCTCCTGGCCGCCCAGGGCTACCAGTCCGGACGCCACTACTGGGAGGTAGGGGGGAGCAGGGCTGCAGCAACGGTCCATTATTAACCACTAGACCATACCCGTCGGGGGATGTGAGCACCCGCGCTTGTTTCACGGATGTGGCAACACCGGTGCTTGTTTCACGCACATGATTTGGCAACCGGGGGAGCCAGCGAACACAAAAACGCTGATAAACGGCTGACATTTGGGGAAAGGGAAAAACAGGCTTCGGTGTTCCGTGCACATGGTAATGGTGCAAATGCAGATCAATTTAAAAAAAAAACATTTATATTTTCAACGCATTGATTACTTAAAGGGATAGTTCACCCCCAGAATTACTTTTTTTCTATCGATTAGTCATCCCATGGAGTTTTTTTTAGTTTTGTTGCATTCCTAAGCCAATAATTTGATAACCGGCAGCGGTTCTGGTAGGAGACACAAAGAGTCCCTTTAAGCCCTATTTTATACTTCATCACACAACGGTGTCGTGCAAAGATTGTGAAAAGAGCAGATGTACAAGATCACAACCCGTCATATCGAAATGCATTGTGAGCTTGTAGATCTTCTATTTTCTCTCTCTCTCTCTCTCTCTCTCTCTCTCTCTCTCTCTCTATATATATATATATTTTTTTTTTTAAACTTCATAATTTCATTTCCAAAATAGGGATTGATTTCTTTATACAATTATTGATTATTTTTCGTAATCGATGACATTGATCTAAGTGCGATTTAACTGTTGCACCCCTTAGGTCGGGGTGGGCTCCAAATCCAAGTGGGACGTGGGCGTGGCGTCCGAGGACGTGGACCGGCAGGCGCGCATCAAGCTGAGCCCGGAGACGGGCTACTGGACGCTGAGGCTGCGGAGCGGAGACGAGTACTCCGCCGGAACCCAGCCCTGGACCCGGCTGCAGGTCAGCAGCGCCCCCCAGAGGGTCGGGGTGTTCCTGGACTGCGAGGAGAGGAGGGTGTGCTTCTACAACGCCGACGACATGAGCCTGCTCTACGCCTTCACCAGCGGCCCGCGGGGCAAAGCCTTCCCCTTCTTCAGCCCCTGTATCAGTGACAACAACCAGCGACCGCAGCCTCTGCAGCTCATCCATTACCCCGCTGTCGCTCTGTCCGGATAAGAGAGCACTGGTTATTGAAGTGGGGTTATCTGGGGGACCACCAGGGGTCCTTGAAAAGGGGGAGGGGGGGGGTCCCAAGGGAATCCCCTGCTAAATGAGGAACATTTCTTGAACACGTTTTGTTTTTCCGGCTATTCAAAAACAGCCGATCTACAAGCTCACAACGCGCCGCGATGCGACATGTTGGGAGCTTGTAGATCGGCTGTTTTTTGGAAAATGTCGAGAGATCTTGACAAAACTTCAGTGATGGGAGTCCCTCCCGACCCTAGCCCAAAATATTTTCAGATGGGGGGGTCCACGGATAAATACATATTAATGTGGGGGGTCCTTGACATGAAAATGTTTGAGAGCCAGTAGGCTAAAGTCTCAGTACGGTGATTTTAAACACACAATAAATACAAAACGAGATGTGGTTTTATTAATTAAAAAGATAAAACACAAGCATCACCGTCATACCATGAAGTATGAATTAAGTTTAAGACAGGTGCTGCCAATCAACCCTTTAAGACCGGGAACGCATCTGTGTCATTTTAAGATTTCTTTGGCTATTCAAAAATAGCAGATATACAAGCTCGTAGCGCGGCACCGAGTGCCGCTCTACGAGCTTGTAGATCTGCTATTTTTTAGAAAAATCGTGAAAATGTGTTCAAATCTTTAGTTTGAATATATATATACTTTTTTAAAGCAATTTTTTTTAACTCAAATCTTTGCTTCTGGGGATTTTACAAATGTCTTCTAAATCCTAAAGTACTTTTTTCCAAAAGTTTTATTATTATTATTTTTTTTTTATTTACTTATGTTGCTATATTTTCAATGGTTTTCAAACTTTTTTCATGTCAAGGACCCCCAAAATAATATGTATTTTTTTTTTGTTCCAGGGATCCCCAGAAGCAAAGATTTGAGTTAAAAATGATTTGCACAAATTTTCAAGATTTTTCTAAAAATAGCTAAACAAATCTTAAAATGACACACATGCGTTCCCTTCCCGGCCTTAAAGGTTTAAAGGTTTGATATAGGTGTAGTTATTGACCAAAGACTCCTATTACCGATCTGTTAAATAATATCTGTGTTTTTGATAATAGAGTTAGAGTTCTTATTGCCTTGACAAGACATAATGTACCACACCACTGCTGCTTGGCATATTTTCCTATATTCAAAATATTGGGTATTTATATTTTACTGTTAACTTGTGCTCATAGTGTATCCACACTTTGGACACCCTGAGAACCAATATTGTTATCATTCTATTAGGGCTGCAACAGTTAATAGAACTAATCGACTTAATTGATTATACAAAATAATCAATTGCGAGGTAAGAAATGTAAAAAAAAATGGCAAAAATAGCTGATCTACAAGCTCACAACACATCGCAATACATGAGCATGTAGATTGGCTATTTTCGCTATAGGGCATAAAGGGCTTAAATGCAGTAGCATAAATGGACTGTGAAGCTGCAATCGGACTCAGTCATTATAAAAAAAACGATTATATTAAAATAAATATCTGCTCTTTTTTTTTTTATATATATATATAAAATCAATTATTTTCATAAAATTGATTAGTTTGATTAACTGGTGCGCCCCTGAGGCCAAATAGTTCAATTATGACAGATCTGAGTTATATCTGATAGTAAGGCAAGAGTGACAGGGAGAGGCTTAACTTTTTTAAAGATGATTTTGCGTCACTGTTTATACCTTTTTAAAAAAAATATTCCATTAGGTTCAAATGGTATCTGCGTGGAGAAATGATGCCTTCTGTGCACATTGCCATAGTATGTTATGTAATATAACAATGTCTGGAAGAGGTAAGTGATATTATAGTTTCTATTGCTGTATGAATACTTAAGACACCTTTTGTTGTAAAACTCTTTTAAAGTGGTAACACCACAAATGATTTTTATAGCACTTTATAATGAATTTGGTTGTTGTGCCTATGTCTCCAATCGTTCACCAATCACCTTTTGTTTAATAGATGTAAATGATGAATTGACCATTATGGCGTAATTGTGTTAACGTTTTGTTATTCACAGTTAAATACTTAAACATTACCATACACATCGGCTGTACATTACTTTACTGTGTCTATGGATCCTAAAATGGTAAAAGTATGGAAAGAAATGTAATCTTTGTCAGATTTATTTCTATCTACTATGCAATACATTTAAAATTGATGTCACTGCTGCAGTTGATGGCGTAACGGTTTCCGACGGTTACCGGTTTTAAAGTGCAATTTAGAGATTGCCTGTTGTATGGTAAAAAGCCAAATGTTATTGAAAAACATGAAAATAATAAAGGTAATCACCTTAAACATTTGCCTCCCAAATCTTTGTCCCTTTTGTGACTCTTTCACTCTGAAGTATGCTGAGTGGAAAGAATCAAGCATAACATCATATTCAGGGAAACAGAGTCATTTAACCACTTTTACCCATTTCAAAAGTTGCGAAAATAGCCGACCTACAAGCTCACAACGCGTCTAAATATATTTTGAAAATCGAAATATGTTCGTCAGGTTGCAAGTGATTAATGGTCCGGTGGTTCTCAAAGTGAGGTCCAGGGACCCTCAGGGTTCCTTGAGGTCAGGCCTGGAATGTCATCATTTTAGGCACAAGGCCACTTGGCTTTTGCTGTTGTACGTTTTTTGAGGGCACAAAAGCCAAATGCCTGGACAGGAAGGCCATCAAATAAAACAAAGATTTTAAGTGGATGAATTTATTATTTTTTGAATGTTTTTTTTTCCTTTTGAATACATAAAAAGTAATAACTATCAGTGAAATAAGGAAATAAGGTGTTTATTTCACATTCATGCTCAGCCCTAGACTAAGCAGTGGATTCATTTGAAAAGACACAAAAGACACTGCTGTTTAAAAACGATATTGCCAGGAAAGAGTAGAAAACAGTGAAATCAGCTGGGACTGGCTGGGGCATCAAGGCCTCAGGGCATATAAGGGCAGAAGGTGAAACTGAGGGGCCACAGCATCCATGGGCCTTTGTGGCCTCCATGAATGTCCTGCCCTGCGTGAGCGGGTTCTAAATGGACCCTTCCGTGTCTGTGACTCAGAGTTATGGGGGTCCTTGAAATGAAAAAATAAAAAAATAAGGTTGAACCACTGAACTTGTCCAGCAGGGGTGACAGTGGGTGAGTGGTTGTGTGCACCTGGAGTGGAAGTGGTGAATGCATGAGGCATCCATCCCTGACACTTTAACTGCGAGGATGGACCGGCAGTTATCTTCTACAAACACACCACCCGCACCAATGTCCTGTTTCCTCCTGGCAGGTGAAAGGTCACATAAACAGAATGACAGTGGCCATGCCTCCCGGCTGTTTGACAGACCCTCGGGAGGGGGGGGGGGCATACTAAGCAGGATACCCCATTCCCCTCTGCTGATTAGAAAGGGACACAATGAATAGCAACATAATAGACAGATCCATGCTTTTTTACGTATGACAGACAGTCAGACTGTAGGCGCCCCTATCTTTTTTCTTTTTTTTTGGTGCTTTTTCGAAACCTTAAGGCTGTGAGCTTGTGGAGTGGATATTTTTTGCCATGTGACACCGTTTAGTCAAGTTTAAAATAGGGCTCAAGTGGTTCAGCCACTTTGTTACCTTCTGTATGAAGATTATAATAAAATACACCTCTAGTGTGTGTCATGTTGAATGAAAATAAGTTATGGGAGGTAGTCTCAATAGGGGTAGAAACTGACAGTGACAATGGAGACGGACAGTAAATGCGGAGAGAGTAGGGGAATGACATTTAACAAAATGGTCCTGCTGGCCGGTAATCCGATCGGGGACTCTCTGGTCAGAGTATTGTGCCAATGTGGCATGCACCCACCCATACCACCCATCCTTTAGATTCCCAAGATTCTGTAGATTCTGTTCACTAGTGTTCCTCTCAATTCTTCAACTTTGTGACAGACAAACTGCTTGGTAAATGATTTTCAGAATCATGACAGATGCCTGATGAGGATAATTGTTGTGAGATCAACTTAAATTCACAAATACATCCTTGGTTGATAGGAATCAGTCATTACATTATTATGTCATTTTAGTGCCTACAATGACATAAAAAACACGGGCCGACGGCTTGGAATAAACTTCCATTACACCTAAGACAGGCAGCCTCTGTGGATAGCTTTAAAGCACAGCTCAAGACCTATTTCTTCACTCTTGCTTTTAGTTGATTTTTAAATATCTGTGCTGTTATTCATGTCCTCACTGTTTTGCCCGATTCACTGCCTTTTTTGCTATTATTTAATGTTGTTCTATGTTTTTGCTTTTCTTTTTTGCTTTATTGTTAAGTTATTTGTACTTTTTCTGTAATTGTATTCTTGCTCTGTAAAGCACTTTGAGTTGCATTTCATGTCATGAAAGGTGCTATACAAATAAAGTTTATTATTATTATGTCCAAAACTCTTTCTTTTCAGGATTCAAATTCAAAAATAGCAAATAAAAGCAGCAGATCTACAAGCTCAAAACGCATCGCTTTGTGCCACATTTAGAGCTTGTACATCTGCTACTTTTGATACTTTTGTGTGATGCTGTAGTATAATTTATAAGGTTAGAATATGCCCGACAGCAGCAATACCTTAGTGTACCCAGAGACCGTACTGTTGAAGGCCTGCTGACACTGAACAAACATCAGTCTCATATTCACTGTTGATAGTGTGTACGTTAGCTATTCATAATATTCATTGCCGATATATATTCACGCATAATTATGTTCACTTGCTTGATAGACTGGACGTTTATACTTATATCTATTCATAGGATATATCCGTTAATCGGGATACCAATTTCATCCTGTCAGGAGAGAGAGCTCATACAGCATACACTGTATGACAGGGGTCTTCAACAGGGGGTCCGGGACCCCTAGGAGGTCCGCAGACTTACTACAGGGGGTCCGCCAAATCTTTGTGTTATGATTTCTTTTTTTTACCTTGAACCACTTGAACTCTATAGCATCCCTTTTCTCAGGAGAACTTTAGCCTCTGCGAGGCGTTGTGAGCTTGTAGATCTGCTATTTTTGGCAAAGAGGTTTGGTGTAGAGGTAAAAAAGAGCAGACCAAGTCAACAAAAAAAGTTTAATCTGAAACACAATTCTATACAATAGAGGGGGTCCCTGCTTCATCTCTCTCTCAGCTAGGGGGTCCTTGGCCTGAAAACGTTGAAGACCCCTGCTGTAGGATAAACAAGTGAAATTGTAAGTTATGAAACAAAATAAATTAGCTTACAAAATTGGAACTGGAACACAAGCTGATAATGATCTTTGTGGGGTTCTATCTCCTGATTGGATGAAATTTGTAACTCACCTGAAAATGTAAGAGCTGGAGAGATGGGGAGACCTCTGAACAAACAATACAATGGTTACTGGAATATAGAGCTTTAACCTTTTAACAATACACTTTTCGTTTTAAAATACATTATCACTTACACCACGTTTAACGCAGTCAGACCAAGTGCAGATATCTGGTGACTGAAGAAGTCGCTAATTTAATGATAATAATAATAATAATAATAATAATCTTATTCTTATCTCTCTGCTCTTACCTAGCAAGACCTCAGCGCGAATAAAATAATCAACCTGTATGATTGAGGCAAGACCAAAATAAAGTTTTTTTCACATAGTTTTTTTCGCATCGCTCCTTACTGCTGTTGTTGCTACGACGCCTGAATTTCCTCACAGGGATCAATTAATACGCATGTAATATAAACGTGTAATGAGGCCATGTCTCGACGGGTTTCGGCAGGCCAGGAATGGGTGGCAAACCGGTCCAATACTCGATGAGTACAGTGCAATCCAATGTTCAGCAGTAAACTGCGGTCATACTTAATCATTGCAGATAAAGCTCAAGAAGGCTAATATGTACAAAAATAACATTTCTTGTTAAAACGCACAGTGCTCTGGGACTACACAAGAAGACAGCCTGCGTGAGAGCCGCGCCATCTTGGTTAATGGGATCAATAAGACAATAACACAATACGTGACCCACAATGCAAACAAAAGCTCTTCGATCGTGACTGCAAGATGACAGCTACATCAAAGTCCACGTAGTCAAGGGCCCAGGGCCAGGATATTTAATGGGGCCGTGCGCATGAACCACGGCGCGCGGGCAAGTGGGCTGCATGCACGCGCCACATCCTTCCGATAGTAACTGTTGTTCCGTAATGTGTTTCCTGTCTGCGGACGGACCGGATGGACTGCTGGCACTTCAAGGACGGATCCTTGAGCCCTTAACTGTCCCCCAGGAGCCAACAGGATTATAAACGCAAACCTTTCATCTGCCA
>NC_139955.1:6261596-6281596 GCF_963454915.1 Gymnoscopelus microlampas
CTTTTAAAAGTCTCTGGGGAGGGTGAGTGTTTGTCTGGGTGTTGTCTGAATGTTTGATTTCCTCCAACCTGGGGAGATTGGACAGTATAAATACATTTACTTGAGTAGTAAAGTACTAGTTGTTGTTTTTTTGCAAGCCAGCACATGACTTTCACTCTGCTACATTTCTGCTGCATAGAAATGTTGTACTTTTGACTTAGAAAAATGTACTTCTTAATTAGTACTTGTTTTGTCCACTGTTCAAGTAAGTTTGGCAGGGAGTCAAATCTGCACACCGTACTGCCCCAGGGCTGGGAAGCCAGCAGTGAAGACAATCGTTAACCCAGTAACCGGAAGAGTGGGCACCAAGGAAGAGTGGGCACCAAGGAGGAGTGGGCACCACCAAGGAGGAGTGGGCACCAAGGAGGAGTGGGCACCAAGGAGGAGTGGGCAACAAAGGGCACTGCAATGCTAAATTGGCATATTTTTCCAAAATGTAAAATAAAGTAATGTAAAGTATACATGATTAGAACATGCTTGAACGTTCAACAATTAAGTCCTAATATTTCTACAATTGCTACAATTCATTCAGTCATTTTGGGCATAAACAAGAAGTTGAAGGGTATATTTTGGTCTCATAATAGTTCAAATCATGTATACTTTACATTAATTAAGACAATTTTCCAAATTCTTTATTTCTTTTACATTTTGAAAGAAATTGCCAATTAACATTGAGGTGCCCACTCTTCCTGTATCTATGAACCCTTCTCATCCAGGACACCACATCTTCCAACGTCTTCCATTCAGCGGGGCGTTACAGTCTTTCAAGACCAGGTCCCACCAGTGGTTCATCTCATGGGTCCCCAGCGAAATTAGTTAATATAGGCTCTATGCACAGCAGCCATATTGGACAGAAATTGGGCCCCTTCCTTGCTTCCTTCACAGGTGCTACCAATGACACTAATGAAGGCTCTGTTCCATTTAGTGAAGCACAGTGGTTCTCAAACTTTTTAATTTCAAGGACCCCCCCGTGTAACTCTGAGAGTGTACAAATGGAACCAAATGGACCCGGGAGTCCATTTGGTTCCATTTGTACACTCTCAGAGTTACAGTGGTCACCTATTCACATACGCACCGGAGTCTCTGAAAGGTACCCACCATAACCCACCATAACCTTAGGTTGTGAAAGGTTGGGGGTGTGGCTATGCCTTGGGGGTGTGTTTTAAGTTTTTCATTTTAGGTGGACAGTAGGTGGCAGAAGAGAGCAGAGGAAAGCAATTACTCTACTTGCAGTTTATTTCTTAAAAGCAGCTGTCATTAGAGAACTTATGAATGCAGACAATTTATCATTTAATTAATAAAACAAACTTATGTACTAGAGTATTTCCAATTTCCAGTACTTTTACTTTATTTTATACATAGGCTATTTGAAAATAGCTGATCTACAAGCTCACAATTGTCACAATGCTATTTTGAAACATTTTACACAACAGTGTATTTTCAAACATTTTACAGTGGTGTAAAGTAACAAATTACATTTACTCAAGTACTGTACATAAGTAAAGATTTTAGGTATTTTTACTTTACTAGATTATTTCCAATTTCCAGTACATTTACTTCTACTCCACTATACATCTCAGAGGCAAATATTGTTCTTTTACTCCACTACAATTATTTGAAAACTTAGTTGTTACTTGGTAGATTTTGATTATTACAAAACATACATTAACCACTTCAGCCTTATATAAACGTTGGCTATTTAAAAATAGCCATGTGATGCGTTGTGAGCTTATAGATCTGCTATTTTCAAAGGATTTTTTACATATTTTGATAACCTGTGAAACGGGACATTCTACATGTATTTTAAGTGGTATATATGGTGGCTTTTACTTTAAGTAAACTATCTGAGTACTTCTTCCACCACTGAAGAACAACAATTAAAGAACAGAGGATAAGCCAGTGTTTTTCTCATTCTTTTTTCTCTCTCTCTCAGTCATAGGAGACAGCTGTTGCGACCAGTGTTGCCAGAGTTTGCGAGAGAAATAAGCAAACAGGTCTATTAAAACAAGCCCAAAAGAGATTGATTATTATAGGCCACATGAGCACATTAAACCTATATGCACCTCAAGTTCTCAAATAAAAAGCAGCCAGCTTCTACCAATATTTACAAGCAACTTTACAGAAAAACAGGTTGCTTATAATAAGCAAACATGGCAACGCTGGTCGCGACCCCTTCCTTTCATTCAGTGAGAGAGGATCATGGTTAACATATGCTAATAGACAGTCAGTGGCTTCAAGCTTGGCCATTGTTGTCACAAAACAAGTTTGGCCACCTTCACACACAGTTAGGTAGCCTACAGTCAGCAGGGAGAGGGGGTTGGGGGAGAATTTAGCTTTTTTGAAATCATGTTCTCAGTGGTGGAAAAAATGCTCACATTAGCTCAAGCACCCCTCTCTCTCTGTCTTCAGTATTAACTGGGCATCACCTGCCTTTTAAGGTCAACCCTAAATGCATCAAATTCTCTCTTATGGGATGTTTTAAGTCGTATGTATATTTCTGATGCTTAAGTAAGAGTCCCTCTTGTGGTTAAAGCTGATGTCCAGTGATTTTACGGCCCGGGTTTGAATCCCACGCTATGAGCTTGCAAATTCCATGCGGAATGTCCAGTTTTTTTTACCACAATATAAAAATTACATTACCTTTTACAAGTAAAAGGCCTGTGTTAAAAATGTTACTGAGTAAAACTACAAAGTACTGGCATCAAAATATTTTCAAACATTTTACACAACAGTGTATTTTCAAACATTTTACTGTGGTGTAACAAATTACATTACACAAGTACTGTACATAAGTAAAGATTTTAGGTATTATTTTTTTTACTTTTTACTGGAGTATTTCCCTCTCTCTCTCTCTTTCTCTCTACTTGTTATGCAGAAAGTCCTCTTTCACACGTTATGTCAAAATGTAAAATAGCAGATCTACAAGCTCACAACGTGTAACTTAGTTCTGCTATTTTTAAATAGACAACGTTTATATAAGGTTAATGCTTAATGTATGTTTTGTAATAATAATCAAAATCTACAAAGTAACTAAAGTTTTCAAACACTTGCACATCGTGTGTGTGTGTGTGTGTGTGTGTGTGTGTGTGTGTGTGTGTGTGTGTGTGTGTGTGTGTGTGTGTGTGTGTGTGTGTGTGTGTGTGTCTGACTGTGCAGCGTGTGGGCACAGACAGACAGACAGACAGTAGGGGGGAGGTAGGTAGCAGGTAGCAAAACCGGTTATGTTAATGATATACTGTGTAGCCTACACTACAGTATTCCAAATAAGCTGAGGAACTCTGCTATCAGGTTCCCCTCCCCCCTACAGTACCTCTGTTCCCACCAATGGGGCTAATGTATCCCACTGTGGAACCACACGTTACTGCTGGACCCCCGGCAGTAACTCTGAGGACCCTCTAGGGGTCTCAGACCTCCTGTCGAAGACCCCTGATTTAAGTCTCTCTCTCTCTCTCTCTCTCTCTCTCTCTCTCTCTCTCTCTCTCTCTCTCTCTCTCTCTCTCTCTCTCTCTCTCTGCAGCCAATGACAACAGCAGTTGTAGCAATGCAACGTGCTGTGAGCTTGTAGATCTGCCATTTTCACTATTCTGAGTTTGTTGAATATTGCCCCTGAATACACTTACAATAATACAAGTAAAATTAACACTGAAACTAATTTTAAAAACTCAACTAAAGCTAGGCCTTTTCACAAACTAAAAACGAAACTAGCAAATCCACTTAAAAATCTAACAAAAACTAACTGCAAAATAAAAATGTGCTTGTGTGTGTGGGGGGGGGGGGGGGGGGAGCACAACTCCTGAACAAAAGACCCTGGCCAAGATGTTAAACCAGTTAATTTGCATGTCATTGCATGTCATTGACAGACAGACTGATAGAAACAAACTGCTGCTGAGGAGAAGAACAGTGTTCCTCTCCTCTCCTCTCCTCTATATCATTCGTTCTCAAAGTGGGGTCCGGGGACCCCCAGGGGTCCTTGAGGGAGTTCCAGGGGGTCCCCAGCTAAATGATAGATTAGGCACCAAATGGACCCTTATGGGTCTGTAACTCTGAGAGTGTACAAATGGAACCAAATGGACCCGTTTGATTTTACATTATAAATTGCGGTCCAAGTGATAGAAATGCCATTAAATGGGGGTCTGTAGCCCTAATGCATGTCAAACTGGGGGTCCTTGAATTTAAAATGGTTTAGAATCACTGCTAGAGCCGTAAAAAATCTTCTCTTATGGGGGTCCCTGGCATATCTTTTGAAATGGGGGTCCGCAGGCTAATAAGTGTCAATTTGGGGGTCCTTGACATGAAAAAGTTTGAGAACCACTGCTCTATATCTCCTCTCTCCCCCCCCTTGCACTTTGGCTAATTAATATTGACTCATCATGATTTGTGTGCATGGGGAACTCATTTGAAACAAGCTCAGTGCTTTTATGAGTCTTCCAGTTTAGTAGACCTTGTATTGTGAATTTGTACTTCCATGTACTGTTGTTCTCATGTCTTACTAAATAAAGTACATCAATCAATCAATATTGACTGTTGTAAGTGAAAAGGTTAAGAAATGTTCAAAAAGTTTACTTTATTGTTTCAGTTTTTGAGAGGCTGCAGCCAGTGTGTGCAGTTCAGATTTATGTTGTTCCTGTAAGGATAATTATTGTTCCAATTCCAAATATGGAATCTGTAGCAGCAAAATACTTAAAAAGATAAAAACTGTTTTCTATTGTTCCATTAAATTGGATTCAGTTCTAAAAGGCTAAAAACTGTACACGTCTTTTTTTTTAGGGGGGGGGGGGGCACGGGGAAAGTAATATAAAGTAATATGTAATATATTACTCTTGATTCCAAGTAATAAGTAATATAATATTATTACTTTTCAAAGGAGTAATAAGTAATACGTAACATATTACTCTCCTAAGTAATATAGCCCAACACTGATTATAAAACATATACATTAACCACTTTAGCCCTATATTATACCACGGCCATTAGAAAATAGACGATCTACAAGCTCGTAGATCGGCTACTTTCAAACATTTTAGTACTTTTACTTTTGGTACTTTAAGTATATTTTGATGCCAATACTTTTGTACTTTTACTCAAGTAACATTTTGAACACAGGCCTTACTTACTTTTTAAAAATACATTTTGATACCAAGCGCCACCTCGTGGCTGAACGCCCATACTACACTTTCTAATCATTTCAATGGGAGGCGCTAAGAATCTGTGGGCGTCAACTTTGAAAGGTACCTAAAGAAACCTTTGAAAACCTCTGATGTCCAATAGGTGGCCGTTTGAAGATCGTGCATGAATGAACAGGTGACCACTGTACACCCACTCAAGGAACCATGAGGGTCCCTGGACCACACTTTGAGACCCACTAGTATTTCTAGTGAGCCAACATGCACAATATCAGCACCCTGACTCTGTTTGACCAGAATGGAACAGAGCCTTCATTAGTACCATTGGTAACACCTGTGAAGGAAGTAAGAAGAGGCCCAATTTTTCTCCAAAATGGCTGCTGTGCATAGAGCCTATTGCATCACAATCATTTCATCCACTATCCACATATTTTCAGATGGGCGTCGGCGGCCAAATACATATTCATTTGGGGTCCTTGACATGAAAAAGTTTGAGAAGCACTGCCTCACAACACTCCTGTTTGTGACCCCTCACTGCCCATAGAACTACCTCTTTACCCCCACCCCCTTCTCAGAGAGCCAAAACACATGATGTAGGCTACTGAGATGCATTCTTACTGTATATTCAAACATATTCTGCAGCCCATACTGTATAGTATATCATTCATTGATTAGACCAGTGGTTCTCAGACCTTTTCATGTCAAGGACCCCAAAATAATATGGATTTGGTGGACCCCCCATCTGAAAATACTTTTCAAAAAATCGTGAAACAAATGTGCAAAATGTTGAATTTGTTGAATGAATATTTGTGAAACATTTTAACAATCTTGTATGGGGACGCAAAGCTGATATGGGTTCAAGTGGATTTTGATGCTACATTAACTATTTTGCTGGGGACCCCCTGAAACCCCCTCAAGGACCCCTGGGGGTCCCCGGACCCCACTTTGAGAACCACAAGTAGACTGTTTATTTTTTTTAATAATTTTGAAGATCAGGATCCTGGGATCCAGTCCGGGTTTTCTTCTTAATAAAAATAGCAAAATCAACAGGAAGTATACATTTGTTTAAAAAAAAAACAGTAAGGCCTACTGGGTTTGGTGATCTTCTATATTGTCTGAATCAGCTTTGTTTGTGTTCGTTTACGTGCTGAAAGAGTGACTTTGAGAGCTGTTTCACCTACAATGTAAGTCAATGAGGAGCATATTCTAAACAATGGAGCAATTATTTTTGATTTCTTGTCCACCTTTGAAGTTACATCATGGCAAGGTAACCACACAACCCAAACCTCTACCAAAGTGTTCTTGCCCTTTAAGTTTCCAAGAAAAGAAGCATCATTGTCCCAATTAGCACTAATTGGAAAATCACCTTGGCCTATGGTGAATTTGTGACAGTTTTCAAAGACGGGCAACAGCTGCGGAAGGTAGTCATGAATGATGAACGAAATAAGATCTTTTACACCAGGAAGGAAATTTGTCATGGATTTTAGTCAACCCCCCCACCCTGACCCCCCACCCACTTCAGCTGTAGCTGTGTGTTTTATGAACTGGGAGGGTGGTGACTGGTGGGTGTGTGCGTGTCGTGTCCCAGTCACGGGCAAAGGGAAAGGGAAATCGTTGTAATGCCCATTCAGAGCCTTATGCATCCTTTTGACAGGAAAACACGCTCTTTTGGTGCTTTTTCTGCTGCTGCACATCCTCTGTGTACAGAGTTGAGAGAGAGAGAGAGAGAGAGAGAGAGAGAGAGAGAGAGAGAGAGAGAGAGAGAGAGAGAGAGAGAGAGAGAGAGAGAGAGAGAGAGAGAGAGAGAGAGAGAGAGAGAGAGAGAGAGAGAGAGAGAGAGAGAGAGAGAGAGAGAGAGAGAGAGAGAGAGAGAGGTGGAAAAAGTACTAATTTTTTACTTATGTAAAAGTACAAATACTGCAAAATAAAAATACTCTGTTACAAGTAAAAGTCCAGAATTCAAAAATTACTTGAGTAAAAGTACAAAAGTATTGGCATCAAAATGTACTTAAAGTACCAAAAGTAAATGTACTAAAATGTTTGAAAATAGCAGATCTACAAGCTCACAACGCGTTGTGAGCTTGTAGATCGGCTATTTTCAAATAGCCTATGTATAAAACAGGGCTAAAGTGGTTAATGTATGTTTCATAATATCATAATTTATATCTGAAAAGTAACTAGTAACTAATGTTCTCAAATAATTGTAGTGGAGTAAAGGTACAATATTTGCCTCTGAGATGCAGTGGAGTGGAAGTAAAAGTATTGGAAATTGGAAATACTCAAGTAAAGTACAAATACCTCAAAATTGTACTTAAGTACAGTACTTAAGTAAATGTACTTAGTTACTTTCCACCACTGAGGCTACTTCAGTAAATGTACTTGGTTACTTTACACCACTGGGGAGAGAGAGAGAGAGAGACAAAGAGAGAGAGAGGGAGAGTCAGAGAGAGAGAGAGAGAGAGAGAGAGAGAGAGAGAGAGAGAGAGAGAGAGAGAGAGAGAGAGAGAGAGAGAGAGAGAGAGAGAGAGGACTGCAGACCGCTAGGTTCACCTGAGAGTTAACGCTCCTCTTCCAACGGACCGTTACCTACAGTATACTGTACACTATACGACTCAATATAACTTTTTTAGCGAGCGATTTCCTATTCAAATACCGGCTTAAACTTTGGAGGACCGGAGATAACTGGAAATGAAGACAGATTTTACGCTTATCTGTCGGATTTGGATTGGATTTGCTTATGCCTCAGGTGAGTACACACACACACACACACACACACACACACACACACACACACACACACACACACACACACACACACTGACGCACGCTTCAAAGTTTGGAGCGCAACAAAGTTTCTAGGATTTAGGATGAAGTATTGTTTTATTGATGGCTTTGCTTTGCTGTTGCCGTCTATTCAGAATTCAGCACGTTGCATGTCTTTTAATTGTGAAATGAAAAAAAGGATAGGACAATAAAATCAAGTTGATTTATATTTAATGTATAGCTATTTATCTGGCTGCAGGCTGAAACGTTGCACACAAGTAGATCAGAATGAACCAGATCGAGTTGTATTAATTAATAGGTGAATACAATAGGCTATAGGCTAGATAATGCCATCCCTTTTTGAAATGTTCATCATGTTATGTTATTATGACTTGTTTACTTAAATCTTGAACTTGTTCATTTATTTGAGACATTAAGGTTCATTACCATTGTGCTTTGAAACTGTTCTAAGCTTCCCATGAATATTTCCTGATGTTGACATAAACAAAATCAGTCTGATAAATAATGGACCACTCTTTAAATGCAGAAGCCTATATTGACTGGATCCCAGGCCTTAAAGTGATGTTCCAAGTCTAGATCATTGGTTCTTGGCCTGTGGGTCAGGACCCCCAGGGGGGTCCCCACATGAGTTTTTAGGGGGTCCCGGGATGACAGTAAAGTGACAATTTAAGGACTTTCAAGACCTATTTAAACGTTAAAAAAAGAGAAGAGAAAATAAAAAAGTAAATGTTTGCATCAAAAGTAATGAACAATATACTATAAAAACTGGTCAAACATTGGGTAAATTGTCAAATAATATAAGAAAGAGGCAAAAAGTTTGAAAACATCGCCTCGAGTTGCGAGGCGTTGTGAGCTTCTAGATCAGCTATTTTGACAATGTTTATCTGTAGACCAGAGTCAAACAAAATGTAATGCCTCAACTCTTACAATTCCAAGTGCTTGTCGGGGTGGGGGGTCCCCAGTTCAAATATGATTATTTTGGGGGGTCGCGGCCTGAAAAGGTTGAGAACCACAGGTCTAGATCAGTGGTTCTCAAAGTGGGGTCCAGGGACCCCCAGTCAGGGTTCCTTGAGGGGGTTCTAAACAGACCCATATAAAGGTCTGTAACTCTCAGAGTTATTATGGGGGTCCTTGAAATTAAAAAGTTTGAGAACCACTGTCCTGGATGTGTGCGCATAGAGCGAGCATCTGGAGTTGGCGCACAGATGGGCTCTAGGGGGCGGTAATGCAGTTGTTGGGAACCATCGTGAAAGGTAGGCCCTAATTGGGGTTAATTGGCGCTACAAATGAACTCCGGAGCCAAACGCAGAGATAGATAACCCAGTGATGTTTTAATAGTAGTAAGTCAATATGAAGTGCATGTGCTGTGGTGTTGGGAAATGGCAAATATCTGGACTGAGAGCTGAGATGTTTTTGACCGATCTGGTTGACCAATAGCTCTCATCATGAGACACTCTGAACACTGGAACCCTTAGAAATAACGTACATATCGTTACTGTCGGGCAGAAACCTCTTATCTCCTTATTTGAACTTTTTGTGTTTTTTTCTCCCGTAAATAAATTCCGCCCCCTAAACGCCCTACTACTTGATCATACTACAGCGTCACACAAAAGCATCAAAAGTCGAAACACGTCGCTTTGCGCCGCGTTTCGAGCCTGTAGATCTGCTACTTTTGCTATTTTTGAATTTGAATCCTGAAAAGTAACAGTTTTGGACATATGAGGTTTCCACCCCGACAGAGACGATAGGAGATGCAAGTATACTGTACCGCCCTACAAGGTCAAAGTGCAGTTACTACATTTTTGGACACGTTGACTTATTTATTTGTCTCAAAGGTCAAATCAGCCTTCGTGATTTTGGGGGATAAACAGTTACCTCATGATTTACAATTAGTGCACTACCACTTATAAACCCATAAGCTGAACTTTTTACCATTGCGCTAATAGAGCCGGCCTGCTTGCTCAGGGGATGAATTGAATCTTGAGCATCAGGTCAAAATCCGTGTCAGATCCTGTGTCTAGGGTGAGACATGACCTTTGACATGATCTAAATGTCTCAATAGAAGAGCAGGGAGACAAAATACAACCACCCCAATTGTATACGTCATATTGTATTAACATGCTCTGTCTACCATACAGATTGGACAAAATTACATTCTATTCATATAAAAAAAAGTTAAGTAGTGCTGCTTTAAACCCTATTAGTTGACTAGGGATCATCGGCCCAAGGTGTCTATATTGGTCCCTCCTTTTCTCCCTTTATACCAAATCTCGTCACCCCAAAATAGCCGACCTACGCAACGGGACACGTTGTGAGCTTGTAGATCTGCTGCTTTGGCTTAACGGAATTGTGCCAATTTCCCACCGAATGTTTTGCCTATTATGACATGCCCGGAATAGCTACGCTAAAGGGTTCATGTGGTTAAATCGACACTAAGGATTTGACTGTGTCGTTGTTTGTGGTTTAAATGACTAAATGAGAGGTTTGAGTCACAGTCCATTCATTAGTGATGGCAGCGGAACAGCTGTTCGGACCAGACAGGGGATACATTGTAGAGTGGATCTGACATATGGCAACCTAATTCACTGCTCTTTCACCTAGAGCTGTGCTGTCCTGCGAGTTTTTTTTGCATTTGAACTATTCAATAGGCTCTATGCACAGCAGCCATATTGGAAATAAATTGGGCCTCCTCTTACTTCCTTCACAGGTGTTACCAATGATACTAATTAAGGCTCTGTTCCATTTAGTGTGGCATAGTGGTTGTCTTATTTTCAAGGACCCCCATAACTCTGAGAGTGTACAAATGGAACCAAATGGACCCGTAAGGGTCGATTTGGTTCCATTTGTACACTCTCAGAGTTACACACCCACCATAAGGGGCCATTTGGGAACCAAAATGGAGTGTTTCTAGTGAGCCAAAATGCACGATATCAGCACCCTGACCAGAATGGAACAGAGCCTTCATAAGTATCATTGATAACACCTGTGAAGGAAGTAAGAAGAGGCCCAATTTCTTTCCAATATGGCTGCTGTGCATAGAGCCAATACTCTAGCCTCGTTTCTTAGGGCTTGACCACTTAACTCTTAGTAAACTTGACCTTTGACTCTGTACTTGGTCTCCTCTGTCTTTCTCCCTCTTCACCAAACCTCTTTGCCAAAAATAGCCGATCTACTGTACAAGCTTGTCGACCTGGGAGATGGATTGCTGACACCTACCATCAGCTCCCTAAGCTTATACTGGCTAAGCCCCCGGAATAGGGGTGCTAGGGTGTATGTGGTTAAAGGGATATTCCAATTTCAAAATTTGGGGTCATTTTAACGTCTACCAGGGCTTTTGTGAGCACCCTAGACAGTTTTTAAGTTGCTCAGTATTGTTCAGTATTGTTCAGTTGTTCAGTATTTAGATATTTGATATTCATTTGATCAGACTTCCTATATAAAACTTCCTATATAAACCCACTGTAACTTCAAACTCCATTTTCACCATTCATTGAACACACCTTGGTTCTGGTGACTGATGTTGGCCTTCTAATGTGTGAGGGGGCCTTGCTTTTTCAATTACTTTTTTCATTCATTTTCAAAAACACGGCTCCCTCGCGTATTAGAGGGACAATATCAGTCACCAGAACCAAGGACAGGTGTTTTTGATGAATCTATCATGGTAAAATGGAGTTTGAAGTTACAATGGGTTTGTGTAGGAAGGGGAAGTGTCTGATCTAATGAATATCAAATATCTAAATACTGAATAAAGCAACTTAAAAACTGTCTGGGGTGCTCACAAAAGCCAGAGTAGAGTAGTTAAAATTACCCCAAAGATGTTTGAATGTGAAATATCCCTTTGAAATGATCTCAAATAGAAACTTTAATCGATTAAAAGTTTTTAAAAAGATTTCAAGATAGTTCTTTACAAAACATCAGTAATCTGTGGTCTCTCCAAAATCGGGATCAGCATCGGACCCAAAAATCTGTCGGGCTCTACAATAAACCATGAAATGTATTTAAAGAATTGCTCATTTCTCATTATATTCAACGGGTGATGTAAGTGAAATACATGGTCATTGTAGATCTGGCCTGTCTCATTATATTCAGAGGGTAGACATAAGTGAAATACAGGGTGATCGTAGATCTACTCATGTCTCATCATATTCAGTGAATGTGGAGATAAGTGAAATACAGGGTGATTGTAGATCTGCTGTGTGTCATCATGTGGATGGTGGACATAAGTGAAATACAGCTGTGATTGTAGATCTGCTCTGTCTCATCATATTCAGTGGAGGGTGGACATAAGTGAATTACAGGGTGATTGTAGACCTGCCAGCTCAAAGGTCATGGTCATTTTCTGTGGCAGGATATCATTTACACAGCAGCAGCATTTATGGATCTTCCAGCTCTCTCACCCCAAGACATTTCGCAAACCATTGTCCTGTCATGCTCACGCTCTAGCTCAGCGATTTCCAACCTGTGGGCCAGGGTTAAGTGGTCAGATGGATGGACACTTTGGAGATTTTCAAGTGGGCCCTGATCCAGAAAAAGGTTGGGAGACACTGTTCCAGCTCTGACCGCAAGACATTTTGCAACCATTTACCTGTCATGCTGTCTCTAGCTAATGTGGTTCCATAAAAGCATGCTTGTCCTGGTAGCTTCAGAGTTTATGCCATACAGTATATCAGAAAACCCTGAAGTGTTTGTCTGTCGTCAGACTCGTCACCAACAGAATTAATTGAATGACACTGTGGCTCATTGATTAATCGTCCTTACATTTTGTTTTTGCATTTGCTGGGGTTTTGTTAATCGTGCACATTAATAATGCCTACTACTCGTTTTTGTAATAAACCCAAAAACATTAGTCAGAAAAGCAGCATATTTTGGTAATTGGTTTTGTTTTATGCTGAGCTGAGCTCTACCACAGAATGGGTGCTTATTGTACGTTTTGTATTGATAATCTATATCTGCAAGTGCAACGTAATGAGTCGCTAAAGTTTTCAAACAATTTTAGTGGAGTCAAAAGTACAATATTTGCCTCTGAGATGTAGTGGGGTAGAAGTATAAAATATCAAAAATGGTAAGTACAGTACTTGAGTATATATACATAGTTCTCCACTGCACATAAAAAGTGTGGTAATTGATTTTGTTTTATGCTGTGCTAAGCTCTACCACAGAATGGCTGGTGGGGGTACAGTAGGTGTTGACATTGCTTTTAGCCCAGTGGTGTACTCGGATTTGTTTTTTTCTTAAGTAAAATAAGCAGCAATACCACATTATAAAACATACTCCGTTACAAGTGAAAGGCCTGCATTCAAAATATGAGTAAATGTACTTGGTTACTTCCCACCACTGTAACGGGCGGTGATGAGTGTACAGTGAGTGTAGAGTGTAGCTTTTTAGCCCAGTTGTGTTTTCTGTTCACATATTTCTGCTTGATCAGATCATCTCTGAAACCTGACTCTGGACTCTGGGTATTATTGTAGTCATCCACTATAAGAGGTCGAGTTGTTTTAGCCAACAACAGCCCCCCCTATTCTTCTCCCCGCAGAATCTCAGGATTCAAACCTCAGCCTCCTTGGAGAGGGGCTCTCACACTGAGCCGCAGCGTCTGTCCTTGAATATCGTCGCTGTCGGGTGGAAACCTCATATGTCCAACAGAACCGCTACTTTGCAGGAAATGGGGGGGGGGGACCTGTGCTCCCAATGGATCCAGTGTAGTTATCATTTAGTCACTAGCTCTCGTTAATACTTTTCATTGGTTACATATTTATAAAACCCACACGCTAAACCACTTTAAATAGCGGAAATACCTGATCTACAAGCTCACGACGCCTTGCGAAGTTGTGAGCTTGTAGATCGGCTATTTATCGCTGCTTTTGCGCGACACTTGTGTGACAAAGCAGGGCATTTATTTCCCATAACATGAAAAATGTTGCAAGGTGGAGATACAAGTTTTCCCGTTCGACACCGGCGATATCTTCTCTATCAGCTGGGGAGCCGCTCGGAGCGGAGTGGAATGCCGCTGTTCCGTGTGGGAAGCTCTGTGCAATAAAGTTCAAATAAATAGGGAGGCCAGTCCGAGGAGCCTCAGTCATCGCAGGTGTAGGATAGCAAAGCCCCCAGGGCGGATGGACGTTTGCTTATACACACGCCCGCGCGTCGATCACCGCTAGGTGCTCATTTCTGTGTAGCACCAACACCACCCCGAAATAACGGAGAGATAAGGTCTTTCAACCCGGCCAGGAATTCGCGGAAAAAGCCAAATATGTGTCCACTTGGTGTTAGATAGTTAATGAAAACCACATGGTAGACTTTGAGCTCCCTGACACCTCCACACACACACACACACACACACACACACACACACACACACACACACACACACACACACACACACACACACACACACACACACACACACACACACACACACACACACACACACACACGCGCGCGCCCAGTGCGCGCAAACACACACACACACGCACACCACCGGGTCTTTATGACGGCAGAGTTCTGTAAATGACACTTCTCCCCGACCCCAGAAATAATAATTTGTGAGTTTTTATGTCATTGAGCGTCATTATGATGATGTGTAATGATGTCCCGATCCATCATCATCTGAATAACCCACAGCAGTTAATTCTTTCTCGTTGGTCTACTCTGGGTTTGACTGACTTGCTTTTGGCTGTGAAACGGCGTTTTACAAAAACAACAGTGATTAGTGTTTGGAAGCGTCATGGATTTAGCATTATCCCTTAAGGTCTGAATGCCTCAGTTTCCTCCCTCTGCACGATGGAGATGACATATTGCGTGATACCTAACACACAGTTGATATCTAAGAGTGCACTTTTGCAGTACAAGAGAGAAAGAGCAGAAATGTCAGAATCTCTCTTTTTTTTTACTTTAACGAAGCATGTGTTTTCTAAAAATGTCCCCCCCCATATGTGATTAATTCCCTGAAGAAGAGGTGAATGGACATACGTAAGGGATTATAAGTCTTACTGACTCCTATCTTCCCACTCCCAGCAGCCTTTGTGTTTCATATGTCTGTAGAAACAAAGTGAGTGTAACGCCCAGAATTCGAACCCGGGTCTCCGCCGTGGAAAGCCAACATCTGAACCACTAACCTAAAGGGGAATTCTCCCTTGACTGGGGGGTATTAGGCTTTAGCTCATCAGGCAGAGGCTCTGAGCCACTACTGCTACACTAGCACAACTATCAGTCCAAGTAGTAGATAATAATAATAATAATACATGCGATTTATATAGCACTTTTCTAGATACTCAAAGTTGCTTTACAGAGCAAATATAAAACACCTTTATTAGAAAGAACTGGTTAAAAAGGTTATGACTATAAAAGAAAGGTAAACAAAACAAAAGGGAGGAGCAGGGGTTGAGGTTTTATGTACAGTAGGGAATGCAAGTCTGAAAAGGTGGGTTTTGGAGTGTGGTTTTAAATATGGTGAGGGTGGGGGCAGCTCTGATGTGAGCTGGGAGTGAGTTGCACAGTGAGGGGGCACCCGCCGAGAAGGCCCTGTCACCCCAGGTGCGCTTGTTTGTATTGTGGGTGTCTAGGAGGTTGGCGCCACCCGAACTGAGGGAGCCGCGAGGGGACGTGGCATTGATGAGTTCAGAGATGTAGCGGGGGGCCTGGTTGTTGAGGGCTTTGTAGGTAGTGATTAGTATTTTGAAGTCAATTCTGTGCTTGACTGGGAGCCAGTGGAGGTCACGGAGGACGAGAGTGATGTGGTCCCTGGATCGGGTTCTGGTGAGCAGGCGGGCGACAGACACATTGTTGTCTACCGAGTGCACGGCACAACAGAATTCAATGTATGGAAAAATACATGGCACGGGCAGACCACAGTTCTTTTTTACTTTACTTTTGCTATTTTTGTAGCATTAGTGATTCCATTCTATTAGTGATGCTTCACTCCGCCTTTGATGTTCTTCTGACACAGAACAAGCCTCTGACCAGCTATGAGAGCAAAGCTTTTTGCACAAATGCGTGAATACTTGTCCTTGGGAGGCAAATGAAGTTATTTGTCAGTGTCATACATAATTAAGTCCTACAGCAACGCAGAGCAGGAACATATTGGTCAGGACTTCTACACATTTTCCAGCGGAGGAGGGTCAACATGGGGGAGCAAATCCCATCAACGTGTAATTTGACAGGAACATGACTTTCCACACAAAATATGGGAGTGAAAGAAAACAAGGCAACGTGGATTATTTCCAGCTGAAGTTTTTGGAGTTATGAGGAGATTTGTCACGCTGAGGCTGTGAATGTTTTGCACGCCGTGCCAGCTTTAAGGCGGCTCGCCCCGATGTGGAGCTGGAGTGCGCGTGCCGTGCACTCCGAGTGTGCGCAGCGGTTGATTTGATTTAAGGCTTAATTGCGTGTGCAGTGGCAAAGACCGGGAAATGATTGAAGTAGCACTTGCAGCGTAGTGGAAATAAATGTCTTTGTGAGGCCTGTGGGCCCTATGCAAGATGATCCCTCCCCACTTCGTTTCAAAGGCAAAAAAACGAAACAATCCCGGCGCACGGTGGCAGGTACTCAGATATTATAGAGCACACAAGGCACTTACGCACGTTGCTTAGGAACAAGCATCATTTAGAACACTTATCAGTTAAATGAGAGCCATCATTGCCATTATACTGCGCAAATGGGCTTCTCGTTGCGAGGATAGCCGTGCCCGTAACTCCGTAGGGGGTTTGCGATAGGGACTGCCTGTGAGTGCTGGGTTTCGGCGGTCAGAGATACCTCTCGCCGCTGTCACTGGAGGTCACGCGGGGTTCATGGGAAAAGGGAGCGTTGGCCAGGCCTGAGGAAATGACCAGTTTCCCTCTCCCTCTGAGGTCTTCGTCGCCCCACTCCCTTCCATTAGCCTCCTCTCCTAAAGACGTCTGACTGTGTGGCGGCGTAAGCTTGCATGTCGTCTCCGTCGGGTGGAAACCCCTAGTATTTCTCTCAATTCCTCTACTTTATGACAGACAAACTGCTTGGTAACTGATTTTCAGAATCATGATAATCCGACAGATGCCTGTTGAGGATAGTTGTTGTGGGATCAACTGATATCCACAAATACATCCATGGATGATAGGAATCAGTCATTACATTATACCGTATTCTTATAGCATATCGTCTCTGTCGGGTGCAAACCTCATATGTCCAAAACTGTTACTTTTCAGGATTCCAATAGCAGGGAAAAAAACTGCAGTTTTGAGCTTGCAGATGTGCTATGCTTAATACTTTTATGTGACGCTGTAGTATATAGTATAGTAGTACTAGTATGTAGTATAATATTAGGCCGTAAAATGTATGAAAAAACACAAAAAGTTGGAGAATGGAGATAAGAGGTTTCTGCCCGACAGATGTCTTCTAATGAGCTGACGAGGCCCCACCGCAACGGCGGCAGCGCTTAAAAGAATCCGGCCTTGGAACTCATGGCCGCATGTTTCTTAGGATCCCTGGCGCGATGGCACAGCAGGCGCGGAGCGCTGTAATCCTCGCTACCTGCTGCTGCTCAAAGCCATGTCAATATTTTCCATGTTTCCCAACCAGCGACGTCAGAGTGTGTGTGCAGCGGTTGGTGGAAGAAGTGCTGAGATGTTTTCCTTGAACACTATTCAGACTGCTGAGGCCAATTCTACAAATGCCTTCTAAATCAGTTTTCTCAAACAAGGACCCCCAAAATTTATATATATATATTTGGCTGCGGATTCCCCATCTGAAAATGTTTTGTGCCAGGGACCCCCAGATTTGTGTTAAATAATTCAAAATAATTCAACATTTCAAGTGATTTAAAACATCTCAATTTAAAAAAAAAGCTGTGTACAATCTCGCAGCGCAGCACAAAGTGACGATTGGGATGCTGTATTAACACATTATGCTGGGGGACCCCCTGGAACCCCCCCAAGGACCCCTGGGGGTCCCTGGACCCCACTTTAAGAACCACTAAATCATAACAGTTTATACATGTAGCTATATACAGTATATAGCTAAAATCTAAAATGACTCAGATTCTTTCCCGGTTTTAATGTTTTAAGTAAAACTAAATACCACAATGTAGAAAAACTCTTTTACAAGTAAAATGCCTGTACTTAAGATTTCACTTGAGTAAAAATACAAAAGTATTGGCATCAAAATATACGTACAGTACAAAAGTAAAATGACAATGTTTCAAAATGTGTCAAACCTTAAAAAAAAAGAAGCTGATCTTCAACACAACGTGTTGGGATGCTACACGTGAGCTTGTAGATACTTAACACATCGAGTGCCAGAGGTTTTTTAAAACAGGGTACATCCAGTGCCAGCGTTTCTTACCGTTTACGCCAATCGTTTTAGAGCTGCAGAAGCCTCCACGAGGACCCGGATGTAAACAAAAGCTGTCTGGGCGATGGCCGAGGGTCCCGTCTAACGACTGGAACAATAATATTTCTAACGCAATCCGCCATTGCAGAGAGATCGCCCGTCGAAAATGGCTTGTTTTCACCACTGTAAAAAGTATGGAGATTTCTTTTTCATTGGAGCGGACGGAAGTGACTTTTTTGGGCTCGCGTCACATCCATTCCATTTTATAGAGACCTAGGATCATTCCTAAGTTACGTTAGAGCGCCCTTGTGGAAAAAAACTAAACAAAACTAGAATTCTCGCTTTTGGCACTCAACGGTTATATTTTCAAACACAAAGATTCTCGTCTTTGGCACTCAATAGAGCTTACTCAAGTGTACGTCTTGTAATAATATTCTAAATCACAATCTTTAATCAACACTAAAGCTTGCAAATAATTGTAATGCAGTAAAAAGTATAATATTTTCCTCTACCCCCATGGGTCCTTGAGGGGTTCCAGGGGGTTCTCAGCTAAATGTGTTAATACAGCATCACAATCATTTTAAACACTTTATCCATTTATACGTTGGCTATTAAAAAATAGCAAAACTAGTTCACAGCGCGTCACTTTGTGCCGCGCTGTGAGATTTTTTTTTTTTTTTTTTTTAAATCTTGAATCTTCTCTTCTTCGGGTCCCTGGCACAAAATATTTCCGGGTCCGCAGCCAAAAAGATATCAATTTGGGGGTTCTTGGCACGAAAACGTTTGAGAACTACTGATTTAGGAGGCATTTATAGAATCGGCCTGTACAGTACTTGAGTAAAAATACTTAGTTACTTTACACCACTGCCGGTAGCCTCCCTGCAAAGTAGTTACCGCAACACATTTTGTTACTCTGCCCAGCAAGGGAAATCATTTCTCAATGATACAAAAAAAAAAATGATGACACGTGAAAAAATGGACGACCTCAGAGGAGAGGAAGGGGCCTGAGGTGTCCGGTGTGCCTTTGAGCCAGGTACAGGAAGGCCCAGTCAGGGACAAGGGGGATTAGACATAGGAAACCGGCCCAGATGGCCCTGCTGGCCCACCTCTGCATCCTCATTACATGCCGACCCCCCCCCCCCCCCCCTCCCCTCCCCTTTGGCAGGATGTGTGAAGGAGCCAGCCAGCGTCCCGCTAATGCAGAGCGCTGGGACTGTCTGTGTGTGTGTCTGTGTGTGTGTGTGTCTGTGTGTGTGTGTGTGTGTGTGTGTGTGTGTGTGTGTGTGTGTGATTGTATTACTATACTTGTGAAGACCAAATGTCCCCACAAGTATAGTAGAATAGAAGAAATAAGATATTGTGAGGAGGACCAGTTCTCCTCACGGGAGAACTGGTTGTTTTTGAGATTTAGGAAAAGATTCAGGTTAGGATTAGACATTTTCGAAGAATACGTTTGGGGTTAGGCATGCATTCATGCCTGATTTATACTTAGCTGTATCAGTGTCACGCACTGGAAATAAGCTGACAATGCGTTGCGAGCAATGCGATGTTTCGCTTTTCGGTAAAAAATGAGAAAAAATGAATACAAAAATAATATTCATAAAATTGTCGTCCTAAAATGTTTATGTCCTCACAAGTATACTAGTTGTGTGTGTGTGTGTGTGTGTGTGTGTGTGTGTGTGTGTGTGTGTGTGTGTGTGTGTGTGTGTGTGTGTGTGTGTGTGTGTGTGTGTGTGTGTGTGTGTGTGTGTG
>NC_139955.1:6284096-6364096 GCF_963454915.1 Gymnoscopelus microlampas
ACTCTGGCTTTTGTGAGTTGCCTACCCCAGACAGTTTTTAAGTTGCTTGATTCAGTATTAATATTTGATATTCATTTCAACAGACACACCCCCTTCCTAAACCCATTGTAACTACAAACTCTATTTTAACAATGTTAGATTCATTGAAAACACCCGTCCTTGGTTCTGTTAACTAATATATTGTCCTTCCAATGCGAGAGGAGACTGTGTTTTTTCAATCACTTTTTTCATTTAAAAAATAAATATTTTTAGGGGGAAATGAAAAAAAAAGAAAAATGCAACTTGGGTGTTCACAAAAGCCCAAGTAGACGATAAAATGACCCCAAAACTTCAAATAAATATCTAAAATAGCAGATCTACAAGCTTCCAAAAGATTTTTCTTTTATTTATTTCCCAAAAACAAAATTGAAGTTTTAGAAACGGGTCCGTGACCCAAAAATGGATCCCGACCCTTGTTTGGGAAACAGTGTCATACAGTACATCTGCATGTCATGAGCGCCTTTCATTGATGAATAACATTGTTTTGCTTCACAGAGAAGCTCCTGTGGTCCTCTGTTCTAGAATCACTCCATTACGTACCTTGTATATGACTGCGTGTCACAGAACGGCTTTACATTTTTAACTGGCTTAGAGTGCAGTATATGGCAGCCTGTCCTCTCGCTCTGTACGGCTGTGATTTATCTATTGTCAGCAGGGGTTCGCTATACGGCTGGGAAGCATGACTTCAGTATTCTTTGACTGTGACAAATGCTATAAGCCACGAAAGCGCTCAGTGGAACCACAGGGTGAATCCACACATGCTGAGAGTGGCAAATGGGAGAAAGATTTATTTTCCACTCAACGATTTGAGAGACTCTTTACAGTCAACATCATGGAAACTACTTGCTGAACTGCCCCCCCCCCTCAAAAAAAAGTATTTAGTGGAGATATAACGTATGAAAGGGTGTATGTTTTCTTGTTGCCTTTAAATGAAAAGATACTGTCACATGTATGGAGCCTGCGCTGTCACGCAATTGGACATAATTGATACTGTAGCTGTGATGAGTGTGTAATCACCTGTCAAGTTGCATTTTTTCCCTAAGTGTTTCACTATACAGAGCTTTCACTACAAACAAAAAGACACTCTATCTATAGAACACTCCATATGCCTTATGCGGACTACCTTCTTGTGTGGAACTGCCGTTGTGCTGCTACCTTGTCCTTTTGCACCTCACGTACATACACGAGCAGGAAGGGCGCACAACAATTGTGCAGAGGTGCTGACCACTGTGCAAAGGCATGAAAATGAAAGAAAAGGTCGCATTGTAGACAAGGTCTTGTTCAGGGAATGAGCCATTCAGGGAATGAATAAGACCTCTTGTCAGGTCGAAACCTTGGTATCTTTTTTAATACGTTTTGTAATTGTGGCTACGAGCACTGCAGCGTGACCTCTTCTTTCATTTTGAACCTCATGTACATACCTGCTGCTTATTATGCTATAAATTTGTGTAAATGGAAAAGGGTGCATTTATATAGCGCCTTTATCCAAAGTGCTCTACAATGTGCATTACATTCACCCCATTCACACACCAACGGCGGAGGAAACCATGCATGGCACCTGACTAATGTATCTGTCATGTTCTGTGGAAGGAAATAATAAAGATTGCATTTGATCCTCGCATCTGTCAGGCTGTGCCTGTGTTATGTATATTTAAGTTGGAGTAGCTAATGTGTGCGTCTACTACCCAGACTCCGCCCCTCACCTTATCAAACGGGCTATTTACCTCCATGTGTGAACGCATCTGAAACGGACATTCTCCTGTTGCATGCTACATGTGTGAAAGGCCAACACCGGACAATGTCCCGACCTGATTCCCCGGACAATGCAGACATTTTACAGTGTTCAAATGAGAAAGGGGCTTTAGATTTTTTTCCCCTGCCTTGCTCTCTCTCTCACTGCCCCCCCCCCCCCCCCCTTTTTTGTATGGAAAGCAACAAAATGATGGCGCTTACATCACAGGTTTACACCTGTAAAGGAGGGGTGTGGGTTGGCACACGGAATTATAGCATTTGAGTGCGAAATTGATGTACATGTATTTCACAATGTACCTGGTCATTTCTATTGTGTGTGTGACAATGGATGGGCTGGAGGGTGGCCATTTGTATGCAGGATGCAGGTGGTTGCATGATGAGAGAGCTCTTTGGTTTGAAGCCGCTGTACATTGGGAGCAAGACGTTTATGAAAAAAATGTTCACAGTTACAACGATGGAAGCGCGCCGTCTCTAGTGGACTTGCCGTGCTGAACGTTGCGAAGTCCACTAGAGCAGACTCTGCATCGTTCGAGTGATGCACCGATAGGGACAGAATCGTAAATTAACGCGGGACAGTATCCTTCTGGAATGTGATGCATGACTAGGGGGCGAAGCAGTTCTGCTTGAGTGACAGAAGGGGGCGTTGCGAAGCTACTATGATCCGGTGGGAAAGGGCCGGTCGCATCCTGGATCCATCAGACCCCCCCCCCCCCACTCGCCAGGGGCCAGAGGTTGGAGTTCAGTATTTACATTATTTCTATTGACAGGCTGCCATATGCAGAGCTGACACATCAAAGCATGGCCCTCCTTAACGCACGTTGTGTTAACGGATGAAATGGTTGAAACATTGGGGCTGGGCTTCCGATCGCATGGCGTCGCTATCGGATGGAAGCCCTGTTCTGTATGTCCAAGACCGCTACTTTACCGTTACCGTTACCCACAGACACGCTTAATCACTTTTACTTTTAAAATGTTTCTAAAGCAGCGAAAATAGACAATCTACAAGCTCACGACGACGCATTGTGAGCTTGTAGATCGGCTATTTTCGCTACTTTTGTGCGCGTGAAAGATGGATATGCAAGGTTTCTGCCCGACAGCAACAATAGGGTCGTCTCTGTTGGGTGGAAACCTCATATGTCCGAAACTGTAGGGCGTTATTTTACGAACAAAACACAAAAAGTTTTGGAGATATACAAGGTTTCTGCCCCGACAGCACCAATAGGGTACATGTGTACATCTGGCGCTTCCATCATGATAGAGGCATGTAGGGCAGCTGTGTGTTGTCTGTCTAATGTAGCCATCTTTCTATAAGCCGCGTGTCATGTGATCGGCATGCCTGTGGACGAGGCGTGACCACAACAGCTTCATCTGCTACTTTTATTTGTAAAGATACATTTTTGGGGGGCATTCTATGCTTTATTTCTGATAGGTCAGCGTAGTAGAAGCAGTGGTTCTCAAACTTATTGTTTGATAATATATTGTGCCAGGGACCTCCGCAAGCAACGATTTGAGTTAAAAAGTTTGCTTTAAAAAATCTATTCAAAGATTTGCAAAAAAAATCATGATTTTTTATAAATAAAAGAAACCAAGTGCAGAGAGAGAGGACTGTGTGAGAGTCCATTTTGTGTACAGAAATTGTTAAAATTATGTTTTTATGTGGACACACCTCCAGTTCATTAAGTATACCTGGTTCTCACCTTAGCACCTCCTCCACCACCTTAGCACCACCCACCTGTCCTAGTCCCTCCTCCTCCTCATGCCCACACCTGTTGTGTTATGATAATGAGGGGGAGGGTATATTTTTACTATGTCACTAAAGGGCTGTTTTTCTATTGGCACGTTTGACCCTCAAGGTTTCAGCCTCCAGGTAGAAACTCAAAATAGTCAGAGAAGACATAAAACACCATAAAAACACCACCAGGGGGCTTAATAAAGTTCTATCAACCTCATAGACACATGAAAAACAGAAAAAGTACAATAGTATTTCCATAACACAATACTTACAATACCAAAGTAAATACCGAAAACAGCCAAATAATAAAACATGGCTCAAGTGGTTAATGTCTGTTTTGTAATAATAATCCAAATCTGTTCAGTAAGTGACTTGAAGGGATATTTCACTTTCAAACACGTTTGGGGTCATTTTAACGTCTATTCTGGCTTTTGTGAGCACCCCAGACAGTTTTTAAGTTTATTAATTCAGTATTTTGATATTTGATGTTCATTTTATCAGACACGCCCATTTCCTATACAAACTCCATTTTAACCATGTTAAATTGAAAACACCTGTCCTTGGTTCTGGTGACTGATATTGTCCTTCTAATGTATAGGGGGCCGTGTTTTTTCAATTACTTTTTTACTTAGTTTTTTATAATGTTTTTGGAAAAAGAAAAAAAAGAGAAAAATATGGCTCCTTCACACATTAGAAGGACAATATCAGTCACCAGACTCAAGGACGGGTGTTTTCGATCTAAATACTCAATCAAGCAACTTAAAAACTGTCTGGGGTGCTCACAAAAGCCTGAGTAGAAGATAAAATGACCCGAAACATGTTTGAAAGTGAAATATCCCTTTAAGCCGTCAAATAATCGTATTGGATTAAAAAGTACAATATTTGCCACAAAGAGATGTAGTGGACTAGAAGTAAGTCATAGTAATAGTAATAAAAAAGAGGAACTACTCAAATTAAGTAAATGTACCTCAAAATTATACTTAAGAACTTGAGTAAATGTACTTATTTACTTTTCACCACTGGAGAGGAGAGACAGGGGGTGGGGTTGCTGCTGCTTATTGCTGCTTGAAACAATCACAAGCATAGAACAGTTTTGTTTTTCTTTTTGTATTTTTCCTGGGATTATAGGGTCCTCAGATCGTACTCCCATAGTGAGAATGGCCTTTTCATAACAATGGGGAAATCACATTTTTCAAGAGCAATTCAGTGTGTCATGTACTGTATTTTCAAGGATATCGTCTCTGTCGGGTGGAAACCTGTTACTTTTCAGGATACAAATTCAAAAGTATCAAAAGTAGCAGATCTACAAGCTCGAAACGCGTTGCGAGCTTGCTGATCTACTACTTTTGATAGTTTTTGTGTGACGCTGTAGTATGATCAAGTAGGGCGTTAATTTACGTAAAATATGGAGATGAGAGGTTTCCCCCCCTTGCATACATACTGCACACTTCTCTTTTAACACACGGAATGCCTGAAGTCAGCCCGAGTTCACCGTTTTTGGACACTTCCCAACGGCCAGTGTGTCGAATCAAATGTTTGGAGTGTCCGGTAGAGCAAAATGATGACACTTATCCACACATCAAAGGATTTGGGTTCATTTTGGGACATTCCAGGGGCATTTCAGGTTGGTCAGTGTCGTAGAGCAGTCGTTCTCAACCTTTTTTCTCTGGATCAGGGGCCCACTTGCAAGTCTCAAAAGCGTCCGCGGCCCTCCCATCTGACCACTTACCCACCAGGCAGCGTGTTAAGTGGTCATTGTACATTTTCAGAGCATGTTTATTTTAATGATCAATCAATGGATTGTGTTCCGGCTTGGATCAATTGTACCCATGACCTAGTATACTTTAAGTTTTTATTTGTATCACTTTGATACTCTTATTTTGATATAAGGTTTTGAAAATAATGTTATATTATCCTTAAAAAGTTTTGTCAATTACAAGCTCACAGCGTCTGACTTTGTGCCACGCTGCAAGCTCGTACATCTGCTATTTTAGAAAAAAACAACAACTTTTGAGTAATTTTGATTTTATTTCAACATAAATCTTATCTTCTGGGGGGGGGCATGGCTCCAAACATTTTCAGATGGGGGTCTGCGGCCAAATCATACAGTATCAATTGGGGGTCCTTGACATGAAAAAGTTTGAGAACCACTGGTGTAGAGAGACGGGACGCCAAGGGCAGAGTCTGTGCACTAACAGGGCTGAGCCACCAGACACCTCATGTCTATCACTCAAACACAGTACATGTGAGCAACACACTGCCAGGAAAACGAAACCACTTGTTGCTGTCGGGCAGTAACCGTCTCCATATTTTAACTTTTTGTGTTTTTTCGTAAGTTATATGCCCTACATGATCATACTACAGCATCACACAGAAGCATCAAAGATAGCAGATCCACAAGCTCAAAACGCTTTGAGTAGATCTTCTACTTTTGCTATTTTTATATGAGGTTTCCACCCAGCAGAGACGATGTCACTGTACGATGGTGAAAATAGCAAAAATAGACGATCTACAAGCTCACAACGTGACATGTTTTGAGATTGCTTGTAGATTGGCTATTTTAGTTTTTTTGGGAAAAGTTTCACTTATAATTACATGCACCAAGTAGAGACACCTGATTGAAAGTCGGAAACAAAATCATTTTGGCTTGAAACAGCTCCAATTTGAAACAATGTGAAGTAAACAAGAACTTCAGCGTTGAAGACAGAAGAAGTCAAAGACAGTTTTGAGTGTTTATCTCTCTCTTGAAAGCACGTTGCTGTTATTTGACTAACATCTGAACATCCCAATTTTCTACTCGCGGTGTAATCACCGCATAGCAAAAGTAAATCATCACAGAACAATCTGTTTTATCTACAATATGATTAAATCAGCGAACGTTCGCCGACCACCAATCACCGAAAGCTGTTGTTTATCTGTTGAGGGCCAGCTGCAATGCATGGGGGAAAAAGAGGAGAATCAATCTCAACAATTCTTCTGGCTGTCTGCCACTTTCCGCACTTGTAAGGTAGTTTACACAAAGCCAATCATCCTGCATTTGTTTTTCGGGCCAAATAATCACTCTCGATAGGCAGGTGGTTTTCTCTTCTTTTTAAAGCATTGGTTCTCAAACTGGGGTCCGGGGACCACTACAAGGGTCCTTGAGGGGGGGGGGGGGGGGGTTCCAAGCTAAATGACTGATAGATAGGGGTCTGTAACTCTCAACAAGGTACAAATGGAACCAAATGGACCTGTACCCGAATCTTTACATAAAACAATATATTATTTTTTTAGGGACCCCGTGGAACCCCCCCAAGGGCCCCACTTTGAGAACCACTGACATAAACCACCGAAAATAGCCGATCTACAAGCTCACAACACATCACAGTAGTATACTTAAACACTGATAACAGTGCCAATCTATTTCTGGTTTAATCCAAATCCGCAACACAGTCTCATAGTAATACTAGAAAATGTGCTCCTCGGAGCACAGGTCTCCGCCAGTACTGTTCCTGATTAATCCTGTCTTACCTATTTATATTACATATTGTCACGTGTCACTTGACCAATGTTAGCTTGGCTGATGGACGCTCACTTCAAAAAATATAAATGATTGTCACCTATTTATAGGTTTTTATTTCATCATGCGTCTCGCTAGCCAATCAAAGCAAAGAGTCAGCCAATCACGGTACGTGTCACGTGAAGCTTGACCAATGTTAGCTTGGCTGAGACGGACGGACACACGGAAGGACGGAGACGAAAACATACTCTCCACCATACTGGCGGAGACAATAAGCAGGATGTTGAATGGGTTCTGCACACCGCTCTTCCATCCACTATTCTGTCCTTTCTAATTAACAAGGTGTTTTTGGCCCACACAACTACCACTGGCTGGATGCTTTTATATGAGTTAAACTGCACCGTTCTTAGAGTGAGCGACAGTCCCTGGAGGTTCTGTTGAACAGGAAACCTCTCGACTAGAGCACAGGCCGTTTCATCGGTTTGGCCGACATATCAGCCATTATTTGGATATTTTGACGACATTGGTACCTGCAATTATCTAGTCTTAATTTGTAGGCCTATCCACTTTCAACTTGGCATCCCTGTTTAGCCCATGTCATTACAATGCGCAATACAATTTCTTTCTTTTTTTAGAGAGAGCTTTATTATTATTATTATTATAAATTAAATGTTCTATTAATTATTATAAATTAAATGTTCTCAAATAGAATCTTTATTGATGAGAATATTTTGCACTTTTTGACAAAACCGATCGATAATCGATAATCCAAAATCGAGACCGGCATTGGTCACAAAAATCTGGCATCATTCGGGTTCTACTCTTGACGTCTTTAAATGTTTTCTAAATGAAGTTGCATTCATCCACAAGCATCATTCATTGTTTGGAGGCTGAAGGTTTTTTTTTTCCTTTGTGCTGAATCATTCCTTTCTGAATATAACATAAAACAACTGTGCAAGAAATGGACATGAGCGTAAGCGTAGGAGGCTCTTTGGATGGAAACGTTTTCCATTTAAGCAGTGGGACTTCAAACATGTTTCTCCTTGAACTTCAGGTGTACTCAGAGATTGTGTGGGATATATTTTTACTTCAGGTTGACATTTCTCTCTTTTCAAAGTGCAGAGCATGAGTGCCTGCGGGTTCACCCATTGTGAACGGTGTGTAGCTGAGATTGCTTTAGCGTAACCTTGGAACGGATGGAAGGGAGTATTATGCTTCCATTTGTCTGCTTTTTGTTGTTGTTGTTAGTGGTGGAAAGAAACTAAGTGTACATTTACTCAAGTACTGTACTTAAAGGTGCACCACCCATTTTCAACCTGGTCTTCATATAACATTGCAGAAACCTCTTATTTCCATATTTTAACCTTTTGTGTTTTAACCTAATGTTCTACTTGATTATACTACAGCGTCACACAAAAGTATCAAAAATGGCAGATCTGCAAGCCCGAAACACGGCACGAAGCGGTTTGAGCTTGTAGATCTGCTATTATTGATACTTTTGAATTTGAATTCTGAAAAGTAACAGTTTTGGACATACAGTATGAGGTTTGCACCCGACAGAGACGATAATTTGTCCTCCTCACTAATTATAAGATGGCCTACCAGTGACATCATTGGTATTTTACTGATAAAAGAACATGTTCTTCTATTGCAGCATGCTTTTTAATTTCGACACGTTGCTGTACTGTTTTCACAATGCATGTACAGAACCTTGTAACTCTTTGGGGGGACCATTGTAATTTTTGTTTTTGTAACTTTGATTGCCTGTGATTTGGGCCTTTCTTTCATCCTGTGATGTCTAATTAATTTGCAATGAAGCAGAGATTGCTCTAAAATGGAACCAGCCCAAACAGGGCTGAGCAGCTCACCTACAGGGAGGTAAATTGGACATCACACTGTGTGATGATGATGATGATGATGATGATGATGATGATGATGATGTGGTCCGGAAGAGGAAGAGGAGGCACGTTTCTTCATAATTACTCATCTATAGTTTCTTGCAGGAGAATGTGTACTTTGCAATAGCACATCGAAAAGCTCATGGCTTGTAGATCTGCTATTTTTGCAGACTCTTGCAATAATTTAGGGAGGTTTTTGGTCCGTTTTTGGTCCGACAGCAAGCCAACTACAAGAACAAAGCGAACCGTATTTCACAGGCTCTGGGTTTGTTTCCACACGCCAGTGGTTCTCAAAGTGTCACAATCACGGCCCCTGTTGTGTCCCTGTTTAGTGTGCTTCTGCCCCTCCCTTGCCCTGCTCCTATTTCCCCTCAGCCAATGTCCTACTCTCCCTTCTACCTGAGGTCAAGAATCTGATTGCCTTGAGTGCCTGTGAGGACTAGCCTGTGAGGACTAGCTAGTCTGGTTGGGTGACAAGCTCCTGAGTCTATAACGACTATGTTTTTCTGTGAGTTCAGTGCTGGGTCATAAGTTGTAGTGTCAGGTCCTGTTTGTCAGTTATAGTCCAAGTTTATGTTCAAGTGTTATGGTTGTATTCTATGTGTAAGTGTTTCGTAGTTACCTGTCGCATTTAAGTAAAGTCTGTCAACTGCATCACTTTTGTCTCCTGGGTTTGGTTTGAGTTCTTGGGTTCCTGCATTTGGGTCCTACACCTCCTGATCCTGACACAAAGTTGATTCCATGGACTCTCTTGGTTCCTTTTAGGGGGGGTCTAAATTGACACTTACACAGTGTACATTTGTACACTGTCAGAGTTGGAAGTTGGAAGTTTGAGAACCATTGCCATACACTACAGCGCAGTGTTAGATAAGGTTCTCAGAACCTCATTTGGGCCCTGCTCAGGAGGTAGTACTAATAAGCCTAAGTTCTGGGAACCCAGAATGTGTATACTTTCAAAATATTTCACACATTGTGAGCTTGTAGATTGGATTTTTCACTATTTTATGACTTTATGATTTTATTCTTTTATGACGTACAGTACCTCCTCCTTCAACATTTATTCAAGTAGTAGCAACAGCAGTAACGATGACAGCAATAACAATGGTATAGAGGCAGTATAATGTAATATTATAGTGTAGTTGGCTAATGGTATAATATGATACAGTGTAATAATAATTAGATAGTATATAATGGTATTAGGGATGGGCATTTGGACCTTTTTTTGTAAACATGTAACTTTTGGACTGTGGGCGATTAACCATCTATGACGTCATATCAATAATATTCTGTTAATATTTTATACTTTTTTTATAATTAGTTAATTTCAGTTATTTAGTCTTAAACGGTTAGTGACACATTCCAGTTAACCGTCCTATCCGTAAATGGTGTAATATAATACCAATACAAATAATGATAATTCAATTCAATTAAAACTTTATTCCAGACACTAGAGTACATACAAATATTAGACAGAAAATTATAAAATAAAATAAATCAAACAGCTAAAAAAACATAACATCATAACTAGAGGCTGACTCTCCAGTGTTTACACAGCCTGGATGAGTACAGAAGACAGCTCTTCCGAGGATTGACTATATCCTCAAGAATACTGTTCCGGGACTCATCCAGGCGAGACATACATAGTGTCTTAAGTGTGTGTCTTAAGAGAGCCTCACATGTATGGATTCCACACGTTACAAACAGGTGAGGGACCTTAAGTAGAATCCTCAGGGCATCATTTTAGGCCACCTTTAGCCTCCGCATGCCACCTTTCTTGTATGTGCAGTGCACCACAAGTAAGCTGTATACACGGGAGTGCCCATTAAGACATGAGGCCGATTCGACAAATGCCTTCTGAATCAGTTGTTCTCACACTTTCAAGATTTTTCAAAACTATCAAAAAATAGCAGATGTACAAGCTCGCAGCGCGGCACGAAGTGAAGCTTGTATATCTGCTATTTTTGCTATTTTTTAATAGCCAATGCAAAAATAAAAAAATGACACTTTCTGACGCTTTCCAGGTTTTAATGGGTTAAATAGTGCACACTTGATAGGACTTGGACACATACAATCATAGAATCAGCATATTAGCCTGGGCATAAAGTTATAATAATAATAATAATAATAATAATATTAATAATAATAATAATAATAATAATAATAATAATAATAATAATAATAATATGTAATAGTGTACTACAATATACAGTACTGTAGTAGCAATCCACAGTCGTGCTCCATGGAAAGAGCCAGTCGAGTTCAGCAGAAGGCAGAAGTGCGTGAGCAGGTTGATCCTGCCACCATCACCAGAGATAATTGAACAGGAGCAGATGTGACGGATCCACATGAATGTTCACAAGCTTCTTCAATTAGTGTGAACTCTTCCTGTGACAGATGGCAGACTGTGACTGGCATCCCAAATGAGCTGGGACGGTGGGACAGGTGACAGCCGGGTCGAATCATTCAAACTGGCAGTAATCGAAGTAGCCTTGAGTACCGTACTTTCAAGCACATTCAACAGCTGACTTAAAGGTTATGCTTAACACATTCCATTCCAGAGTTTAATATCATAATGTACTCACCAGTGCCAGCGATTTATTGTTGTTTTTTGTTTTTTTCACCTCGCCACAGACCTCGCTAAATACCTTATGACCGTGCGTTAAACTGTTTGTAGACACACAGGGTAGCTGTGTGAATGGCCCAGAGAAGAAATTTTCAATCGGCGACATTCCATTTTGAAGTAGTCGCAGTTTCTATTAAACAGCGTTCAGCACGGAGAAAAATAACACAGAGATAATGGCGGATTAGCGGAAGCTTTAGAGTGGCGGCGGATGAGAACGAAAATCTTCGATTGACATTAATTTCCGTTTCCGATGTGCTACAATGAAATGTGTCACTGCGAGAGAGGCCTACAATTAAATGTGTCACTGCGAGGGGAAAAAAAAGAAAAAGACCACTTCGCGTAGATCTACGCGACTGGCACGTTGCGCTGTTATTTAGGTTCGCGTTTTGATGCCAGTACTTTTGTACTTAATACTGTATAAGACTACTACGCTGTGGTATTGCTACTTTTACTCAAGTAAAACACAATTCCGAGTACTTCTTGCACCACTAGAGTGTTGCCTTGGCACGGATTGGAGGAGTATGCCTTCATTAATTTTCTCTGCTTGTTGTATTGTAAGGCAAAACGCAGCGCAATCTCAAGTGCTGTGTGAACGATAATAACGTATCAATACAAACACTCTGCCTTAAAACCCATTACAGAAGGTCAAAACTAGCACAAGGAAGCTAATATGTTTATTATTATGACAAGATACCATATCTGCCCCAGAAACTGCTGCCCTAGAAGTGCCTGCGTTTACTTTGGCTCCCTTCACTTCGCATCGCTGCACATTGGAGAGATTTGTGCTTTTAATTAAATTTGACAGGATTTCAAACAACTGCAGATGGGTTATATATCTTCTCCACCCATTTATTTATATATAAGTGACGCTCGCCTCGCGGCTCCTTCCCCCCAGTATAGAGGAGACCACTCCCAGTATAAAGGCACTGGCCAGATTGGAAACATACATTATGTCTCCATATGGAAGATATTGACATCTGGCACCCACCAGCTCTCCATCACTCATCACTCCGGCACACACACACACACACACACACACGCACACACACGCACACACACGCACACACACGCACACACACACGCACACACGCAGACACCACACACCACACACCACACACTGAAGAGAATAACTCTGCTGCCGAATCCCCCCTACTCATCAGGCTTACAGTCACCTTACGTAAGACAGTGGTTCAATGTTTTCATGCCAAGGACCCCCAAATTGATATGTACTGTATTTGGCCGCAGCCCCCATTAGAGAAGATTTGTGAAAAAAAAATGAAAAAAAACAAAATCTAAATTATCCCAAATATTTAAAAGAATTTTCAAGAGTTTTAAAATAATTTATAAAACAGCGGATCCAACTAATTGCGATGCGACACGTGGGCTGGTAGATCAGCCATTTTCCAATGGTCGGAGTCTAAAATCACCTCATCGATCTGAAGCGCCTGAACAAGCAACACATTCTCACACCCGTGACGTCAAAACGGTTGGGTGGATTTGACCAATCCGTCAGACATTTGATGTGATGGGACGCTTCATAATGATTTACCATTTCTGTGCCTCATCGGTATGCAACATGTAAGCGGTGCTGAGTCGGCAGAAGTGGCAGGCACGGCACGGCCAATCGCTCTCACCTAACGACTTGCTCGAGGGTGCCTCGCGGGCAGTGGTGTAAAGTCATGTATCAAAAAACATGTACTCAAGTACTGTACTTAAGTACAGTTTTGAGGTATTTTGACTTTCTTCAGTATTTACAATACTTTTACTTCTACCCCACTACATCTCAGAGGAAAATATAGTACTTTTACTCCACTACAATTATATGAAAACTTTAGTTACTAGTTACTTTGTAGATTTTGATTATTATTAAAAAACACACCAACCACTTCAGCCCTATATATATATTTCGGCCATTTGAAAATAGCAGATCTACAAGTTCACAATGCGTCGCAACGCAAAGTATTGTGAGCTTGTGGATCGGCTATTTTGATACCAATACTTTTGTACTTTACTCAAGTACATTTAGAATTCCGGACTTTTACTTGTAACACAGAGTATTTCATTGCAGTATTGATACTTTTTCTTAAGTAAAGAATGTGAGTAGTACTTTTTCCACCACTGCTCGCAGGGCTCAGGTTGGCGTCAGACGGCACGCCTGCCTACAGTAAGTTGGGAGTGAGAAGAGAACGCCTGTAGCAACTCATAATGGAACTATGGCTCATAATGGAATAAGGGTTCATAAAGTAATCATTTGAATGAAGTAAAAGCTCATGGCCTTTCCACATTCCAGTGTGGCATCACGTTAAACGTCTTGACGGATGGTCAGAAGTGTCCCCAAGCCGTCACTATCAGTGGTGGAAAAAGTAATGAAATGTTTTACTTAAGTAAAAGTATCGATACTGCAACGTAGAAATACTCTGTTACTTGAGTAAAAGTACAAAAGTATTGGCATCAAAATGTACGTAAAGTACCAAAAGTAGAAAGTACTCATTATGCAGAATGTCCCATTTCACAAGTTTTCAAATGTATAAAAATCTTTTGAAAGTAGCAGATCTACAAGCTCACAATGCGTCGCATTGTGAGCTTGTAGATCGGCTATTTTCATATGGCCGAAATGTATACAGAGCTGAAGTGGTTAATGTATGTTTTGTAACAATCAAAATCTATAAAGTAACTAATAACCAAAGTTGTCAAATAATTCTAGTGGAGTAAAAAGTACAACATTTGCCTCTGAGATGTAGTGGAGTGCATTCAGGCCTAACCCTCCTTGTGTCCCTGGGCATGTCCTAATAGGGGACCATTTGGTGCTTATAGGTGAACATTCAGTAAAAATAACTCACGACGCATCGCAGCGTGACGCGCTGTGAGCTTGTTGATTGGCTATTTTCCACAAAGAGATTGTTGTTGTTGTCGAGGGAGAAAATGAGAGCGCTTAGGATAAATACCTGGGGCGGGACCCAGGTCAACGAAGTGTATAGGGTTTAAGTGGTCAAGACACCAGTAATGAGAGAGAGTAAAGCGGCTAGGGATAACATGTAATAGCGCACACTGTTAGGAAATCGTCTCTGTCGGGTGGAAACCTCATATTTCCAAAACTGTTACTTTTCAGGATAAAAAAAAAAAGCAGATCTACAAGCTCAAAACACCTTTGATGCTTGGTGTGACGCTGTAGTTACTACAGTGTAGTATGATCAAGTAGGGCGTTCATTTACGAAAAAACACAAAAAATGGAGATGAGAGGTTTCTGCCCCGACAATGACGACATCTGAAGGCGAGTGAACGGAACAGGTTGCATTAACCTCTAACTCACCCTGAGATATACGTGCCGGGAAGGGTTCGGCAGCGCGGTAGCAGCAACACAGTTGTAGTTGTAGTACAGCACGCACGCACGCACGCACGCACGCACGCACGCACGCACGCACGCACGCACGCACGCACGCACGCACGCACGCACGCACGCACGCACGCACGCACGCACACATCTTTATCAGTTCAAGTCATCCATTGAAAAAAAAGTGTGTGGTTGGCTCCACAGAGCTTTGACTTAATGTGGGTGTCAGGAATCATTTGTCGTCTGGTGTAATGCTACACACACACACCAAAACACACACACACACATGCACGCACGCACACACAAACACACACGCACGCACACCCACACACTTATATTACTATACTTGTGAGGACATCAACATTTTATGATGCCGATTTCATGAATGCCATTAAAAAAAAAAATCTGCGATTGTTTAACCCTAACCCTATTAGCCAAAAAGAGCAGATCTGCAAGCTCACAACTTGTGCCACGTTGTGAGCTTGTGGATCAGCTATTTTCAGTTTTTGCTTAACCTCTAATTGTCTAATCCTAATCCCAACCTGTTTCTTTTCCAAATTGTAAAACCTAAGCATTTATATATATATTTTGAACCGTAAAACAAAGATTTCTCTTGTGAGGAGCAGGAAATGGTGCTCACAATGTCTATTTCTCACCTTCTACTATACTTGTGGGGACATTTGGCGTAGACGAGTAGAGTAATACAAGTATACGCACGCACGCACGCACGCACGCACGCACGCACGCACGCACGCACGCACGCACGCACGCACACACACACACACACACACGTGCGCGCACAAAACATTTCCCACATGCCTTGATGGCTCATCTCTCAGGTCATACTTGTCAGCCGTGACATTTGAAAAGGATTGCCATTTTGCATTCTGTCAGGACACCATCTGTGTGGATTTGAGGAGATGTGTGCTATCGCTCCAGCAATCGGCAACGGCCCTACGTTTGTCATTGAGCTTCGGCACGCCAACCAATCAGTATTCACCGCACCTCTCTCTCAAAGAGAACATTCCACGTGCACTGATGTGTCATAAGGGGGGGGTGTTTCTAAAGTATAGTTGCTTTGGGCTTGCGTCCTATTGTTTAAAACCAGTGGTTCTCAAACTTTTGACCCCCACATTAATGTGTATTTGTCTGCAGACCCCCCATCTGAAAATATTGTGTGACAGGGACGATGTGTGTGTTGAATGTCTCAAATAGCCGTGTGTGTGTGTGTGTGTGTGTGTGTGTGTGTGTGTGTGTGTGTGTGTGTGTGTGTGTGTGTGTGTGTGTGTGTGTGTGTGTGTGTGTGTGTGTGTGTGTGTGTGTGTGTGTGTGCGTGCGTGCGTGCGTGCGTCTGGCCGGCCGGCCTAGTCGCGTCTTCTGGGCTTGTTATCATGGACCTCGTCGCTTGTTTCTCTTGCAAAGTGTGGCAACACTGCCTCTCAACCATGCGAGGGTGTTACAGTTATAGGAACCATGTTTATTATTGCCATAGGCGTGCCACAATTTAGAAGTAGGCATACCCTGTTGCAAGTATTGGCGTCATTATATACTTACCAAAAGTAAAAGTACTCATTGTGCAGAATGTCCGGTATTACACGTTTTTCCAATATTGCTGATCTACAAGCTCACAATGAGTGCAATGCATTGTGAGCTATAATAGTATAGTATAAAATAGGCCTCAATTGTTTTTATTTTACTGTATGTTTTGTAATAATAATCAAAATCTACAAAGTTACTTAAGTAAAGTTTCCAAATAATTTGTGTGTAATAAAAAGCACAATATTTGCCAACCCTCAAATTCCAAAAAGGGTGGAAACTCAGGTGCAGAGACAAAATAAAGTTTATTGAAACAAAACTACTTAACTGAAGTATGCAACATTTTAACGGCCAGTAGATCTAACAAAAATCCCCAAACAAACAAAAAAACATTGTTTTTTTTCAAACAAAAGGCTAGTTCACTAATTCAGCTACTAGCGTACCTTCAAAAACAAAATGAGTGAACCTTAAAGACACCAGTTGTACCTGTAATGTACTGTCAAGGACTCAGCACTCAACTGAATGACAAACAGGGTTTAAATACACAAACAAATCAAGGCAATGACACTGAAACAAAACAAACCTCAGGTGTGGTGGTTAACAACAGGGCAGGGAAAACAAAACACACATGCACTTACTTACAATGAGATTTAAAATCTACCTTCCATGTGTTGTCACAGATGTGTGACAGAGATGTTGAATTAATTAATCCTACAGCCATAGAGATAAACAGGACGGATATTTCCGTTTAGAGCAACGATGTGCTTGTTTGCTTAGAGTATCCCGATATGTTCCTGTACTGTACTCACATGTATTTATATATATTTAGTTTATTATTACTATAATTAGTTTTATTTATTTATTGCAATTCTTTAGCATTTCCCTGCAGTTGTCAGATCCCTGAATGAGGAAATGGCCAAAAAAATAAAACATAAGAACCAAAAATAATGGAATGAAACAAACACATTTTTACTGTACTTACACTGTATACGTGTACTTATATGGTATACGTATCGCAATGCGACACATTGTGAGCTTGTAGATGTACTCAAGCTATTTTCACTATTTTAATTTTAAAGGTTTCCAACCGACAGCAACGATATTTGACTTTACACTGCTGCTAAATATAGAAAGATACAGGATATATTACGCCTCTGCTGTGCACCTTTTGACACTGCTGCTATAATATACGCAATGTCTCCATCTTAGACAGGACCCTAAGCCTAACTTTTATTTCTATCGTATCCAGTTCTTTTGTCCTTATTTTCAAATTGTATTATTCTTGTGTTTTATTACTATTACCTTGCTGTCGGTTCCACCGACACTTCGCTGCTTGTACAAAGATTAAGCTATTTTCACTAGTTTGGGTCCCGGGGAGACATCACATTTCTCTTTTAGGTCACAAGCTAAAAGGTTTACGAACCACTGATCTAGAGAGACATAGGAAACGGGGAGAGAAAGAACAGGGGAGTGCTGCAAACATCCGCCCGGTAATTGAACCAGGGACTCGCTGTGCCTGGTTCAATTCCCGGTGGTCCGTGGTATGTGCCCTAATCACTCGGCTATCGGGTAGTCAATTATTTCTTACACCTTTTTCCTCCCAGTATAGTCGTTAAATGTCAATTAATTCCTTCCCACACATTTCTGCCACTGCTGTTGCACCCTATTGGTTCACCTGCCAGTGAGGAACCCCAACCGGGAGGACTCCTCCTGTTCAACACCACCCCTACTGACAGGCGCCGCCCCAGCCCGTAGGAGTACATAGACATATATTGTATACAGTACGCAGACTCTGCACTGGCCACTGGGGCCGCCCGTTGACGTAGCCGCCATATTAGCTGAGTCAGCTTGTCATAACATAAGTGTAGTGGAGGGGGATCGTAGGGGAGCGACGCTCGTGCACTTTTAAAAATAGGATTTTGGTTTTGGTCAATTGATTAACCACTTGAACCCCAGCATCCATATTCTGGAAAAAACATTAGCCAAACATATCAGAGCTCACAGCTTGAGCTTGTAGATTGGCTATTTTTGGCGAACAGATTTGGTGTAGAGGGAAAAAAGGGGGAAAATGTGCTCCCCCACTTCTAAAAGTAGCACTACACCGATGGTCATAGCTCCACTGCAAGAAATATGCCTGAGGCGTACAGTACAGTACCTGAGGCTAAAACTTTTCTTCTGTTTTGTAACCATTACTGTTATTATCTACATAAGAAAATGTGTTTTGCAATGTAAACCCACATTTAACCAAACCACATGAATAATCGGTTCAAGAATTCAGTGAGTTATGATGATTTTAATAGTGAAGAGACCTCCTGCTTCAATAGAGATTCATGCATTATGAGCTATGGTGATTTTAATTGTGGAGAGACCTCCTGCATCAATAGACATACTACATGCATTATGAGCTATGGTGATTTTAATTGTGGAGAGACCTCCTGCTTCAATAGACATACATGCATTATGAGCTATGGTGATTTTAATTGTGGAGAGACCTCCTGCTTCAGCAGACATTCGTGGGGCAGCATACAGTATGTGCATTAAGCTCTCCCTATAAATTATGGCGGCCGTGACGAAGCATTGCTCCAATGAACAGCAGCGGCCAATGAGGTATCTGTGTGTATTATATCGTTGTTGTCGGGCAGAAACCTTGTATCTCCATATTAGCCTCGCGTGGCCAGACTATATATCACTGCGTGGATATGAGTCTGGTGCTTCTTTGAGGACGTTTTTTCCCCAAGGGGCGGGATCAAAAGAATGGCGTTGGACGCAATTGGTTAGACCTACAACCAACTACCAATTACAGTCTCCCATATTTGAATACTGTGCCCTGATTGGTCACCCCAGACTTCCGGAGCAGGAAATGTAACGGAGCGGTGCCAGACCCAAATCACAGAGGGCAATCTTTTTTTTCCACTGGCAGATTCGTCTGGTCCCAGGCTATCTCCATATCTCCATATTTTCATTTGACTTTTTATGTATTTTTTAAAAATAAATGAATGCCCTACTTCATCATATAAGAGTATCATAGCTGTGACACATTGTGAGCTTGTAGATTGGCTATTTCAACTATTTTAAAACTTAAAAAAATAAAATAATAGAAAAGGAATTGCTTTTGGACATACAGTACAAGGTTTCCATCCAACAGCAGCGATATATGGGACTATGTGCTGATGCAGAAGCACAGGTCACCCTTCCCAGTGGTGGAAGAAGTACTCACATTTTTAACTTTTAAAAGTAAAAGTATCAATACTGTAATGCAGAAACACTCTGCTACAAGTAAAAGTCTTGTATTTAAAATGTACTTGAAGGTTGGGTAAGTGATATATATATAGGCTATATATTTTTTTTGTTTTTGTTAAAAAGGTTAAAGTACTATATTCTGATAGTAATCATTGCTACAGAGCGTTTGTTCGGTCACAGGGGTCTCTAGCTCTTTAGTAAACAGTTATAGTACATTTTCAGGTACAGTAGGTGACAACATTTAAGCCATTCAGGAGAGAGCACTGACAATGCCTCCTTTTACTGAACAAACCCTCTATAGCAATGAGTACTATCAGAATATAGAGCTACACTTATTTTAACCAAAGTAAATCACTTACCCTACCTTTAAGTAAAAGTACAAAAGTATTAGCAAGTACCAAAAGTAAAAGTACTCATTATGCAGGATGTCCCGTTTCACAAGTATCATGTGAAGTTGTAGATGAGTTTGTAGATAGGCTATTTTCAAATTACCAAAGTTTAAATAGGCCTGAAGTGGTAAATGTATGTTTTGTAATAATAATCAAAATCTACAAAGTAACTAGTAACTAAAGTTTTAAAATAATTGTAGTGGAGTAAAAGTACAATATTTGCCTCTGAGATGTAGTGGAGTAGAAGTATAAAGTATTGAAGTAAAAGTACCTAAAACATTTATTTAAGTACAGTACTTGAGTAAATGTACTTTCCACCACTGTGTTCAGTAGCTTTCGTCTGCTGAACACAGCCAATTGCAATAGTTTTCACACACTCAGACAAGCCGGACGCAGTGGATCTGAACACCTGGACTCGCTGGTGGACGGTGAACGGGGTACAGTACATTACCCCTGCACCACCCGAGCCAGTGCCTGCACTCTCATTTATGTCAGAGCGTATCTAGCCCAGAGGCAGCACAGGCATACCTCTATACACATTTATATCTAGTTGTGGTCGAGTGGATAAACCTTGTATATGTCCAAAAGCGTTATATTGTTCAAGAAATGGTCAAAATAATCTGTGGTCCAATTAGTAATGAGCTTCCATTGGTTCAATGTATAAAAAAACGCACACACACTTAACCACATTCACTTTCAAAATGTTTAAAAAATATCAAAAAGCAGATCTACAAGCTCAAACGCCAATTTAGCTTGACACTTTTGTACAACGAGGTGATTCATTCATGAAAAAAAACATAGAAAGTTGAAATGTGGAGATACAAGGTTTCTGCCCGACAGCGACAATGTTCACCTGAGTGCGCTCATGTTGCTAGGAGACAGTGTCAGAACCATCACATTTTGAGGTACTTACTTTACTCGAGTATTTAAATTTTTGGTTTTTCTACTAGCTCACGTTGTGAGCTTGTAGATCAGCTATTTTTGAAAAGGTTTGACAAATCTTGACTTTGGTACTGTAAGTTTATTTCGATTACTTTTACTCAAGTAACATTTTTAACAAGTATTTTTTATTTTGTGGTATTGGCTTTTATTTAAGTAATACAGAAAATAAAATAAATCTGAGTACCTCCTCCACCACTGGGTCTTGGAACATTCACTGTTGTTATTTGCTGTCCTTTTGAAATCATATAGACAGACAGACAGACAGACAGACAGACAGGCAGGCAGGCAGGCAGGCAGGCAGGCAGGCAGGCAGGCAGGCAGGCAGGCAGACAGACAGACAGACAGACAGACAGACAGACAGGCAGGCAGGCAGGCAGGCAGGCAGGCAGGCAGGCAGGCAGGCAGGCAGGCAGGCAGGCAGACAGACAGACAGACAGACAGACAGACAGACAGACAGACAGACAGACAGACAGACAGACAGACAGACAGACAGACAGACAGACAGACAGACAGACAGTCAGTCAGTCAGTCAGTCAGTCAGTCAGTCAGTCAGTCAGTCAGTCAGTCAGTCAGTCAGTGAGGGTATGCGGTTACTCTAACTCAGAGATTAGACGCCTCTGCCCTGCACAGTCTGATAGAAATCACAAAGCCTTAATAACAGAAATAGTCTATGTACGTTTAATTAATTGCAAAACATGACACCCCTTATTTAAAACAGATGGCGAATGCATTCTTCTCTTTATAGGGCCTACACAGGTAATAAAATTGCCTGTGAGACCTTTGTGAATTGAACCTCACAGTCAGCAGTCAGTCAGTCTGTCTGTCTGGCTGTCTGTCTGTCTGTCTGAGAGAGAGAGAGATTGTCATTACGGCTGCATCTCAACATGGAGTGTAGTCCGTTCTGCTGTGCTCATCCAGGCAGTTGGCCAGTAGTCACTTTGAGTGGCAATTGGGGCAAACGCAGTCAGTGGGGCAAACGCAGTCCGCACCAAAAATATTTACGATTCTGTCCCTATCGGTACATAACTCGGACGGCGCTGATTCGACTAGCAGACCATCGGCTGGTCGTCGCTGGCACTCGCGCCTGGGGGCGCTCGGGCGCGACTCCTCAGCCTCAAGGTCTGCTGAGTCGGCGTGCCTCCGTCCTGGTCCAAAACTATACTTTATCGGCGAAAAAAAGTAGAATAAGCCAACATAGATATACCATTAATAATGAAAAAGATACCCATTTGTTAATTGTTCAACACTTTATGACACATGGGATTGATGCTATAAAAGTATGCGGTCTGGAATACAATGACCGCTGGACAATTGGATAGAGAAGATTCCATGAAAAACAATGGATTGCAAGACTCAGCACAAAATATCCAGGGGGGTTAAACTTCTAAACTGCCCAACAGAACTGAAACTATTCACATATTATTACTAACCTAAACAATGTAGTTGATCACCTACATCAACCACAGAGTTGAGTGGGAGATCTCATTGTTGAGTTAATGAGAATATTAATGAAGACACATTGATACCAAGAGCCATCAGCAATTGGACCATCAACAGGGAGCTTATTGTCTTCCAAATTGGAGGTGTGAACATCAGAACTGTGGATATCCTAACTGGGTTCCAAGACTGTAGCTTTTTGGCATCTATCCCTTAGTTATAAATTATAGTGTAAACACATCTTTAAATGGAATTAAGAAATAGTTTTAATCCGAGGGTATGCGGTTACCCTAACTCAGAGATTAGACGCCTCTGCCCTGCACAGTCTGATAGAAATCACAAAGCCTTAATAACAGAAATAATCTAGGTAAGCTTAATTAATTGCAAAACATGACACCCCTTATTCAAAACAGATGGCGAATGCATTCTTCTCTTTATAGGGCCTACACAGGTAATACCACAAACTACCTGTGAGACCTTTATGAATTGAACCTCACAGTCAGCAGTCAGTCAGTCAGTCAGTCAGTCATTCATTGGATAGCCCTGCAGGAATGACCCGTCCAGAACCCTGTTTGGTGAATTCCCCAGGCCTCAGAGGACATGGTAAATGTCAGTGGGAGAAACAGCAGCGCTGGCTGTTGGCTGCAACAGAAGAGGAATGAGTCTTTTGTGAAGGGGTTGAGGGGTGGGATTGGAGGTGGCAGCAGGTTCACAGCTCAGCCAAGACAATATCTGAGGAAGACCCCTGTTTCTGTGAGGAAGACCCCCGTGGGAGAGTTCAACATGTCAGGAATGACATGTGAAAGACAGGAATACCATGCTGGGAGCCAGGCTATACACACTGCCATCGCTTCCTGGCTGCACCAGCAAGCAAGCAATCATGTTTGCTTTCTATCAATGTCGCTGGTATGACATGTTCCATGTTGGACTCATACAGATTACATGAACTACTTAATCCCTATATATTTTGTTATATGATAAATAGCGAAAATAGCCCATCTACAAGCTCACACCTTGTAGATCGGCTATTCTCGAACATATCTTTAAAAAGGTGCAATTTCTTTTCTAATTTTATATTTTAAAAACATCTTTGCCTATAATGACACGCCCGAAACAGGGACACCAGGCTGAAAGATGAGATGAGATGAGATGAGATGAGATGAGATGAGATGCGACCAGACCTTTATTTAAATTCAGGAGCCAAAGACAGATTACAGGGCAAGGGAAAAAGTACAGTAGATATACAGCATAATGGAGAGACATCACAGATGAAAGTGGTCAAGGTTTCAATAATGGTCAAATCAAACAAACAAGCAGCCTTTGCTTTGTGGTGTTGGTGGCGTTGGTTTGGGAAGGTTTTCATATGTGGAATGGTGTCCCCTGTAGAGACGGATGAGGACAGGTCAGGGTGAATCAGACTATTATTAGGGCCATAGATCACTGGCTGACAAAAACACACCATCAGCAACTGATAAAAGTTATCACACTGCATGACGCCCCTTCGCTATATAACACTGTAGCACAGTGTGTTCAGTCTCCAAGTAGCAGAAAGCTACAATCTGGAACTTATTTTATTCAATAAAATGATATTTTAATGAGTATGTTTATACAATACAAGTAAGACTCGCGAACGCTGGAAGCGAACGCAGCTCGAAAATATTGTGTGTGTATGTGAGTGTGTGAGTGTGTGTTTTGACTGTAGCTTCACTCTGGCGCACTCTGTTGGCCGCACCCAGGCAGTGCACTGCACACAGACACACACACACACAAGCCGAGCAGAGTTCCATAGTAGGCTCCACTTGGGCGGAGGCGCGGCTTCCTTCCGCGTTCGCAATAACTAGTACAACTGCAGTGATTGGAGGTGGTCTTTCTAATCTTCCATTTAGACATTTAGACCTCTCCCATGGCAAAGTGGCCATTTCCTCTTGACTGAAGGATGACCAGATCCAGCGACAATAATGATAACGTATTACTTAAGTTGCCATTTAATGCGTTGATGTCATATTTTACCACAGGCCTAATGTATCACATTTTGTTATTAACCGGCTGTAGCCAAGGGGATATTTCTTAAAACAAGCTTGTAAATAACTGAGCGTTCTTGATTCTGTACTTGAACTTGCATTCTTGTTTGATTCTCTTTTTAGGCTACAGAGGTGTACAGCTCCGGTAGTTCTCACTGGGTGAAAAGCAATGATTTTGGGAGGGTATCCCTCAGGCATACCCCTGATACTTAAGGGAGTATGTGTGTGTATGCTGCCCTCATTCATTAATGTACCACCTCCCACATACCTCCCACATATTCAGGTGTATGTACCATTTCTGAGACCTTCATTTGCATTTACCCCCTGTGGTGTCTGGCCAGCAAGGACCTCACACACCCACCCCTCCCACCCCTCTCACCCTTCCACCCCAACCACTTCTGAGCATGTGCAGAAAACTACATTTGATTGGAAGCTGTGGCTTATAACCCCACCCACCCACCCCACATTCTGCATGCTAATTCTTGGATAAACCCCCTAGTTTATACCCCCCCCCCCTCAGTGGGAAGGGTGGTTTATAGCCCCCCCCCCCCTCCCAGGGGCTGTGGCTTGTCCCCCCCCCCACCCCCAGTGGGAGGGGTGGTTTATAGTCCCCCCCCACTACCTGCACTAATTTTATATATATATATATATATATATATATATATATATATATATATATATATATATATATATATATATATATATATATATATATATATATATATATATATATATATATATATATATCCACACACACAAACAATATAGAAAAACACATGGCAGAACTCATGTAATTATGTTTATTGATCAAGAAAAATACATTTATACAAAACAATGGAACAGGAGCACACAGATAAGGTAAACTGTTTCAAAGAAGTATTTTGTTCCAGGGACCCCAGAAGCAAAGATTTGAGTTAAAAATGTTCACTCTAAAAATATATATATTCAAATATTCTGAATCAGAATCAGGTTTATTGTCACATCACAGGTTTAATTAAACAAAGTGGGTGAAATGTGTGTCTATATACTCACACTAGTACCTGAGATAAGATATGTGCATGAACATAGCAGCAATGTATACTGTGCATGATATACTTATGGACGTTAGTTAAGGTGCTTGGGAAAAAAAAGTCAAAAGTCAGTGCGTTATGCACAGGATTACAGTGCAAAATGTCAGTGTGTGTCGACCGCATAATCCACATAGACTGACATATAGTCAGCAAGTAGTGCCATGAGGAAGAGCAAAGAAAAATAGCGGGAAAAGGAAAACAAAGTCACTTGTAGGCTACTCATGTAATCCACGGGTGGGTCCAAGGAAGAGCTAAATCCAAGTCATGTGTCCCTGGTATAATCCACAGGAAGAAATACAGAAAATAAAGAAATATATTTTGTTCCAGGGACCCAGAAGCAAAGATTTGAGTTAAAATGTTTGCACTAAAAACATAGTCCTTAAGCTCTTTGTCGTCAAGCATTGGGTCCTGGAGAACACAGCGTTTGGTACAAGGTCCTGGAGATGATCTTGTGAACTTCTTCCTGCTGGAGGGCTGAAGATCCAAAATGGAAGTCCATCTTTGGAGTTGCTCTGTGTCCTCAAGCATTGGGTCCTGGAGAATGCAGCGTTTGGTATGAGGTTTTGGAGATGATCTCCTGAACTTTGGACTGCTGAAGATCCAAAATGGCAGTCCTTGAAGCCTTGAAGAAAAACAGAAGAAGAAAAAAAGAATTACAATTATTTCTTTTCAATTATAACACAGGGGTCTTTGAATACAAAAAGACAAAACAATGCCCTGTAAGTAGGCTACAATAAGAAATACAGGTTTGCTGTTTTCTGCAGGTCTAGCCCACTCTATTAAGATGCAAATAGCTTATGTGAATACTGTGAGTGTATTATGCATGTGCGCTTACCTTTTATAAAAACAGGATCAACATTACAGAAACTAATGCTTAGTTCTCCTAAAAGATGAGCTGCAACATCAATATTATGTGGAGAATTTACCCTGTTGGAAGAGAAGAACCGTGTTAGTTTTCAGTCATGTGCAATTTTTTTTATCAGTTAAAACATTTCCCCAGGACAGGAACTCAATCCACAGGCCTACCTCGCCCCACTATCCCCCACCACAAATCAAATTGGTGGGGCTTGGTCTCCCCTCTTACTAAAGCATGATTGTGATATAGTTGAATTTGGTTACTTACACTTCTTTTGGATTGAATTTGTGGTTATTCTTCTCCGAGTTGTGTAGACGCCTCACAGCCTCCTGTAAACAGCATGATTATAAAAGGTCAATTTGAGGAAATCAATGCTTTTGGCAAACCACCAAAGGAATACCAAAACACTCGCCCCAAACACAGTCACCCGGGCGCAAATCCGGTACATATCCGATAAAATCTCTACCTGGTATTCCCCCTAAAATGGTGGCGATCGTGTTTTGGGGTGAGCCTTCCGGTTGCCCACCAGAACATTAGTTACACTTATTTTTCTACAAGCAACTCATACAAAGAATTTTCTAGATAGTAGACACAGGGCCTATATAGTCAGACATAATTTCACTTACCGCAAGGTTGATGTTATTTGCTCTTTGGTGCAGGCAGAGGCAGCAGCGTAGACAAAGCATCATCCCGAGCAGCGTTGCTCTCGACCAGCTAAGAGGACCACCTAATAATTCTGTTCTTCTCGGAGTCGAAGGCTGGCGTCTGCGAGGACTCGAAGCAGCACCCGATGCATAAAATAAATCTCTACTCGTGTTTGTTGCCATTTTACTCACAAATTAAACAAATTCATCATGCAGTTAATAGTTTCCAAGCAGAGTTCTCTAACAACAAACTGCTATCCTGTAAAGCCAACTTGGTGCCTTGGCTAATACACGCCCCCGTGCTGTGGCTAGGGTTGCCAGATTCTGTGAGAGAAACAAGCAAGCAGGTCTACAAAAACAAGCCCAATAGAAGCGATTATGGGTCACATGACTCACATGAGCACTTTAAACCTACCAACTGTATACATCGGCTATTTGAAGATGGCAGATATACAAGCTATACAAGATATACTCGTGATGCAACTCGTTGTGAGCTTGTAGACTGCTATTTTCAAATAAAATTCTTGGTGCAAATTTATTATAAAAAAAAACCTGGCAACACTGGCTCAAAGACATCTCACAGACACGGTGTGAAGAGGCGGTGCTCAGGAGTGAAACATGAAACAATAGGAACATTGAAACCATCGACACCTATCATGCAAATGTTGTGTCTGCATGTAATCTAATGTCTATCCCCCAAAATACAAACGAAAACACACATAAAGTAGCCTTGTTTGTGATATGGGTAAAAAGTACAACACATTTTGGTATCAAAATGTGCTTAAAGTACCAAAAGTAAAAGTGCTAATACGTTTGAAAATAGCGTGTGAGCTTGTTGATGTATAAAATAAGGCTAAAGTGGTTAATGTATGTTTTATAATTTAATCATTTATATCTGCAAAGTAACTAGTAACTAAAGTTTTCAAATAATAGTAAATAAAATAGTAAGTAAAAGTATAGACAATTGGAAATACTTCAGTAATGTAAAATTACCTCAAAATTGTACTTAAGTACAATACTTGAGTAAATGTACTTAGTTACTTCACACCACTGTTTGTTGTACAGCACCTTGTGTAACAGAGAGGACCTCTGTTACTACAGTAACCTTGGTTATTAGTGTTTATTCAATCATTTTTAAACAGGGACATTGGTGGAACAAGTACTCAACTGTTCTGCTTAAGTAAAAGTATCAATAAGTGGTGTTCTAGCAACTCAATATTTGAGGTACCCCGTTTGGACCCAACTGCCGAGTTGCATCCTCACCCAGACCGGCATTTCTTTGGGAGGCCTGTCGAGATTTGGAATTTGCAAGGTACACGGACGGATTGTGCGCCATCATTCCTACCGATTGAAAGAATAGCATACAGATGTGTTTACAGTGCCACAACTGTACAGTTAAGCCAGATCAAAGAGAAAGTATCAGTAGTTAAACCACTGTGCACAGTAGTTGAGATTTAGACCCAAGACCTGATCTGTGTGTGTGTGTGTGTGTGTGTGTGTGTGTGTGTGTGTGTGTGTGTGTGTGTGTGTGTGTGTGTGTGTGTGTGTGTGTGTGTGTGTGTGTGTGTGTGTGTGTGTGTGTGTGTGTGTGTGTGTGTGGGTGTGTGTGTTAGAACCAAGACCTGATCTGTGTGTGTGTGTGTGTGTGTGTGTGTGTGTGTGTGTGTGTGTGTGTGTGTGTGTGTGTGTGTGTGTGTGTGTGTGTGTATATATATATATCTCTCTCACAGACAGACAGACAGACAGACAGACAGACAGACAGACAGACAGACAGACAGACAGACATCTCACTCATTGTTTTTTAATCAGTCATTGTGCAATAGTCTGTGTCTCTCTCTCTCTCTCTCTCTCTCTCTCTCTCTCTCTCTCTCTCTCTCTCTCTCTCTCTGAGCCCCCCCTCTATGAACCCCACACCTCCCATTGTTTGAACAAACCTCTAATTTACATGTGTAAGGAAGATTCCCAAGCAGAGAAAAGAGACGTATATCCAGGTATCTTAAAGGCATTTTAAGGTAAACAGTCCTCTCCCGCATTCATTGAAAAACTCCCACCTATCATTTATGTTGGGTGGGTGTATACCTTGCCCATGTATCCAGGTATATCACCTTTTTCACCCAGTGTCTCCTATTTCGCTTTTGGTTAGATCAACGATGCAGCTTTTATTAAACAGCTGTTTAATAAAAGCATAGCCTACCCTATATTAAATTAAATTTTATTCACAAGCTGCTTGAGCAGTGCTGTCAGTCCAGTCTCCACTTGTTGTGTTAAGAGCCTTAGCAGAAATTAGTGCGCCGCTCAACACCTGTGCATTGATTTATGACTCAATTTGTGGGAAGCATGAAACATGCAAAATGTGGCCACAAGAGATGCTCAGGTCTATCCCTGAGGACCTGTCTACAAATGCATAGCTGGCTGCATCCTGAAAGCCCGCCCCGAGAATATCTACCATGCCATGATGCCGGCCAATTAACCCTGCTGAACCGCCTACGTACCAGGGGCAGCTGCTTCTAATCACTTATTAATGAAGAAGTGGGGCCTGGCAGACGGCACAGCATGTGAATGCGGATGCGGCCAAACACATAATCCACATAAGTCCCCTGTATAGAGCGTGCCAAAAATCCTGAAGGGGGCGTCAACAAGTGTCTTTTCGTAGCAGCGGACATCTTTGAGGGGTATAAACCAGGTTGACTTAACATTGCCCAAAACAAACATGTCTGCGCGACTATGCCGCGGCCGCACCCACGCCCGTGGTGACGACGCATTGGCACGCTCTATAGACCACCTTCGCAACACATAATCACCACCTGTCCCCTGTATAGACCACCTTCACAACACATCCACAAGTTTCCAGTGTTTTCATGAGGCCTTGAGTGAATTATGGGCATCACTTCCTATTGTCAGTCATTCGATTCATTTTTAGTGATCACTGTCAGTCAATAATCATGTGTGAGGCTGCCCATTAGTCTGCCTACTCCCTCCACGCAGCTGATAAAAATTAATCTCTTGACACTTGAGGGGGCGTCAGCAAGTGTCACTTGGTAGCAGCAGCCTCTCTTAGGGGTCCATAAACAGCTTGTAAACTGTAAACAGCTTGTAAACAGTGACTCGACCGTGTTCTTTTTGTTCTACTCACAATGGTGAGGCCTCGCTCAGTGCCATAGCAGGTCGCATCGAGGCAATGCGGTAGATAAAGGCGTATTGGGTTTGTTTATAATTATGTCTGAATCATAGTGACGTGGCCGTGGTCCTGCCTATATATGGGCGTATGGGGTTATGTCTGAGTCAAGAGTGACGTAGACGTGGTCTGCCCATTGGGCCCATTTTAATTTAGGATACAGATAATGTGAAAGCAGATACATACATTGTATTTAGAACGTTAGCATCATACGCAGGTGTGTAAAAGCATGGCACTGGCAGCACAACTGGGCCCCGAAAAGTTTAAGAGGAACTTTTCAAACCTCGGAGTGCAGAAGAAGCGGACGGGGGCGGTAGTAGCTAATCATGTTGTTTGCCGTGGGGATCAGCTTTTACCTCTAAACATGATGATGAAGACTAATAAATATTTACAGTAGAGAAGCATGGCTCTATTGTGCTGCGCTGGGCAGGATGCGATGGAGGAAAGTGTTCCGTGTATGGAACACAGCTGGGCAGGACACTGAATAGCCTTATGTGACCAGTGGTGTAAAGTAACTAAGTACATTTACTGTACTCAAGTAGGCTACTGTACACATTTTGAGGTACTTTTACTTTACTTTAGTATTCCCGTTTTTGAATACTTTATACCTCTACTCCACTACATCTCAGAGACAAATGTTGTACTTTTCTTTTACACCACTACATTTGACAGCTTTAGTTGCTAGTTACTTTGCAGATTTATACTTCTGCTATTTGAAAATAGCAGACCTACAAGCTCACAACATGTCACAATGTGAAGCGTTGTGAGCTTGTAGATCTGCTAATTTAAAAAAAAAAAGAAGAACATTTTGAGTACTTTTACTTAAAGGACCACTTCACTCATTTTCAACCTATCTTATATAAGTAATTGGACTATGAACAAGTCAAGTCAAATGTATTTATATAGCACATTTAAAAACAACAGCAGTTGACCCAAACCGAGACACAGACCGAGTAAACAAAAATGGTTCCGTATTAGCATTAGTGAGCATTAGTGAGGACAAATTATATGAAGACAGGTTGAAGCCAGGTTGAAAATGGTTGTCCTTTGAGTATATTTTGCTGCCAATATTTGTTGTACTTTTTAATCAAAGTAAAACCTTTAGTCCTTAAATTCTATTTTTATATTGTGGTATTGCTACTTTAACTTAAAGGGGAAATCCACCCATTTTCAATATTTAACTATGTCATTAATATAGCATAAAGGAGTTGTGTGGAAATAAGAAAAAAGTTCCCCCCCTTCTGTGTTGCCTTGAACTGGAGGATTGATTGTGGGTTTAACATTGCAAATTACAACGTGATGACTCATCATGTTGTAATTTGCAATTTGCAAGGTTGGAGTTATGCTTGGTTTATACTTAGTTGTGCGCCAGTGCTGTCATACACCGCAAATAGCCCATCTACATGCTCACAACGTGTCGATCTGTGAGTTTACATTAACGAACAGTAAGTCTTTATTGTAATACATAATGTGGGAAGAAGAGAGTGTGTGTGTGTGTGTGTGTGTGTGTGTGTGTGTGTGTGTGTGTGTGTGTGTGTGTGTGTGTGTGTGTGTGTGTGTGTGTGTGTGTGTGTGCCAGTGTGATTGTATCTGTGTGTGGATGCACTTGTTTGTGCATGTGTGAGTGTGCGTGTGAATGTGCATGTGTGAGTGTGCGGGTGAATGTGCATGTGTGAGTGTTTATGTGTGAGTGTGTGTGAATGTGCGTCACTGCGTGCATGTGTGTGCGTGTGGGTGAGCGTGCTTGCGTGTGAATGTGCATGTGTGAGTGTGAGTGTGCGTGTGCGTGTGCGTGTGCGTGTGCGTGTGCGTGTGCGTGTGCGTGTGCGTGTGTGTGTGTGTGTGTGTGTGTGTGTGTGTGTCTCTGTGTGCCGGTGTGATTGTATCTGTGTGTGGATGCACTTGGGTGGATATGAATGTGTGAGTGTGCGGGTGAATGAGCATGTGTGCATCACTGCGTGCGTGTGGGTGAGCGTGCTTGCGTGTGCATGTGCATGTGTGAGTGTGTGTGTGAATGTGTGCGTGACTGCGTGCACGTGTGTCCACCTGGGAGAGCGTGCTTGCATGCGTGTGTGAGCGCACGTGCGCGCGCGCGTGTGTGTATGTGTGAATGTACTGTGTAGCTGTGTGCCTGTACGCCCCATCTTCAGAACCCATTCAGTGGATCACATGATGTTAGTGATGAACTGTAACACAATGTTTAAGATCAGGATCACATTTTGTTTAAGACTTTGAAAGTTTAAGACAGTTTGAGTTTATCTCAATCTAAGGCAGAAAACCAACACAGAGCTGATCACCTGCAGGAATCATCTCACGACGGGGCTCACGTGTCGAGTCATGCAACGGTCGTCTCCTGCCAATCACATGCAGCGCAGAGCGGTCAACTGGTGATAAATGTGGCCCATTATCTTTGAGCAGGATCAGAATCACAATTATGTCAGAGGAATTCATCTTGGTGATGTTGATGCATTACACTGAATAATGACTGCATGGAAACATGTTCAATGATTTACGACTAAAGCTGCTCAAAATTTAAAGATAAGCATAATGCTATATGAAAAATAGACATAGCCTACAAGGTTTCCACCTGACAGCGTCGATATTGAATAATACACTGTACCCTATAGACAGTAGAGGCTGCTATTGCAGTGTGGATAGATAAACATAAATGAATATTAATCATTGTATACAGTATGTTGAATGTGTACACAGTCTTTACATCCATAAGTAATAGTTGACAAATAGTTGACAAGAGCGAATGGATCATGCTCCATGAATAATTTACTATTTTACCACCAGTGGTGGTCTGGTGGAAGAGGTACTCAAATGTTTTACTTGAGTAAAAGTATCAATACCACCATAGACATACTGTTACAAGTAAAAGTCCGGTATTCAAATTTTACTTAACTAAAAGTACAAAAGTATTAGCATAAAAATATACATACTAAAAGTAAAAGTACTCATTACGCAAGTTTCCGACTCGTTGTGAGCACGTAGATCGGTTATCTTCAAATAGCCAAAGTACTGTATATAGGGCTGAAGTGGTTAGTGTATGTTTTGTAATAATAATCTAAATCTACCTCTGAGATGTAGTGGAGTAGAAGTAAAAGTATTGAAAACTGGAAATACTCCAGTTAAAACATACATCAAAATGGTACTTAAGTACAGTACTTGAGTAAAGGTACTTACTTTCCACCACTGTTTACAGTACCACCAAAGGTGACGTCTGAGAAGAGCTACGTACAGTACATGCCTGAGACGTCATGTTAGGTGGCAATATGATGAATTATCCTTGGAGCATGATCCAACGTGCACACTCTGTTCCTCAGCATTTCTATGGTGCCTATTTCCCAAGCTCTTTACAACGTGCGTTTCATTCTCCCATTCACACACGCACGCACACGCACGCACGCACGCACACACATTCACACACCGACGGTGGAGGAAACCATGCAAGGCACCAACCTGCTCATTGGGAGTAGTTAGGGGTGCATTGTCTTGCTCAAGGACTCCTCAGCATCAGAGAATGACTTTGTCAATTTCAATGCACAAAGAATATGACACACCGTTCCCCCTCAGCCACTTGCATTTCAATCTAAAACATCAACCGTCCCAAAAAATACATCATAAAAAGACAAAATCTAAAACGCTGAAACAAACATTTATGAACCCAATGTGTACAAAGTGCGGTTCATTTAAAAGTTAATAGCATAAATTATAATGCCACCCTGGTGCAATCCATTAAAAAAGTTACCAGCACAGTATAATAAAGTGTTGTGCATTTTACAGTGCAGTTACATCCTGTCCAGTCCAGTCCAGTTCAGACTAGTTCAGTTGGTTTGGAAGGGAGGACTTTGAAACGTTGCCAGGAGGAGCCGCGGATCGATCCGGGCAGCTCTTTATTTTTTTTGTAGTATTTCTTATTTTATGTTCAATACTTTATTATCCCTGAAGAAGCCCCCTGCTCGAGTCAAAACGTTGGTTTCTCATAAAAAATGTCAGCATCATGGCTACGAGTCGTGCAACCTTTTTTCATCTTTAATCCTTTGCTCAGAGTCTGTGGTCAGCACCTTTGCCCTTTTTGCCTGTTTGTTCAACAGTTCATTAGGATCACGCTCCAGACGGTCCGAGTGTGGAGGTAATATAAGACCAAACTGAATTTGACTTTAAATGATCAATACAACGTGAATACAATTATTTCTACATTATAGAGTGGGGCAATAGCCTATTGCCCCACTCTATAATGTAGAAATAATTGTAGGCCCCCTTTACACAATATTTTGCACTGCATTTTTATATATCATAGTCACACAATATTCCACATTATTTCGTGCGCATCAAACCTCTGACAGTACATCTTCCAGAATCACAATAACAAAATGTCCCCAAACATCATTCAACAAAACTCATCTGCATCTGCCGCTGTTGCATAAGTCAGTTTTCCCATGGCTATGCAGTTGGAAAGTGTTTTAAGCCAATTTTCAACTGAAGGTGTCCCTGTACCTGTCCAAACTGCCTGGAGTGCACAAAAAGTTATTCTCTTTTTACTTGGGTCTGAGGAAGTAGATTCGGCCACTTTACCTGCTGAGCCACTGTGTGTACTCAGAGGGTAACAGCATAACACATATCCACAATGTGCTATGGATAAATGAGTACATTTTTGTAACAAATGGAAATGCATAGACAAATGAAAACTTTAGTGGCTGTCTTTTTAAACCTGTGATCATGCTGAAAGTTACATAAACATAAACATAATACCGTTATGGGTCTTATTTGTACACTCATCAGACTTCAATTAAAGGGAAATGTTGCAGATTTTGAACCTAAATCCCACAGTTCTGACGTTAGGAGCTCATATAAAGTGTGTGTATGTGTGAGGGGGGGGGGGGTCCCTATGTCCTCTGATAACGTGTTGTTTTGCAATCCATATGCCTGATGATGTGAAATGATGCGGTATTGTTTCCCACATTACAGTATATATTGTACTGTATTGTCACGGTCGGGTGGAAACCTTGTATGTCCAAATCCTTTACCAAACAGATGTTTTATGCTATATTAGCACATTTTGCTGGGGACCCCCTGGAACTCCCTCTAGACCCCTGGGGGTCCCCGGACCCCCACTTTGAGAACCACTGATACAAAAGCTTATCATAAATGGCATACGTGCCCTTGCAAGGTATTCAAATGAGTGTAGAATTGCTCCTGTATGCGACCTGGGTCCAGTCCTGTTTATTCTGCCTGTTGTGCACTAAATGAAATACAGCTCAATACCAGAATAATTCAGAAATCAAACACTGGGACAGATTGGAAAAAAATGGCCGTGCTTTGATTTTGTGAACGCAGGGAAAGACACTTCGTCAGGCCACCATCACTGTGCTATTGATCTGTGTGTGTGTGTGTGTGTGTGTGTGTGTGTGTGTGTGTGTGTGTGTGTGTGTGTGTGTGTGTGTGTGTGTGTGTGTGTGTGTGTGTGTGTGTGTGTGTGTGTGTGCGCGCGCGCGTGTGTGCGTGTGCGTGCGTGTGTGTACTTGTACTGTACTTATATTGGACATTTCCGAGGACATTCGGTCCTCACAAGGATATAAAGATGAGGGATGAATATTTTCACTCTTCAAGAGGCTGTTTCGGGCTTAGAAGTCAAAAGTCCTCACGAGAGAATCAGTACGCGCGCGCGCGTGTGTGTGTGTGTGTGTGTGTGTGTGTGTGTGTGTGTGTGTGTGTGTGTGTGTGTGTGTGTTTCATCTCTAATGGCATCCAGGTGGGGCATAAGTCACAGTGACACTTTAATACATGATGGACTGTATGTGTGGAAAGCGGCTGGGAGTTAATGGCAGCCGGAGGCGTCTGCAGCAGGGCTGTAATGGTGTCTTACACCGCATGGCCACATTAACCAAACACCATGCAGTCAATGAAGTGACTTCACAAGGAAACAAACCATGAGCCTCCTGGTCTAAGCATAGCAGCCTTGCTACATTAGTGGGCTGTGAAAATTGTTTGTCCGGACCGAGCATTTCTCAGAGTTAGTGAGGCACGTGGGCACGGCGGCACGTGGACACATCATGATCTAACGCCGGGGTCTCCAAGGACCCCTTAGCTGAGAGAGAGAGATGAAGCAGGGACCCCCACTACATATTGTAATAAATTGTGTTGCTGATTTAAAAAAAAAACATAGACTTCATAGATGGCTTCATAGACTTGTTTTACTTCTACTCCACTACATCTTAGAGACAAATAGTGTACTTTTACTCCACAACAATTATTTGAAAACTTTAGTTACTACCGCAGTTACTTTGTAGATTTTGATTATTATTGCAAAACATACATTAACCACTTCAGCCCTATATACATTTCGGCCATTTGAAAATAGACGATCTGAGTACAAGCTCACAATGTGTCGTGATGCGACGCATTGTGAGCTTGTAGATCTGCTATTTTCAAAGGATTTTTATACATTTTGAAAACTTTCTTTGAAGAACTTTGAAGACATTCTGCATTATGAGTATTTTCTACTTTTGTTACTTTAAATATATTTTGATACCAATACTTTTGTACTTTTACTCAAGTACATTTTTTATTCCGGACTTTTACTTGTGTACTTCTACATTGCAGTATTGATGCTTTTACTTAAGTAAAACATTTGAGTACTTTTTCCACCACTGCTCCTGAGGCATGAATGTGTGTCCGCTCTGCTCGCTGCTTCCTCAGGTGTGGTGATTGGCTTCTCTATGACTCCACCCATCCTCGACAGCTCCAAAGAAGACCTCGTCATTCCAGTCCAGCAAACACTGACCATCACATGCAGGTACAGTACAATAGAATACTGTGTGTGTGTGTGTGTGTGTGTGTGTGTGTGTGTGTGTGTGTGTGTGTGTGTGTGTGTGTGTGTGTGTGTGTGTGTGTGTGTGTGTGTGTGTGTGTGTGTGTGTGTGTGTGTGTGTGTGTGCGTGCGTGCGTGCGTGCGTGCGTGCGTGCGTGCGTGCGTGCGTGTGTGCGCACGTGCCAAACATCCCAACAAGTACAGAAGTTTTTGAAAGAAAGACAATTTTCCTGGTTCTCACAAGAGAAATCGTTGTTTTATGATAAAAAAGAGAGTTAAGGTCCTTTCACACGGCAAGCGGCCAACACGCCTATGTAATTCAGTTGAGGGGCGGTGAGGCGAGCGGGCGCGGTCGCGTGAAACTTTCGCACGCGTGCTTGTTTGTGCACGCGCGCGCGGGCGGCAAGAGCTGGATTGTGGTGAGATTTTGCTTTCACCGCACCACGCAGGAGGACAAAACAACAATGATCGTGGTGCGGTCACCGCTGATCCGAGCGGTAAGGCCCGCGTGAACCGATTGCCGTGTGTTATGACCTTTATGCTTACAATTAGTAAAAGACACTCCGAAGTAAAAGCTTACAATGAATCATAGCGTGATGAGTTTTGAGCTTGTAGATGGAAAGAAGGAAAAATGTAAAAATGGCATAGAAACTCTGCATCATAAAATGTGTGTGTCCTCATAAGTAAGTAATACAGTTGTGTGTGTGTGTGTGTGTGTGTGTGTGTGTGTGCGCGTGCGTGCGTGTACGTGTGCGTGTGTGTACTAGGCCTAGTATATAATGTGTCAATGTGCGAATTTGACAGTTTATCAATTCAGGAGAAAACAATTCATGATGCCATATTAATGATCTCAGTCATGCCAAAATATGGAGCTAGGTGGGAATCGGATACTGGATCTGAGATTATGAATTCATAAATTCATGAAAAAATCACGTGATAAACTATTGACACAAAAAATGTTTCCAGTGACTTGACTTCCTTGGCCTACTGCAGCATGAACAATATATCTGATCAGTGTGGTGGTTTGTGAGATTAGCTGTGGAGGGACATGGATGGATTTATGCACATAAATATTGGGGCACATACAGTACATCTCAATGACTTACTTACTTCTAGATGGCCCTTAACCTGGCAGCATACTTGTTCACATTGGTGCCTCTGCGGTGATGTAGTAAAAAAAAAAAAACATTAACCCTTTAAGACCGGGAACGCATCTGTGTCATTTTAGATTTCTTTCAAGATTTTTCAAAAATAGCAGATATACTATACAAGCTCATGGTGCGGCACAGAGTTTCACGCTATGAGCTTATACTGTAGATCTGCTATTTTTGAAAAATCTTGAAAATTTGCGCAAATCTTTGAATATATATATGTTTTAAAGCGAACATTTTTGGGGGTCCATGGAACAACATATTTTGAGATGGGGGTCCGCGGCCAAATACATATCATTTTGGGCAAAAAAAATGGAAAAGTTGGAGCACCACTGATACAGCAACATAACATTTTTTCAAAGATTTGCACACATTTTCACAATTTTCCAAAAATAGCAGATCTACAAGCTCATAGCGCGGCACTCGGTATATATATAACTGCTATTTGACGTGACGGTCAGAGGACTGGGAGAAAAGTTAAGTACAAAACCTCGCCAACGCTCTGTTTGGAACTCCAGGGATGTGAGATGTAAGCCCATTTATAATGACCCCTCATCTCTGCTGCTCGCTACCAAGCCTCCACTCTATTGGTTAGAAAGAATTATGTCTCGGTAAAGCCGTTAACTGCAAACCAACCCAGAGCCACGCTTCTGACCCTCTCTGGTTCGTCGCACAAGACTGTCGCTCAATAGTAGCGGAAAAAGACGGTCCACAAGCTCATGACATGTCGCATCTCGGCACGTTGTGAGCTTGTAGATGAGCAATCATTTTGGTGGGAAATTTAGTCTTTGTGGGTTTTATAAATATTGAACAAATGGAATTAATTAACAAGAGCTAAATAATGACTACATTGGATACATTGGAACACAGGTTTTATTTTTTTTGCTTTCCCTGAAAAGTAATGGTTTTGGACAAATAGCCCAAATTCCATTGTGCCCCTGGCCAGTGGTGTAAAGTAACTAAGTACATTTACTCAAGTACTGTACTTAAGTACAATTTTGAGGTACTTTTAGTTAACTGGAGTATTACCGATTTTCAGTACTTTTACTTATACTCCACTACATCTCAGTGGCAAATATTGTATTTTTACAAACTTCAGTTACTACTGTAGTTACTTTGTAGATTTTGATTATGAATACAAAACTTACATTAACCACTTCAGCCCCATATACATTTCGGCCATTTGAAAATAGCCGATCTACAAGCTCACAATGCGTCGCGATGCGACCCATTGTGAGCTTGTAGATCTGCTATTTTCAAAAGATTTGTATACATTCTGTATAATAAGTACTTTTACTTTTGGTGCTTTAAGTACATTTTGATACCAACACTTTTTGTACTTTCACTCAAGTAAATCTTTTAATTCTGGACTTTTACTTGTAACAGAGTACTTCTACATTGCAGTATTGATACTTTTACAGTATTGAAGTAAAAAACGTGAGTACTTTTTCCACCACTGCCCCTGGCTGCGTGATGTTTTGGGATGAGGAGCATTTTTTGTCCTATCATTTTTAGCCCCCATCTGCATTACGAGCACTTCCAGTCGGCGAAGGCATGTGGTGAAAGCACGGCTATCATTTTCTCACAGAACAGCCATAATGATAGTGCTCCATCTCATTCATAATGACCCCTTATAATGCATCCACACATAATACATAACATAACATATAGAGTTTATGTGGCAAAGCAGTACACACACACACACACACACACACACACACACACACACACACACACACACACACACACACACACACACACACACACACACACACACACACACACACACACACACACACACACACACACACGTTTGTACCACTATACTTGTAAAGACATCAACATGTCAGGACACAGATTTTATCAATGCCATTTTTTTTGTTTGCCATTTTTAACCCAAACCCTAAAGCCAAAAATAGCAGCATGTACAAGCTCACAACGCGCTGCAGCGCGACGCGTTGTGAGCTTGTAGATCTGCTGTTTTCGGTGTGCGACACCGGCGCGAAACTAAATATAAATCAGGCATAACTCTAAATGCCTAATCCTAATCCTAACCCCAACGTGAAGCTTTTCTGTAAACCGTAAACTCTGTAAATCTAAAAATCCCATACCAATCTTTAAACCATAAAAACAAACATTTCTCTTGTGAGGACCAGGGAACTTTTCAAATCGTACCATACGTGTTTGGACATTTGTCACTCACAAGAATAGTAATAAAGTAAAACTACACATAAACACGCGAGCGCGCACGCACACCTGCACTACACACATGCAGTCGGGCACGCTCACCCATTTCCAGTTTGTTATTGTACATATACATACAGTCCTGACATGACCATTAGTTTACACTGAAATGGACCCTTTCTAACACACACACACACACACACACACACACACACACACACACACACACACACACACACACACACACACACACACACACACACACACACACACACACACACACACACACACGCATTACGAGTCCCCTCCCCCATGTCCCCCTAAACATTCATCTCTGTTCAATAAATACATATCAAGTGCTTTTTCTCCCTCCCCAAAATGTCCCCGCAGTAGCTCACCACCGGTTCTCAAAGTGGGGTCCTTGAGGGGGTTCCAGGGGTCCCGACAGCAAAATGAGGAACAGTTTATAAACATTGAAGCCTACTGTTCAATTTTTGTCTATTTGGAAATAGCTGATCTACAAGCTCATCAACGTGTCGCATCGTCACACATTGTGAGCTCGTAGAGCTGCTATTTTTGAAAGATCTTGACAAAATGTTGGCAAATCTTCTCTTCTGAGGGTCCCTGGCACAAAATCTAAAGGACTTTTCAACCATATCTTCATATCATTTAATTGGTCCTCATTAATGCTCATTATTAGATGACTCACACTGTGTCTCAGAGGATGGTTCAGAAAACTGCCTACCAGTGACATCATCGATAGGGATTCTAAACTAACAGAAACTACAGACTTTCTCTTCCTGGAAAGTTAGCATGCTGACATGTTTTTGTTGTTAACACATTCATTGCCAGTGTATTCATTCATTAATTCGCCTCTGCCAGCAAATTTACCTTAATTTGAGTCTTTTTGACGATCCACAGAAAAAAAAATCAACCCCAGAACTAAACAAACAATGTTGCTGTGGAAAGACGAGTCTCTCTTCTTTCCACCGGGAAAAAAACATTGTAACCTTGATCGTCCGTTCTGTTCTGTAGTTATCGGCAGTTGAATATAGCTTGTTTTCACCAAAAACGCAATCTGGGAAAAGAAAACCGAGATAAATGTATTTTTATAAATCTGATTTAGTGGACGGGGTGAAAATGATGCCATCTTATAATGAACATTTACTTGCTTTACTTACGCCTGACACCCTTATTATGGTATAGGCCGTGGACAAGGGACCTCCGGAGTTCTCGGTCACTGGCGTTCTTTTCTATCTGTGACCGGGTGTATCCCAGTCTCTTGGTGTCTTCCTGGAGATCCCACCGCCCCAAGGTGGAAGTCACCCCCTGGTGGTCGGGGAAACGAACTGCTGGAGTTTTTTTTCTTTGTTTATCTCTGAACTGCCTACAATCTCTTTAAGACTTGGCAGGGAACCCATTCCACACAGCTGCTGCAGAGTAAATCAAAAAGAGACTTTGTGACCTTTTGACCTCTCCTCATGCAGGGGACAGCGCACACTGGCGTGGGCCTGGCCTGACCCGGCTCTGGTGGGCCAGGACCTGATGGACCGGCAGGCCCAGCAGCCGTGGCCCACGGGGACCCCCGCCACGCAGAGGGGGGGGTCCCCGGCCCCGCCCACCCCGACGCAGAGGGTGGCCCTGGTGAGGGAGTGCGAGGGGAGACCCGGCAGGCCGTACTGTAAGAGCCTGGTGCTGAGCCGGGCGCGGGCCAACGACACCGGCTACTACCGCTGCTACTACCGCGACGTGAAGGCCATCATCGACGGCACCACCGCCGTCAGCCTCTACGTCTTCATCAGGGGTGAGTGGCCGAGGAGCAGGGGTGGAAAAAGCACTCGCACTTTTTTTACTTGAGTAAAAGTATCAGCACTGCAATGTATAAGTACTCTGTTAGAAGTAAAAGTCCGGAATTCGAAAGTACAAAAGTATTGGTATCAAAATGTACCAAAAGTAGAAAGTACTCTTTATACAAACACGCGTGAAGCCGGTTTTATGATTGCATCATGATTTTTTTTTTTGCCATTTTAGCCCTAACCCTGAAGCCGAAATTAGCTGATCTCATTGTGAGCTTGTAGATCAGCTATTTATCGGTACCACTGGCACACAACTTACTACACACACACGCACGCACGCACGCACGCACGCACGCACGCACGCACGCACGCACGCACGCACGCACGCACGCACGCACGCACGCACGCACACACACACACACACACACACACACACACACACACACACACACACACACACACACACACACACACACGTCATTTTAATACGTTCCACCCCATAACAGAGAATCGGTGATAGAAGAAGTACTCAATTTTTTTTACTTAAGTACAAGTATCAATACTCCAATGTAGAAATTTACTTTAGTAAAATTACAGAAGTATTGGTATCAAAATATACGTAAAGTGCAAAAGTAAAAGTACTCATTATGCAGAATGTCCCATTTCACACGTTTTCAAATGTATAAAATGTTTAAAAATCTTTTGAAATTAGCAGATCTACAAGCTCACAATGCGTCCCATCGCGACACATTGTGAGCTTGTAGATCGGCTATTTTCAAATGGCCGAAATGTATATAGGGCTCAAGTGGGTAGATGTAGTGGAGTACTGTACTTGAGTAAATGTACTTAATTACTTTACACCACGGCAGAGAATCACGTGTGTGCAATCACAGGCACACTCTGTTTGTACCCGTGATGTACTGTATGCACGCACACACACACACACACACACACACACACACACACACACACACACACACACACACACACACACACACACACACACACACACACACACACACACACACACACAGGTTCATGGTTCATGATTGTTATGTTTTGTATAGAGGTCCACAAGAGTAAAATCTACCTTTGTCGGGCTGAAATTGCAGCAGCACAGAAACAGTGATCAAAACAGATACATGATAAACACTGTTATCTTTCTGCCTCGGTGACATCAAGATAAACAACGAAAAACTCATTATTTTTCTTGTTCCAAGGTGACCACCTGCACATCTACATTGGTTACATCAGTTCTCATCTTTGTGAGATACTGTACAAAAACAGAGGATCAGAGCAAAAATTAAAAACGGACAAACACACACTCAACAGCTAAGCAATTAGACATTTGACACATCATGTTATGTGCTTTCTTTAAGGTATCTGTTTACTGTATTTAGTTCGATTTTCCTTTTGTTATGATTAAGTAACTTTACTTTATGAATAACATGTAATTTTGTCCAATCTGTATGGTAGAGTATGTTAATACAATATAACACAGGGGGGAAACGGGATAGGTGTGCTCTAGGGACATCTGGGGACCTCAATGTAAAATTGGCTATTTTGTCCAAAATGTTAAAGAATTAAATATTTTAAAAATGGTCATTAAAATGGTTCATATCGAGGTGCCCAAATGTCCCTAGTGCCCACCTATCTTGTTACCACCACGCAGGGGTAACCTTTATGTATATGGGAAATCACTTTTTTTTTTTTATTACATTTGGTGATACCAATAAATGTAATGTTGGTGTGGCACACTGACTATCAAGAAAATAAAAACTTCATGTCAAAAAGGTTGCAGACCCCTTATATAACGTATACAATCGGGGTGGTTGTATTTTGTCTCCCTGCTCTTCTATTGAGACATTTAGATTGCGTCAAAGGTCATGTCTCTCCTAGACACAGGAGCTGACACGAATTTTGACCTGATGGTCAAGATCAAATCTATCCCCTGAGCAAGCAGCCAGGCTCCATTAGCTCAATGGTAAAAATGTCAGCACTTGCGCAGGAAACCGGGTTCAAATCTGGGGTAGAAGAGGAAGGTTACATACTGTAGTGCAGCTTTAATATGCGTTCTTGTCCTAATCATTCTCTTTTCCCCTGGTTGTCACGTACTCACGTGCGTTTGCCTTGTTTGTTCTTTGCCGTGGGTTAGGTTTACCCACTTGCATTTGGTGATGTGTTAATTGTTTAATTGCTCAGCTGCTCTCATGTGAACTGGCGCAATTGAAATGAGGGTGGTTGTTTGTCATTTTTCATGGTGGTCCAAACATGTTGGCGTTGTAGGTGTAATGTTGTTTTAATCAAGGCTTTTTCATCCTGTTATAATTGAGTGCCTCTGTTATTTTTATCATGTTTTGTCCCGTTTGACCCAGGAGTAGCTCTGATACTTTTTATTGCTTGTCTCTCCGTTCACCACCGGTGTTGTTTTTAAACTTTTTTTTTTTTTCTGTTTGTAAAACAAAATCCATAATTTGCCAGGAGTGACTACACAGCTGTGTGGGAGTGTTGTGTACTCATTCTGGGTCAGTGTACCTTTCCAAAAAAGAGCTGCTTACCTTTATTCCACTGTCCTGAAGCTGATACATCTGCTACATTTACTTAAGTACTGTACTTAAGTACACTCTTGAGGTATTTGTACTTTACTTGAGTAATTCCATTTTCCAATACTTTTACTTCTACTCCACTACATCTCGGATCCGAATGTTGTACTTTTACTCCACTACATTTATTTGAAAACTTTAGTTACCAGTTACTTTAATTAGATTTGAATTATTATTACAAAATATACATGAACCATTTTAGCCCTATATACATTTCGGCCATTTGAAAATAGGGGGGGGGGGGGGGGGCGGGGGCGGAACAGAGGCGATGACAGGCAAAATCCCTCAACAGCGACACCCGCAGGCAAAGATTACTTTTGACATTGCAGTTGAAAAGGCTTTAGAAATGTGAGAGAAAAACACCTGCAATGGATCACTGGAGTGGAATTTTCAGTTAAAACTTTTTATACACGTTTGAAGGACCATGACAAAGACTTTTAATGTGTTGTAAAACCGAATGTCATGAAACCTTTAAGTTTTAAAGTTAAACATGTACATAAGATGTTTCTGCAACGATATTTAAGTATTCTGGTACTTTTAACTCAAGTACAAATTTGACAGAGCAACTGTCACTTGTAGTGGAGTAATATTTGACCATGAGTATCTATACTTTGACTCCAGTGCTGAGAATTGAGTACGGTGTCCAGCACTCGGCCCTGCATGGGGCTTATTGGTCCTCTCATGGTATAAGCTCCCGTTTATGCCCCCTGACAAGGTGCCAAAACAGTTTCCACAGATCTAACCAGGAGGCTGATTAACAGCAGCTGAAATCACAGCCATAAATTAGGCCTCAAAGTGTTCAAGGATGAGAGGGGACACATGTGGCTTCAGTTAGACACACTGACACACGCGCACACAGCCCCCTGTGCCCCACTGCGCTGCACGCCAGCCCCTAAACACATCTCGTTGCCGTCGGGCAGAAACCTCTCCCTAACCATCTCCATAATTGTAACTTTTTGTGTGTTTCTTTTAGTTTATTAACGCCCTACTTCATCATAATACAGCGGCACTCAAAAGCATCAAAAGTCAGATTTACAAGCTTGTAGATCTGCTACTTTTGAATTTGAATCCTGAAATATAACAGCAACGATATGCAAACGCGCACGCACTCACACATGAAAGCATGTGTGCGTGCGCATATGCACACTTGCACATGAAAGCATGATGGCATGCAGATATGCACATTTGCGCGCACACACACACACACACACACACACACACACACACACACACACACACACACGCAATTGTGTGTGAACGGATGCAGGCACTCGGACTCACGCAAGGCTCACAAAGCCTCGCGTTGTGAGCTTGAAGATCTGCTATTTTCACAATATTTATCTGTGAAACCGAGTCAAACAAACTTGAATGCCTCAACTCCTATTCCAAGTGCTTTTCAGGGTGGGGGGTCCCCAGTTCAAATATGATTATTTTGCGGGGTCACGGCCTGAATAGGTTGAGACTTACAGTACATGATAGAATGCATAGAGACAGTGTAGCACCTCAAGAAACCAAGAACAACCCCCCCCCCTCTCCTCCCACGCTGTGCTTGTGTTGAGCAGTTCTCAGGTTGTATACAGCACACAGTATACCTGTGGTTATGTACTGTATTCTCAAGCACTTTCACTGTGAGGACTTGTGTGTTTGTTCACTTCCACGTGTTGTATTTTGTTCACCACGGGGCAGAAACGTAAGCCTTTGCCATCGTTTGAGTTTCCTGAAAGCTTGAAGTGAATGCTTTGGGTCCCGTGGGGGAAAAGAAACTATGAGAATAATAGACAGCTTTAGTGTGAAAAGCCCCCAAAAAACCCTCATACATCTTTGGCAGTTTGACAGAAGTTTCCATGCTGACAGACGTCACTGTCGGCTGGAAACCTTGCATGTCCATCCCCAGGGTTGTGCGCGCTCAAAGTAGTGTGTTCTGTTCACTTCATGTGGGCCAAAACGGATACATTTTTGGGACTGCTCCACGGTTTCCTTTATCTCTGAAAGGCAGCCTATTGAAAGGCAAAATTCCATACAAAGTTTGTTGCGGTGTTGCGTGTTAAGGGCATTGATTGATTGAGACAGTGTGGGGGAGAGAGTTGTTAAGAGTGACGATCGTAGGCCAGGTGCTGTTGAGCCTCAGGATCATGTTGAGCGACATGGATATGGCCTGTAACTCTTAACTTCAATGTCCCTCTGCCAAATCCCGCTGTCATTCAACCATATCATTTTTGTGATGCAGGTCGTCGCGGACGCCAGGTGTGACCGGTGTGTGTGACAACCCGGTCATTTACAACCGTGGAATCGTTGCCACCCACAACCATGAGAAGTTGATGTTTAAGCTTTTTGAGCTAAGCTATGTGGACTATATAACATAATCTGTTTCAAACATTGCACGTATTACTCTGCGTGCTAGTGCTACTGTATGAAGATGATATCCAAAGCGCCCTCCCGCTCATAAAACGCAGTGTGTGTGGACACGGGCTGTAAATGAAAGTCCTTTATAAGTTTGCAGCGTGTGTGTGTGTTCAACCGTTCTGTCTGTATGGCCGTTTGTAGTAGCTATATGATCCCATACTGTAGCTTGCAGGGCTGTAAACATGGCGACGACAGATCCCATAGCCCGAACCCCGAATCTCCAGTGTTTACACACAACGCTAATAACCAGCTTACATTTTTGGAAAGTGAAAAACAGGCGTCATGGTTGTGTGCATATGCTAATAATGGTCAATGCCTGTGTGCAAGCTTTACATCAATCGCGCAAGCCACTGAGGAGAACCGTGCGAAACAGACAGGTTTTGATGACAGAGGTTTCCTTATTATATAGTAGGATATGATTATTATTATTATTAAAATAGTTACCCATTAAGACCTGAGGCCGATTCTACAAAGGCCTTCTAAACCAGTAGTTCTTTCAAGATTTTTTTAAACTGTTCAAAAATAGATGTACAAGCTCACCGCTGTGAGCTTGTATATTTGCTATTTTTGAATAGCCAACTCTAAAATCTAAAATCACACAAATGCTTTCCCGGTTTTAATGGATTAAAATAGCCGTATATTTTTTCAATACTTCATACTGTACATACAGTAACCACTCTATAAACCATATTTTGTACTTTGGCTACTTTCAATAGGCCATTCATAACAAGTAACCTACTTTTACTTTGGTACTGTATGTACACATTTTGATACCAATATGTTGTTTATGCAAAATCTTGAATGCAGGTCTTTTACTTAATAGTAATAGAGTATTTCTAGCATGCTTTCTATTGCTGCCTTTACTTAAGATAAACAAAACAAAAAAAAACAGAGTACTTGTTCTACCACTTCAGAAAAGCTTGTAATTTAAGCTGTTATTTCACAGTGGGAACATTCTGCATGTCTTTTGTTAGTGATGACTGCCCTGGTAAGGATGTAACTTGTTTAAATGACTCCGATGCCTGCCAAGCCTCCATGCCACAATAAAAGGCTAGAAAAGAAACGAGAAAAATTACAAGGTGTTACGGTAAAGAGAGCAGGAGAGAAAATACCCCATCAACTGGCACCCCGAGGTGGAATCCTAACACAATTTGGAATTGATTTACACCCACAGTCCGTTGGTGTGTGGCAGGGGTTATAAATATACCTTCATAACGGCCATGTTAGGGTACAGTAATACTGGGAGAAGTGCTAGAGTACATTGTAATCTTGATAAATAACTTGACATCTCATATCCTTGCGGGTGATATGCAGGTTTACGAGGCTATCTGTTGTTCTTTATGAAGTTTTGGAGCCAGGCCTGTACTGTAGATTCTCACTGTTCTTTTCACCTGTCAAATGCCATCTTCTACGGTGGTGGAAGAAGTACTCAGAGTTTTTACTTAAGTAAAAGTATCAGTGCCACAATATAGAAATGATCTATTACAAGTAAAAGGCCTGTATTAAAACAAAAGGATTGGCATCAGGATATACTTGCAGTACCAAAGTAAAAGTACTCATTATGAATGGCCACAAATCTTTTAAAATCTCTTTTGAAAATAGATGATCGACACTTTCTAATAGCAACGCATTGTGCGAGCTTGTAGATTTGCTATTTTTGAATATCTGAAGTAGGCTATATAGGGCTTAAATGGTTAATGTACTGTATGTTTTGTATAACAAATCTGCAAAGTAAAAGTAACTAATGTTTTCAAATAATTGTAGTTAAGTAAAAAAAAAAGTACAATATTGGCCTCTGAGGTGTCATGGAGTAGAAGTTTAAAGTATCACACCACTGATCTTCTCTCCCCTCTCTCTCTTCGTCGTTACAGACCCTGATCAGCCGTTCCTCAGCCAGAGCAGTTTGGAGACCATCTTTGACACCCGCTTCTTGCCTCGAGTAGTGGTGCCCTGCCTGGTCACCGTCCCTGACCTCAACGTCACTCTGCATGCGGTTGGGGTTTGTACCACACACAGCTTAAAGGAGTAGTTCACCCAAAAAATGACTTATTTTCTATCGATTACACACCCCATGAAGCATTGAATTCATGGATTTTTTGGGGGGGTTTTGTCGCATTCCTAAGCCAATAATTTGATGATGGCGGCGGCTCCGGCTCAGGAGACATTAGCATCTTTCCGCCAGTCATCAAATTATTGGCTTAGGAATGCGACAAAAACAAAAAAATCTCCATGAATTCAATGCTTCATGGGGTGTGTAATTGATAGAAAAGAAGTCATTTTTTGGGTGTACTACTCCTTTAACACCTCTCCCCTGTTGAGAACCCACTGGTTCTCAACAGGGGAGAGGTGTTAAAGGACATTTTTCCTTGTTGCCCCCTTTCTTACATCTGAGACCCCCTACACATGCACACACACACAAACACAGGCACTTACTCACACACACGCACGCGCGCGCGCGCGCGCACACACACACACACACACACACACACACACACACACACACACACACACACACACACACACACACACACACACACACACACACACACACACACACACTTAAAAGCATGAAACCGCAGGCTGATTTAGTAGTTTGTTCTACAGTTCAGGTTACAGCTGATTAAAAACAAGGCAGACTAGTTAGCAACGCAGCTGCGCCAAACAAATTAATGAGTGTGTTAGATGTTGCAAACATTTATAGGAAAACGGAAGTGACTTGATTAAGTTGTAGTCCTGCTCCTAAAATTCTGCTGATGTACTGTGTGTGTGTGCGTGTGTGTGCGTGCGTGTGTGTGTGCGTGTGCGTGTGTGCCATCAGTATCCCAGTCCCCTGGAAGCAGATGGGTTGACGTGGGACAACAAGCGAGGCTGGTCCATCCCCCGTCAGGTCCTAGAGAGCACCTTGTTCATCGGCTTCGTTTGCCAGGCCTCCCTGGGAGACAAAGTGTTCCAATCCACCAACTACCTGATCCACACCACAGGTGAAGAAAAAAAGACTCATTTAGTTTTCAGTTTAAAGAATGTTCTTTTATCATTGTTATTATTATTATTATTATTATTATTATTATTACTATTATTATTATTATTATTTACAGTTTAGCTTTATTTATCAACTGTTTGGTATCATTTGTGACAAATGTAGAGCCTAATTTCATAGATCAGTTCTCTTCAGTATTAAGACCCTGACTCACTGCGAGCATCAGACATGCAGATTATCAAACGCAAGCTCATTATTTACAACGGCTGCAGCCACACTGGAAGCTGATCCTTTATTCATTTTTATTTTCAGATTAGATAAGAATAGTTTTGCTTTTCTTTGGCTTTCTTTTTCAAGTTAAGCCTTAGTTATCAACTGTTTGGTATAATCTGTGAAAATTGCAGAGCCTAATTTCATAAGTATCAGAAACTTAACAGTGCTGTTCTGTATATCGCAATATCAGGCTTCAGTACAGTCCTTTGGTGCGATCATTCAAGTTGTCACCGTCCATGATACGTGTCCTCTTCAGAAACGTGTCAAACGTGTGTTATGTTATACTGGAGGGGAAAAAAGTTCCCAAACAAAAAAGTTCCCAACATTTATGTAGAAAGAATACATAATGTAACGAACAAGCTTGCAGTTCTGCTACTTTTAATACTTTTGTGTGATGCTGTAGAATGATCAAGTAGGGTGTTAATTTACGAAAAAACACAAAAAGTTAAACTCTGGAGATAAGAGATTTCTGGCCGACTGCGACGATAATGTATTTTTGTAAGAAAAAAAAAGTATCTTTCGTGTTTCGAGGAAACAAAGTTTGACTCCAGACCTACAGTGTTCACATGCAATGAGTTCTGGTACAGACGTCTGGCCAGAAACCCAACTTCTTTTGTTACATTTGATGACTATTTTCGTTCTACAACAACAGGGAGAGCAGCTGTTCACGTTTTAAAGTTTCAGGCTCATTAAGGAACATGGATTGTTGTTTATGTCTCGAACTAAAATTAAAAGGGAAAATCGACCAGGCTGAGCAAAAGCTTCAACATGAACTGCGTAGTAATCATAGAGGCAATGGTCTCAACCAATCGGCAATTTGATGCTTTTGTCCGAAAGTATCATTTTACACGGCCTACCCCGCTACACTGAAGTCTGCTGGTTGAAAAAGCTGAATATACAGTAGTTTTAATGAACGATGCAGCAATGTCCACACATTCAACCTCCTTCACAAAACAGGCTACTTAAGCATGTTTCCACAAACATTGTGGCATTCATAGTTTATTTGATCATCAGAATTAGTTCTTTGTTACAATTAAATGTCCATGTGTTTGAAAACATTAACATTAACAGACACAAAAAAAAGTGCAAAATCAATAGTGTTACTTACCGAGTGCCAAACCTCAAATGAACAACAACAAAGTTTCATTATGTTGATTATGGCTTCTGATTAGAACCATATTAACGTCGTGGCAAAAAGTGACCTTAAGCCTGATTGCAAAAATAGCACAAAAAAAGCAGATCTACAAGTTGTATCACAACGCGATGCACTGTGAGATTGTAGATCAACAAACATAACAACAAATAGCGAGGCCAGTTTTAAAGTCATGAATGAATGAATGTATGGTTGCAGAAAGAAGTGTCTATAAGTGTTCACATTAATTTGCAAAAAGCTTTCAGAGGTGGAGGAAATATGAATAAAACACCAGAATTTTGAGGTTAAGTGCGAAAGCGACCATATACCCTGTAACCCCAAATGACACCCCTGTGCTTGGACAATGCAGGCTGAGAACTCCTGTCACATGACCTGCTGTGACCCTATATTATGGCTACAGTTGCTAAACTATGACACACACGCATGCACGTCACGCACGCACCCATACACCCACCTGCGCACACACACACACGCACCCACCCACCCACCCACGCACACACGCACCGACTCATGACCTAACATTAGTAAGGGTGCATTTGGTTCCATTTGTACACTCTCAGAGTTACAGAGCCAAATATAATAATAATACATACTGTACATTATAATACAGAAGTATTTGGACAAACTGACATTGAAAACCAGTCCTCTAATTGCATGTGGCTATTAGCACTGTGTTTGTGAATTGGAACTTTTTGCAATGAGGCTCATTTCCATATTATACACGGGCCAATTTAGCACTGAATGTATGCATTACCTAATTCAAATAGGTAATGCAAACACCAGAACACTGAGTCGCTATTTCCTTGGCAGCGCAGTTAGGAGTGCATTTCACACTGGCTGTTTTTGGAGTTTATTTTATTCTTGTGTATGTTCAGCAGCTGCAAAATCCGCGCATTCCTCCTGTGAATTCACTCCTGAGTGTCAATGGACATGAAAGGCCAGGGTCAATGCCAAAGCTTTCTCAATGCTATAGCTATCGGCAAGGTTGTGCAATAGTGCATGACTATAAATTATTTGTGTTGATTTTTTTTTCCAAATCATTTTAAAGTGGATACTAAACTTTTGTTTACCAACTTTCAGTCTGCCATTCCTAGTTTGGGCAAAGTTTAAATTATATATTAAATGGTTAAAGTCCAGCGAGATCTCATACTACATTCAAATCAAATCAAATCAAATCAAACTTTATTTATAAAGCACATTTACAACTATCGAAAATGACCAAAGTGCTGTACATGGTGAGACAAAAAACATCAAACAGGAAAGTATGTGAGTGTGACAACAACAAAGTCACACATCACATACAATAAGAGATCAAGACATGAACTTAAATGTGATTAAAAGCTAAGGAATAAAAGTGTGTTTTAAGAAGGGATTTAAAAGCCTCAATAGAATTGGCATTTCTAATATAGAAGGGCAAGCTGTTCCAGAGCCTGGGAGCAGCAGCAGCAAAGGCGCGGTCACCCCTACTCCTTTATTATGGGAACCTCTAAGAGCAACTGGTTGGCTGACCTCAGTGCTCTCTCTGGAATATAGGGCTCCAAAAGTTCAGACAGGTATAAAGGGGCGTGCAGAGATTTGTAGGTGAATAAAAGAAGCTTAAAATCTATTCTAAAATTGACAGGGAGCCAGTGCAGGGCAGCTAAAACTGGGGTTATGTGCTTTCGCTTTTTTGTACCAGTGAGGAGGCGAGCAGCCGCGTTTTGCAGGCGCCTGAGTAAATTTTTCTTATAGCAGATATATAAGCTCATAGTGCGGCACTGAGTGCCGTACTATGAGCTTGTAGATCTGCTATTTTGAAAAATCTAAGAAAAATCTTTGAATATACATTTTTTAAAGCGAACATTTGTTACTCAAATCTTTGCTTCTGGGGGTCCCTGGAACAAAATATTTTACAATGTTTTTTTTAATAATAAATATATAAAAAATATATATTCAAAGATTTGCACACATTTTCAAAAATAGCAGATCTACAAGCTCATAGTGCTATGAGCTTATATATGCTACTTTTGAATATGGCCAAAGAAATCTAAAATGACAGAGATGCGTTCCGGGATTGAATGGGTTAATGCCTGAGGCCCATTCAACAAATGCCTCCCAAATCGGTAGTTCTCACACTTTCACGATTTTCCAAAAATGTTCAAAAATAGCAGATGTACAAGCTTGCAGCGTGGGACAAAGTGACGCGCTGTGAGCTTGTATATCTGCCATTTTTAGAAAGCCAATGCTGAAATCTAAAATGGCACAGATGCTTATACCGGTTTTAAGAGATTATGTTCTGGCTGAAAAGGCCATTCAAGGACAACCGCAATTCTGTCAGCCTATCTGTCATTGATTCAGCCCCGCGATTATGCCTCAATGGTGGCAATTTGAAAGATCCCCCTTTTTTCCCGCTTCATTGATTTCCTGGAAAGTGTTTGTCACCATCGGTGTGTGACACTCTGAGACAGAGACGGAAAGACAGACAGATATGGCCAAAGACAGACAGATATGGCCAAAGACAGACAGATATGGGGGGGAGGGGGGTAATTAAATTATTTGAAAGCAGCCCAGATAAAGACCCTCTGCCTCATCATGTCCCGTGGTAGTCATCAAGTCAAATGAACTTTGAGAGACTGTTTTCCTATGACATCATTCACCTCTCTCTCTCTCTCTCTCTCTCTCTCTCTGGCGTATGCCAAGAGCAACAACGACGTCACTCGGACGAGAAAACCGAGAGCGGGGCGAGGGTTCGGCGGCCGTCACTCAGTGCGCCAACGGAGCGGTTTGAGTAAACAGGCGTTGACCCCACTGTGCCCGCCCCGCCCGCAACAGACACAATTTATTATTATCATTTTTCTCTCGTCTTTTCCGGTGACAGCAGAAAGACGAGGCTCACATTACACAATTAAAGCCAAAGCCCATCCCCTCCCCCACCTCCCATCTTTTAATGAGAGCGCTGATTAGCCGAATTACGCCATAGCTGACTTTAATTTCCGGGTACAGTATCTGCTGGCAAATAGATGGAAATAATATTAGTGAACCAGGTGGAGTCCCAGCCAGTGGGGGAAAGTAACGTACGCACACTTGAGTACAAAATTGTACTCAAGTGCTGTACTTACGTACAATTTTAGGTACTTTTAATTTGCTTGAGCGTTGCCATTTTCTGATACTTTATACTTATACTCCACTACATCTCAGAAGCAAATATTATACTTTTTACTCCACTACAATTATGTGACAACTAGCTACTAGTTACTTTGCAGATTTTGATTAATATTACAAAACTTACATTAACCAATTAAGCCCTGTTTTATACTTTGGCTATTTGAAAATAGGAGACCTACATGCTCACAACGCGTCGTACTGTGGGCTTGTAGATCGTCTATTTTCGAAACATTTGACTTTTGTTACTTTAAGTACATTTTGAAGCCAATATCGTTACACTTTTACTCAAGTAAAAATGACTTTTAATTGTAAGAGAGTATTTCTGCATTGCGGCATTGCTACTTTTACTTACTGTAACAAATGTGGGTACTTCTTCAACCACTGGTCCCAGCTCCCTCAGAGCAGAGAGGAGAGAGCTCCAACCATGCTCATTTCCTGTTGGGATGGAAAGACTGCTGTGTCACTGAGACCTTTCCTCCTCTTTCTGTCTCTGTTCCCCCCCCCCCCCCTCTCTCTCTCTCTCTCTCTCTCTCTCTCTCTCTCTCTCTCTCTCTCTCTCCCTCTTTTCTGTCTCTCAATTCAATTCAAAGGGCCTTTATTGGCATGAGAAAACATACGTTTACATTGCCAAACCAAAAGTGGAACAAAAGGTCAAAACAAAATAATGTAGGCCTATGTACAATTAAAGGGGAATAACGAAAATGTGTAAACAGAGGTGTGTTACATTGCGACTTAGGAAAACCAGCTCATAAAATGATAAGAGTTGTGCATTCGCTGTCAGAAATAGTTAAATATACTGTACATGTACTGTAGGTGAGGTACAAGCAGTGTAGCTGACAAATGGCAGCAATATTTCAACGTTTTGCATTCACTTGGTGCTGTGCACAAGTAGCAGACGTTTTTCAAATGTGTTTAGAGGTAGTGGCTCTGTTTATATTGTAGCTCTATGTGCTGAAATCACTGGGTGCAGACAGTGCAGGAATTGGAGTACACATCCTTCTCCTGTCACAAGAGGACCACAAAGGAAATAAGCCTTTAGGGCTTTATTGTGTTTTTTCTTATCCTCCTCGGTGATATTGTGTTTGTTATATGCTGTGGAGGTGCCGATGCGCTCTCTCCTTTTATCGCCAAATAAATGCATTCGTTCACAACAGAGAAAGGACTGGCACACAGCCCTCATCTTCACCTGTCTCCAGTGGTGGAAAAAGTACTCCCGTTCTTTGCTTAAGTGAAAGTGTCAATACTGCAATGTAGAAATACTCTGTTACAAGCAAAAGTCAAAATCGACTTGAGTAAAAGTACAAAAGTATTGGTATCAAAATGCACCAAAAGTAGAAAGTACTCATTATGTAGAATGTCCCATTTCATGTTTTGAAATGTATACACATCTTTTCAAAATAGCAGATCTACAAGCTCACAATGCGTCGCATCGCGACGCATTGTGAGCTCGTAGATCGGCTATTTTCAAATGGCCGCAATGTATATAGGGCTGAAGTGGTTAATGTGTGTTTTGTGATAATGATCAAAATATACAAAGTAACTATAGTTACTAAAGTTTTCAAATAATTGTAGTGGAGTAAAAAGTACAATATGTGCCTCTGAGATCTAGTGGAGTAGAAGTGAAAGTATTGGAAATTGGAAATACTCAAGTAAAGTACAAATACCTCAACATTGTACTTAAGTACAGCACTTGAGTACATGTACTTGTAGTTATTTTACACCACTGCCTGTCTCACCCTTCACTTTCTCTGTGTCCCTCCACCTCTGTCCCTCTCCCTCTCCCTCTCCCTCTCTCTCTCTCCTTCTTCCCGGGCTGGGTGCAGGAGATCAGGTTTACGATGTCCGGCTGTTCCCAGAGGACCATGTGGTTCTGTCCATGGGGGAGGCCCTCAGTCTGAACTGCACGGCGCTGGTGGAGTTCAACGCCGGCGTGGACTTCCAGTGGTCTTACCCTGGAAAACAGGTACACCACAACCAGTGGTTCTCAAACTCCCAATTGATATGTTATTTGGCTGCGGACGGACCCCCGATCTGAAAAGGTTTTGTGCCAGGGACCCCCAGAAAAGAAGGGGGAAAATATGTTTTTTTTAAATATGTTGGCTATAAAAAAAAATAGCAGATCTACATGCTCACATTCGTGCGGCGCTGTGAGCTTGTAGATCTGCTATTTTTTTTATAGCCAACATATAAACGGATAAAGTGGTTAAAATGATTGTGTTAACTACTTTAGCCGGGGACCCCCTGGAACCCCCCCCAAGGACCCCTGGGGGTCCCTGGACCCCACTTTGAGAACCAATGCAGCACACACCCCCCACCAATACACAGGTGCCAGAGGTGTAAGTAACTAATTACAATTGTGAGGTACTTTCACTTTTGTCTCAGGATGTCAGCTTTTCGATATTTTTGTTAGTACGTTTACTCCACTACTATTATTTGGCAGCTTTAGTTACTTTGCATATTTAGATTATTAATACAAAATATACATTAACCATTAGCCCTATTTTATACTTGGGCTATTCATAAATGGCTGATCTACAGGCTCACAACGTGTCAAGCTTGTAGATCAGCTATTCATTTATTTATTTAATTTCTGTAGTCTTACTTTGATACTTAGAGTATATTTTATATACTTTTGTACGTTACTCAATGACACATTTTTAACAAAGTACCTTTACTTGTAACAGAGTATTTTCCTATTGTGGTATTGCTACTTTTACTTAAAGTGGCACTATGTAACTTTTTTTTAATGCATACATTTTTAATTTGTCCAATCTGTATGGTAGAGTATGTTAATACAATGTAACTTGGGGTGGTTGTATTTTGTATTCTCCTCTTCTATTGACACATTTAGATTGTGTCAAAGGTCATGTCTCACCTAGACACAGGATCTGTGTGTGTTCAAATCCGGTGTAGAAGAGGACATAGTTACATAGTGCAGCTTTAAGTAAAATATCTGAGTACTTCTTCCACCACTGTACACCAGGAACACACAGGTACACTGCACGCACAATACCGCGGAATTAGGTGGGAGGTTTTATGAAACATGATGAAAAATAGGACCCCCTCGAAAATCTCAAGGGGTTATTCCTAATAAAGAATTTCAATCATCATCAAGTGGAGGCTTTCTATGTTTTATGAATTGTATAACAGCTGAAATATGAATTGTTAATCCATTTGTACATGATACCGGATATTCTCCAAACTGTGAGGCACTGTGTGAAAGATGCTGTACAAAATGATGATTATGATGCTGATTATATTCAGTGAATATGAACATCCATTACATTTGTCTATGTATTTCAAGGACATCCCTCGCCAATTTATTTTATTGCGAAAGAATGGTGGAAAAAAGTCCCGCCTATCATCTGCCGTTTTACATGAACTGGCAAATAGTTAGCATTTCTATACCGCCATCATCCAAAGCACATTACAGTGTGCGTTGTACTGTATAACATTCACACACACATTTTCATACACTCACACACCGACAGCGGAGGTAACCATGCAAGGCACCAAGGAGCAGTTAGGGGTTCAGAGTGTTGCTCAAGGACACTTCAACATGTGGCCATTAAAATACGTGCTTATGATTTATTAAATTAATTAAAAAAAAAAGTAGTCAACAGAATAATTGATAGGGGAAAATGGCCCTATTTGAGCCACTGTGTGCGTGTCGCCTGCAGACCAACAGCTTGGTGAGCATCCAGTACCATCGAGACTCCCAGCGTCAGGAAGGCACCGTGGCCACCAGCGTCCTGACCATCCTCAGCGTCAACAGCAGCGACACGGGGCCATACGTCTGCACCGTCACCTGCATGGAGAAGTCCAAGACCGTGAGCACGCAGCTCATTGTTCACGGTAAGAACTCCAAATGGATACATGCTGTATTAGCCCGCGGACCCCCATTTGAACAGATACACGCCAGGGACCCCCCATATAAGAGAAGATTTCTTTTTTTTTTACGGCGTAGCAGTGATTCTCAGCCTTTTTATTTTCAAGGATCGCCAATTTCATATGCATTAGACCAGTGGCTCTCAACCTGTGGGTCGGTCTCAACCTGTGGCGGTCCCCAAATAATTTTGGGGGGGGTCCCCAGATGATTTTTAACATTGTTGTCTCACTCATCAGTAAACAAACCAACATACAGTATAAGTTTATACAGGTTATATGCGCGTTTCTAAATGACAATTTAAAGACCTTTTTAATAAGAAAAAATATGACCATTACTGCATCAAATGTAATGAACCAACTATAAAAAGTACTATTTAAGTAAATATTTTCATTTCCATTGATCTATAGAACCGAGTCAAACTAAATTTAATGCCTCAACTCCTACAATTCCAAGTGCTTATAGGGGTGGGGGGTCCCCAGTTCAAATATGATTATTTTGGGGGGTCACGGCCTGAAAAGGTTGAGAACCACTGCATTAGACCACGGACCCCCGTTTAATGGATTTAAAAAAATCTCTGGGACCCCAGTTTACACTGTAAACTCATCAATTTTTATTCAGTGTACAACTTACGGGTCCATTTGGTTCCATTTGTAAACTCTCAGAGTTACAGACTTGTACAGCAAATGTCCATTAGGTTCCTAACTATCAATCATTTGGCTTGGGACCCCTGGAACCCCCCCCCCCCCCCCCCCCCAAGGACCCCTAGCGATCCTCAGACCCTACTTTGAGAACCACTGCTTTGAGTAGAACACAGAAAAAAATCTGTATTTAATCGTCCATTTTATGTCATTTTATAGCCACAAACGTTTCGCCCGTCCGGCCTTCCATCCGTGTGTACAAATGAGACCATTCTCCCCTCTTAAAGGGGAAAAACAGTCGGCAACAGGTGTTTATCATTTTTGCCAAACAATTGCTAACCATCTCCACCTGAAACTCTACAACTGTAAAATGTAACACTTGGGCTTGTCAATGATCGTAAAAACAATTATAGAAAAATACGACTAATCAAAATACACACAATGAACAACGATGACACAATAAACTACAGTCATTCCAGCAACCAGGATCACGCTATAAGAGCTCGCAATCCTTCATCGGTGGACAGCTCAGCGTAAACGCTGCCGGCACCGCCAACAGCTTTGGCTTTCCTGCTTCCTTCCCCGGACAGGATGGTGAAATCTGTAAACATTCAATCCATAAACGACAAGATGATCACTTTCATCAAGTTCCCTGGCACACGTTAAAAGGCGCGTTAGGTTTTTGTAGGATGTGTGTCATCACATTTTCGGAGCCACAGCTGCGCGTGGTGAACGGGGTGAGTGTCTGTGTCTGTTGCAGAGAAGCCATTTATTAACCTGGACTACAGGAGTGGAGCGCTGGTGGAGGTCACCGCCGGACAGAAGTCGTTCAAACTGCAGCTCAACGTGTCTGCTTACCCCACGCCAGAAACACTATGGTAAGACTACCCCACACAAGAGGCACTATGGTAAGACTACCCCACACAAGAGACACTATGGTAAGACTACCCCACACCACAAACACTATGGTAAGACTACCCCACACCACAAACACTATGGTAAGAGGAAAGTATATACCTTACAACAGAAACACTATGGTAAGAGGAAGGATATACCTTACAACAGAAACACTATGGTAAGAGGAAAGCCCTTATGGTACTGTACTTAGTGTGATGGACAGTGGTGGACAAAGTACTCAACTACAAGTTGCTCAATCAACGTATTGAGGTACTTGCTTTTAAAAAGACTTAAGTATTAAAAAGTACAAATTACAAAGTACATTAAAAAATAGTAAATATAGCAGATCTTCAAGCTCACCGTGCATCATGTTGCGATGCATTGTGAGCTTGTAGATCAGCTATATTTACTTATTTTTAAATGAGGATTAAGTGGTTAATTCATAATTTATTTTTGCAAGTCTGGGTCTCGGGGGTACTGTAACAGAGAGGTCCTCTGTTACTGATGTTTGGCACTTTATAGCAATTTGCACAGTTGTATTTTGCACAATTAATCATGAGGGCAAGTGCAATGTGTAATGTATAGAGAGGGTAATGTAAAGTCATGATTGAAAGCTTAACATGTACCAAGTGGTTCTGTGGCCAGTGTAATTAGGCTGGACCAAGTCAGAATGGCAGAGGGGGGTTGTGATATACATTTGTAATTGCTAAGGATATTGTGGTAGTGTAATGTTGTAGTAGTGTGAAGAATGTATATTCATCTGTTGTTCATTGAAGTTTTAAGATAATTGATGTGGGTTGTGTATTTATTGTATGGTTATTTATGTATATATGCTAGATAGAAAACACCCCTTGACATGGTGCAGTCCAAGCTCATTTGCTCAGCTGGCTATAAAGGGCTGCCAGTTGACAACAGTAGAAGGCTGTGAGTGGAGAGACAAACACCACCATGCTAAGGGACGGTGCTGTAGAGTTTGTCCATTCATGTCATTATGATGAATAAATACACCTTCGGGTTAAACCCCACTCCAGGCATCTGTACTGCTTCCAGCATTCTCACAGGTACCTTCCTAGAAATGTAGTGAAAGTTATAAGCTTCCAAAAACAAACAAACACTCAAGTAAAGTACGTTCTCAAAATTGTACTTCAGTACAGTACTTGAGTAAATGTACTTAGTTAGTTTGCACCACTGGTGATTGGTCATTTGCAGTGTTATTATTGGACCTCACACAGCTGAAGTCCGCCAATGACGTTCATCCGTCTTCGAAACAGGGACCACCTTGAAGAGATTAATACTGTTTTTGTGCTTGGGAAGATATTGGCCGACCGTGTCTAACGTTTGGTGGCATATCCCTAACCACAAACCACAGGAGAAAAACATGCTTACGGTTGAAGCACGATCCATATGTTCTGAGCAGAATCTAGTATATAGCCATGCAGCGCGTGAAGTGGATCGGCAGCCTTAATTATGTCCAGAGAGGGACTGCAGACCACCACTGGAGTGCACATTAAGTGGTGGAAGAAGTACTGTACTAAAAAAAACGACTTGACTAAAAGTATCAATACCACAAAAATACTCCGTTACAAGTAAAAGTCTGGCATTCAGAATTGACTTTAGTAAAAGTACAAAAGTATTAACTCGTTATGCAGAATATCCCACTTCAAGTTTTCAAAATGTATACACATCTTTTGAAAATAGCAGATCTACAAGCTCACAACGCGTCGCACTGCAACACGTGAGCTTGTAGATCGGCTTGTAGAGCTTAAGTGGTTAATGTATGTTTATTAATAAAAATCTAAATCAAAAAAGTATCTAAAGTTTTCAAATAATTGTAGTTGAGTAAAAGTACAATATTTGCCTCTGAGATATAGTGGAGTAGAAGTATAAAGTATTGAAAATTGTAAATACTGAAGAAAGTAAAAAAATACCTCAATTTTACTTTAGTAGAGTACTTGAGTAAATAGTTACTTTAGACCTCTGCATAGCTACACTTAGCTGAATGGGTAGAGAGCCCACCTAGGAAGCAGAATGTTCCCAGGTTCAATTCCCAGCCCCGGCAATGTGACGAGGTGTCCCCCCCAGTGCTCACTTGAGAAGCACACAGCAAATTGTGTGTGTGTGTGTGTGTGTGTGTGTGTGTGTGTGTGTGTGTATGTGTGTGCCAATTTGTATTGGCTGCTTCCAGGTACAAGGACGGTAAGCTAATCACTAAGCTTCCAGAGTTCAGGATGAAACGCATGCGGATTCATCACAGCCACGCCCTGGAGATCAAGGACGTGTGTGAGGAGGATTCTGGCTGTTACACGGTGGTGCTGAAGAACAGCGCCGCCCCTCTGGAGAGGACGCTCAACATCACCCTGGTTGTCAACGGTAAGCAACCTAAACACCTGTAGGCTACACTCAATAAACATTCTGCCAGATGTTGTGGAGGTGAAATGACACAGAGCACAGTAGTGGTTGTAATAACAGTTTAATCAAAGTCATTGATTTAATAGATTATTAAAAAATGATTGATAATTGATTTTATTTAGGGGGAAGATATTGAAGATATTGAAGATATTGATATATTGACATTTCTTCTTTTTTTTATAGCAAAACTATTAGATCTACAAAGCAATCATCTTTTAACTCAAGCACAAATTAGACAGAGCAACTTCCACTTATCGTCGACGTTGAGTAACATTTGACCAGGAGTATCTATACTTTGCCTCGAGTACTGGGATTGCGTACTTTTTTTCCTCCACAGCTAGTTTTAGACAAAGAGCTTCATCACAAGCCTGTGGTTTCATAGAGTCATGCACACATCCTTATTTATGGTTCTGCAACCACCCACGCATCCGTTGCATCAATGCCAAGACCGAATCGATTCGGTACCCGTCATCGGGAAATATTCTGTTCCCCGCCCAGCATCGATCGTCCCCACACCACCGGAACCAATACCCATTAAATGAAATGCAGACACAGTGCATTTGAATGAGATTCCCTACAGGAGCCTGCAGACTTCATTCGTTGTGTGTAATGCAGTGGTTCTCTAACTTTTTCATGTCAAGGACCCCCAAATTAATTGTAGTTGGCCACGGACCCCCTTCTGAAAATATTCTGTGCCAGGGACCCCCATGCCAAATTTGAGTTGTTAAACTGTTTGAAAAATATTCCAATATTTTCTCATTTAAAAAATACATATATTTATCTACAAGCTCTCAATCGTATTGTGAGCTTTTCAAATAGCCAATGTATAAGGTTCAACTGATTTGTATGCTACATCAACGCATTTTGCTGGGGACCCCCTGGAACCCCCTCAACCCCTGGGGGGTCCCCAGACCCCACTTTGCGAAGCACTGGTGTACGAAACATGTGGGGCTACTATCTCATTAGCCCTGTTCGTGTGTGCAGGAAACAAGATCATTTGCTAGACAACTGTTAGGTTTTTCAGGATTTAGAACGTACAGTAGAATTCCGACCCGAAATATAATTTATGCAAAACCGAAAACTGCCTTGTTGGTTCAAAGAAATGTATGGAATCCGCCCGTCAGATGTTTGTTACCTGCAGATCCCCGCTACGCAGAGACCCTGGGTGTATCTGACCCGCAGCAGAACTCTAGTGAGTTCTGTGAACTTCAGATCTAAAGATGCTTCAAAGCTCTCACCTTCAGCTGCAACTCTAGAATGTGAATTCTAACCTACCAGTGAGCAGTGGTGGCAAAAGTACTCAAACGTTTTACTTGAGTAAAAAGTATCAATACTGCAATGTAGAAATACTCTGTTACAAGTACATGTCCGTAATTCAAAATTGACTTGAGTAAAAGTACAAAAGTATTGGTGCTTAAAGTACCAAAAGTAAAAGTACTAATTTTTCAGAATTGTCCCATTTGTCCAATTGTCCCATTTCACAAGTTTTCAAAAGTATAAAAATCTTTTGAAAATAGCAGATCTACAATAGATCTGCTATTTTCAAATGGCCGAAATGTATATAGGGCTGAAGTGGTTAATGTATGTTTTGTAATAATAATCAAAAGTAACTTGTAACTAAAGGTTTCAAATAATTGTAGTGGAGTAAAAATACAATATTTGCCTCTGAGATGTAGTGGAGTAGAAGTAAAAGTATTGAAAATTGGAAACACTCCAGTAAAGTAAAAAAAAATCCTCAAAAGAGTACTTAAATACAGTACTTGAGTAAATGAACTTACTTTACACCACTGCCTACCACTGAGTCAATCAAAATGTCAATATTTTAGGCTAAATCTCCTCAACTGAAATGGGAATAGAACAGTCATGTCACAAAGTACGTTTCCTATTCCCATGCTGCAGCAAAGACAGATATTAACTGCTGCATTGTTGGAGTGTCACCCAGCAGACGTAGAGGTTAGGTCATCTTGACATAGTGTGTTTCGCTGATGGAATTGGAAATAAAGTACAAAGCTTGTGCACTGGCCACGTACATTTGTTTCTTTTTTATCATTGTCCTCAGAACTGTTACAAGACACATCTCATATCTATTATTGATGTTGACTTTGCAAATAAAACGCTGACCTCAGGGTTGGCTTGGTGTCTCAGCCAGCCAGCATGAACACTGAGCATTATTATAATTGCTGCTCTGCCCGTTTGATTCCTGGGGGGTAGCAAATCATCTCTGTCCTTCTCTGTCCTTGCTTTCCTCTCTCTCTCTCTCTCTCTCTCTCTCTCTATAGATATATTTATGTTATTCAGAAATTAATGCCGTATGTTGTTCTTCACCCACCTGGCAGTGTCATGCAAAAGTAGTTAAATACCCGATTTACAAGTCTCAATGTGTCGCAATGCGACGCATAGGGACCTTGTAGATCTGCTATGTTGGAAGAACATTTGAGACTTTTCGACTGTAAGGGCATTTCCAAAATAGGAACACCAGGTTGAAAGTAATCAAGTGTGTATGTGGGATTTATCATATCATTGCTGTCCGGCAGGAACCAGCTAACTCAATTTTTCCCCTTTTTGCATTTTTTCCCCATAAATCAGTGCTATTAACACCCTTTACGTCTGTGTGTTGGTAAAAACAATATTGAACCAATGAAAAGTAATAAAAAGTGCTTCTGACCAAACCAGCTAACTCCATTGGATCCTCAAACTTTCTGCTAAACCAGCTAACTCCAGCAAAGGGGGGTGGAGTTAGCTGGTTTTGCTGACTCCAGGCTCCACCCCCTTTTGACCTCCAACCTCATTGTGAGCTTGGAGGTCCATTCAGCTGTTCTTATCAATGATGAACAAAACCTCCTTTTTTGTTTTGTTTTTTTCATTTCCTGAAAAATGAACATTTTGGAGTAGGCTGGTTCCTGCCGGACAGCAGAGATATTAAACCAAGTATTAACTAGAGCTTGTGGCAAAATAATAACTTACATTGGATCCATTGGATCGATTTTGGAGGTTTGCGGCGCCTGGCGGTGGCAATGTAATCATGTCTCTTGTTGCGTGAATCCAGCGTTGTGATTTCTCCACCTCTTCCCCAGTTCCTCCACAGATCCACGAGAAGGAGGTGGCTGAACCCTCCAACCCGTACCCCAGCGGGAGCGCCCAGACCCTGACCTGCACCGCCTACGGACACCCAGCGCCCAGCATCCGCTGGCAATGGAGACCCTGGGGCCCCTGTGTCTCTAACAACACCCGAAACATGTGAGAGCTTTCTGCTATACACACACACACTGTTGCAATGGTGCAGCCATGGCCCATAGATGAAAACATGCATAATGCTGCAGCCGCACAACTCTAGCCTATAGCATCGTAGTTGATAATCTAACGGTGCTGTCGAGACCTCGTATCTCCATATTTTAACTTTTTGTGTTTTTTGGTAAATTAACGTCATACTTGATCATACTACAGCGTCACACAAAAGCATCAAAAGTAGCAGATCTATAAGCTCGAAAGTTTTGAGCTTGTAGATCTGCTACTTTTTCTTTTTTCTTTTTTTTTTATCCTTTTTTTTTATCTCTCTCTCTTCCAAACAAAGAGAGAGAGAGAGAGACACACACATGTGTGATGAAAGCTCATGTTTGATTAACTCCAACGTACATTTATAAACATGATAACATACCCCTAAACTCCTAAGAGTCTTAATGTCCATGCACATTCAACAACATTCATCAGAGATGACATCGGGATTACATTTTTGTATTTCGTCTTTTTTTATTTACTAGGATTCAAAATATAAAATGCTAACCCAAAATGTAACTTATGCAAAACCGAAAACATCCACTGTATCCTCTGATCATTTTCAGAGCCTCCGTTGCTCCAGACTGTATGATGGAAGCATTTGAAAACTGTGGGAGGAAAGTGTGTGTGTGTGTGTGTGTGTGTGTGTGTGTGTGTGTGTGTGTGTGTGTGTGTGTGTGTGTGTGTGTGTGTGTGTGTGTGTGTGTGTGTGTGTGTGTGTGTGTGTGTGTGTGTGTGTGTGTGTGTGTGCTCAGCTACAACACTAGAATGTGAATTGTAGCCTACCAGTGGCCGTCAAGGTTAGAATAATTGAGTCAATCAGCTCTTCAATTTTGTATTTTTTATTTACTTAGTTTTGTAACCGTATATTTGTTGACCTTGTTATTGTGGAAAAATGGAAATGTGCTTCTTTTCTCTGTCAACGAGCTCATAGCCCATAGTTATACTCATACTGTATAATGAATTCGTTTGAAGTAGAAGTTGATGAGGCACAATATGTTGGAGGGTAGAGGGTACAGTGCATCCGCAGGCCGAGTGAGAGATGAAGGAGTGCTTCTTTGTTACATTTGGTGTTGTTTATCTTATTCATCCATGTCACGTGCAATTGGTGTTTTTGTCCTTGTGATGGATTGCAGCCTAGCACATGCATGAATGCACATCATGCCAGATCGTCCCCAGTGTGGAAACAAGATCCACCTGAGAGAATGTTCTATAGGTGGTGATGGTTGTTCAGCAGCTTGTTCGGAAGGCTGCGGCTCGTCTGGTGTTCAACCGCTCCAAGTTCTCCCACACAACTATCCTTCTCCGTTCTCTACACTGGCTCCCCGTAGCGGCTCGCGTCCAGTTTAAAGCCCTGGTGCTAGCCTATAGGGCAGTGAAAGGAACAGCTTCTTCTTACCTCCGGGCTATGGGCTATGCTTACACCCCTGCCCGACCACTTCGGTCTGCCGCCTCGGGGCGACTGGTTGCCTCGTTGCTCAGTGGTCCTTCTGGACGATTTACACGGTCACAGCTTTTTCTGTTCTGGCCCCACAGTGGTGGAATGAACTCCCCGCTGATGTCAGGACAGCAGAGTCACTGCCCATCTTTCGCCGCAGGCTGAAAACCCACCTCTTCAGGAAACACTACCCTTCCTCTTCGCCTTGCCTACTTGATGTTAACTAGTTGTACGAGCTCTTGTTTTATTGGATCTTGTTTATTCGATACACTTATTTGTTTTAGCTCTTGCTCATTTGATTTTCCTATTTGTCTCATCTGTTTAAGAAAGTAGGTAGCTGATATATTGCACTTTTACCTTAGCGCTAGGTATACTCTTAGTTGCTTGTTTTAGAAGAGAATGCACTTAAGACCTCTGGTGATTAGTAGTTTTGTTCCCTACCTATGTTGAATGCACTTGCCACTTATTGTAAGTCGCTTTGGATAAAAGCGTCTGCTAAATGACTGTAATGTAATGTAATGGTTATACTTTAATATATGATATCATGAGGACACTAACACTCGGTGGTACGGTAGTTCTGCCAACGAGCACAGACCATAGTTAGACTAGCTGCTACAAGGACAAACTGAACCATGACAAGACAGGTTGTACCAAAACAACAGCTATCATTCCTATATTCTTCCTCACAGTGCAGTATAATATATGGACCAAACAACACAAGCTGAGATTTTCTTGTATTTTTCACGGCCTCATAGTAAAATATACTAACAGCCTGAACACAATTGTCAAAATGTGATCTAAGATTTTCAGAGTGAAACAAACAAAACAGAGTTCTCTCTGAAACAAATCCTCCAGCATGCGGCAAGCAGTTTTCCTTCTCCTGGACATGTTTTAGCAAGTGGCATTGTTGCGTTTTTACCCACTTGTAAAACTAACCACCGTTCTAAGTCGTTAATCCCTTCTGCAATACCACTTTTAAATGCTCTGTAGGTTTTTACAGCGTGGCTCTGCAGGAGGCTAGCTGTATACAAGACAGTGGTTCTCCAACATTTGTGTGATGAGACCCCCATACAAGATTTGTGTTGTTAAAATGTTAAACATATATATATATATGTTTTTGAAAATAACAGATCTACAAGCTCACAATAAATTCACAGGAACTGGCCCAGTGAAACGACCAGGGACCCGAATGACTCGCCCAAAGCTATTCTGAAGCTCCTGGGCAGGCAGAGGGGCGTGAGGGTGAAAGAAGATGATTACAGATGGTGGGCAGGTGCCTGGCGGCAGGCTGAGGGGTTCAAAGGGGCCCCGGATCTGTGCCAAGGTAGTCCTACCCGGGGTCGGTCGCGGTGCGGTGCTTGAGCCACCCCAACTTAGCGGCCCAAGTCCAGGTGGGCTGGCTTCAGCCGGCCAAGCCTGCCCATGATGGACAATTAAAGGTTTTGTCGCCAGCCACTATTGGGCTGAAGTTGGAGGCTGAAAAAAAGTGAGAGGTTGCAAGACACTGTTGACCAAGTGCTTGAGAACGGCACCGATGGCGTAGTCTGAGGCATCCGTGGTCAAAGCACAGTGGCGTGCACAGACATTTTGAGGGGCGCGTGCTCAAGTAAATTATACTTTTTTTTGTTTACTTGGTCTGCTCTTTTTTCCCTCTACACCTATACCTCTTTGCCAAAAATAGCCGATCTACAAGCCCACAACGCCTCGCAGCGCGAGGCGTTGTGAGCTTGTAGATCTGCTATTTTTGGCTAAAGTTCTCCTCAGAAAAGGGATGCTAGGTTTCGAGTGGTTATGGTAAAAAGAAAAATCATATCACATAAAGATTTGGTGGACCCCCTGTAGTAACTCTGAGGACCCCCTAGGGGTCCCGGACCCCCTGTTGAAGACCCCTGCTGTAAACTGAAAAAAGGGCACTTCTGGTCAAGAGGGCAAAGGGCAGGTGCTCTAGCACCACCTAGAGTCTATCTGTGCACGTCCCTGTCAAAGCAATACGTTCCTCGGGCACCGGGTGAGCTCATAGTTGCACCTGCGAGGGCATCGATAGCGTACCAGAAAATTGCATGCTTGGGAGATTAACCCTTGAGAGCGCTGTAAAGGGGCCACATAAGGCTGCCAGCCCTTGGCACAAAATGGCAGTAAAAATGTACCATGCCCAAGAACTGCTGTGCAGAGCCTTGACAGTGAGTGGCCGCGGGAGCTTCAGCACTGCCTCCACCAAGGGCCCAGCATGAACGTTCTACATTGAGGCTAATACGGAAGAGACAGTTCATATGAATGGCCTGTAGTTTCGCTGTTTTACCCCTGCTGGTGTCAGAAAGAATTTATCTTAACGCAAGCGGATGTGTTTTTGACAAACTTTAGACTCGATTTTCTTTTCACAAATACTATATGCTTCCAGTCGCTAGTTTTCTCCTTTCAATCATCATATGCGTTTTGGTAAACTATGGTCCCATTTATTCTAAAATTGACGATAAAGTAGGTTATGCTCTAGGAGGGGCGGGATGATTTGATTGACAAGCTACACAACCAATAGCATTCATTCCCTGCCCCCGCTCTTGATTGACAAGCTACCCAGCCAATAATGGTCTGGTGGCATTCTGCAGGATATGACGCGATATTGAAAGATGCATGGCGGAATAGGCCCTATGCACAGCAGCCATATTGGGAATGAATTGGGCCGCTTCCTTACTTTCTTCATTTGTACACTCTCAGAGTTACACACTCACCATTTGGGAATGTTTCTAGTGAGCCAACATGCACGATATCAGCACCCTGACCAGAATGGAACAGAGCCTTCATTAGTATCATTGGTATCACCTGTGAAGGAATTAAGAAGAGGCCCAATTTCTTTCCAATATGGCTGCTGTGCATAGAGCCTATTGAAATTGCTGAACAATCGGCTTCATTTACGGTCTGTAGAAACCAATGGCGTCACGTTGTCCATTCGTTTTATACAGTCTATGCCTGGCCTCCACCTGATTGACGTCCACTTGACTGACATCACAGGCTAATCACATGGAAGTCCAAGAATTATATTGAAGCCACGCCTTTCCCATGTGGATTTGTGGTTATTGCCGTAACCTTATATTTGACCTGGCTAGTGTTGTGAAATGGGAATGAGCTGCGTTTCTCTGTGAACAAGCTCCTCAAGCATGCCCAATCCCATAGTGGGATTAATAATATTTTTTTTATTTATATTTTTGTACGTAGAAGTGTTAAATATGTAGGCGGTAGAGAGGAATGATTGCATCCGCTGGCTGACTGAGCAATGGAAATGAGGGGCCCTGAGAGCAGCGGTGGAAAGTAGTAAGTACATTTACTCAAGTGCTGTACTTAAAGGTAGGATAAGTGATATTAAGTGTTAAATTGCTCTATATTCCGATAATAATCATGGCTATAGAGTGTTTGTTCAGTAACAGTGGTATCTCTCCAGCTCTTCAGTAAACATAAATGCATTTTCAGGAGACAACTCATACACGATACAGGATGTACAAGTGGAGGTGATGAAACAAAGAAATGAGAAGACACAATTGGAACTTGAACAGTATAACATTGAAGCTGATAAATGGGCACTCTCTCCTGATTGGCTGAAATTGGTAACCCACCTGAAAAACTATTTTCTGTTCATTAAATAGTTGGGGAGATGGAGACCCCTGCTACTGAACAAACACTCTACTGTATATAGCAATGATTACTATCAGAATATAGAGCTTCCATTTAGACCTGAGGCCGATTCTAAAAACGCCTTCTAAAACCTAACCTAAGATTTCTGAAAACGTTCAAATTCTTACTAAAAAATGTAATAAAAAATGATGTTGCTATATGTATAGTAACTACTGATGAGACACAGAGGTGGCTCCCGGATTCAAAGGTATAACAACGTATAGGTGGCAGCAGGTCTAAATGGGTTAACAAAAAAATAAAAAAACTTTTGTTTTAATTTGTTTTTTGACAAAGCTTTCCCAGAATCCTCTGAGAACATTGTCCTCTCCAGTGGCGTAAAGTAAATAAGTACATTTACTCAAGGCAAATATAGTACTTTTTACTACAATTATTTGACAGATTGAGTTACTATTACTTCGAAGATTTAGATTATTATTATAATTATTATTATAAGTAGAGTAACTACATTTGTACAGTATCTGCTATTGCTACTTTTACCTATTGACTAGTATTTCCTCCACCACTGGACATGACTGTGAGAGACAGATGAAGGGAGGGAGGGTTTGCTGTTAGAAGTAAAAGAAGAGATGGAAATGGAGGGATGGCTATTAGAAGTAAAATGAGAGGTGGAAATGGAGGGATGGCCGTTAGAAGTAAAAGAAGAGGTGGAAATGGAGGGATGGCTGTTAGAAGTAAAAGAAGAGGTGGAAATGGAGGGATGGCTGTTAGAAGTAAAAGAAGAGGTGGAAATGGAGGGATGGCTGTTAGAAGTAAAAGAAGAGGTGGAACTGAATGAGGGAGAGCGAGAAGTCAATGATGCGATGGCCATTTCTAACCCCCAAACCATCTCACCACTCACAGCATGCTGATTATTATTCTGTTGCTACTGGGGCACACTTCACAACATATTCCTGCGCACGCACGCATGCAGTCGCACACACACACACACACATACACACACACACACACACACACACACACACACACACACACACACACACACACACTCTTTACAAACACATGAAAATATAACAAACACACACACATACAGTACACACATGAAAATATAGTGAACACACACGCATACCTACAGTATTGTACGTGCACAAACACGTGTACATGCTGTTGCACAACACAAAGACCTACGTCCTCACAATACCGTTCAGATGTTGACTCCGACAGTAGGTACATTATCTTTTTAGTTTTTTATCCTGTTTTTGCATTTTAACCGGATATTGTGTTCACTAATTTGTAGTGTGTGGTACTTGTTTCAGTTTTTTATTTGTTTTAGTATATACACACATATACACACACACACACACACACACAAAGGTGCACGCCAACGTGTGCAAACACACACATGCTATATCACAGCACAGAGGCGCACACCTACGTACAGTACACAAGCTGATTGCCAAGAATGGCTTTGGGCATTTCGAAACTATCTACAGTGACCCCCATGACCTGATAAAGTGGATTCCATGGGCATCTATATGACATTTGATCTATTTCCTCCTATTCCTGTAAAACCAGAAGTTGCAGTCACCAGCCCTGCGCATATGGAATATCTCTCCATTCAAAATAGACATCTATCTGCCTTGGGGGATTAATTTTAGAATGTATTGTTGGTTTCCTGACGTGTCCACTTGGATATGCAGCATGAGCGCTGAGAGGAGAGAACCACTTTAATTCTAGTTGGCATCAGTTTACTTATGAGATTACTTATTATTAAAGTTATGTAATTATGATCAGTGGTGCTCGCTGTGATACATGTCAACCATTTAAACTCTATTCAAAGATTTTAAAGGAGTGAGAACACCCCACCTTCCCGTTGCAATTTTGTCTGCTCATTTTTGTTTAGTTTCATCACTTCCAATTTCAGCGGTACTGTACTGACCCCACTGTAGCCACAAACAGGCACTTCTTGAGGACATGTCAGATTTCCACACTCTCCCGTGCAAGGCATTCCAGGCAAGAGCCCCCCGGACGTTCAGATCCTGGTCCGACGAATCAGTCTAGGCACCGAGACATTTGAAGTCCTCGACTACCTCGAGCACCTCTTGATCTATGCTTTGTCGGCAGTGGCAATGGTTTTGTCCACCGTGTTAAATGCCATTACTTATGTTTTCTTGGATTTGAGCTTGAGGCAGATTTTCTTGCTGCAGTAGTTCTCTTCCTTTCTCTGCTGTGTACGAGACTAGGGCAATGTCAAATGTACCCTGTGCTTAGTCTTCCTCTGGACCAGTGTGAACTGCAGTGTCTCCTCCATGCCACTGATTGGATAAAATTGTTATCCTGACCTGAAAATGCATTTTCTGTTTGCTAAAGAGCTGGAGAAACAGGGAGGGCCCAAACACTCTATAGCAATGATTACTACCAGCAGAGCCGCTCCACCCTATACGCACACTACGCAGGTTGCGTAGGGCCCCGCCTACCTGCCGATCAAAGGGGCCCCCTCTCCGCCCCCTCCCATCAGCAGAAAATAACGTGCATTACTGCGTTCACATCAGCGCAGGCTGCGCAGCACTGCTTGGCTTGAATGAGACAGCTGCTGCAGGCTGTCTGATTGGCTGTCAGTGGCACGCTCTGGTGTGTGCTGTCTGCTCCGCCTCCCCTCCGTGACAGTGAGAGTGTTTTGGTAACCCTAACCCTAATACCGAAATAAAGTAACAAAAAAAGTAACTTTATTCGCGGGAAACCCGAAAAAAACCCCGGCACTGGCTACCAGAATATAGAGCTATACTTATTTTAATAAACCTGTATCAGGAGACACTGCACTAAAGGCACTAAAGGAGGTCAATTACTTTAAATAACTGGGCACATGGGTCAACTCCACATAGCAGGACCTTAAAGTTAGGAATGTAGAGTTCTTAATGGCATCACCAGTGTTCTTAATGGCATCACCCCCCACACACACACACATCAAGATCAGTTTCTTGAAGAGTCTGACTCGCGGCTGTGAGTGCTGGACACTGACCCATGCCCTACAGAAGTGGCTGGGTGCTACACCAGAATGCTACGTGTGAAACTGAACATCAAACAGGTCGAACACACTACCAACAAACGTCTGTACGGGGAGCTACTAAGTGCATTGGAGAAGATAGCAATCAGGAGCATAGAATGAGACTAGCCGGTCACTGCCATCGACACCGGGAACTCCCTGCCAGCAAGCTTGTACTGTGGGAACCAACACACAGGCATCGATCAAGAGAACGTCCCACACCTACTGTACCTATACGTGGATGTGCTGAAGAAAGACGCTGCTGCGGAAAGCACAAACAAGCTAGCCAGATGTATGGAGAATCGAGATGACTGGAAACGCCGGTGGAGGGCGCCGTGGAGAGAGATATCACTTACACCCCCTTCAATGTACACATTACATAATGTATGATTGCAACTGTGTACTGGCTCATTCATTAGATACACATACTAATACTATTGAAAATTACTGATGACTTTCTTGTTTATGTGGAATTGTTTTCCTGCGCTTTCAGGACATGCAAAGCAAAATTCAATTTCATGTTTCATTTGCTCCGCCGTGATGTTCACACTATAGACTTTCATAATAGAAAGGGACACTAACAGCCCCCAGATGGGACGCTTGGCAGCGGCGATAGTCTCGCCTTCGTGCGAGCCCCGTCTCTGATGAAATGCTGCACAGCGTTCCGTAACCGACGGCAAAAAAAAACAAAACAAAAAAAAAACAAATGTTCTCATAAAATATCAGGATGTCTGCTTTTGTATTCATCCCCTGCTGCCCACTGTTTTCTATGCATGCCAATGAGGGCAGAAGTCTTACATGCATCTGCATTTTTGTTTCTCCAGGGCCGCTCGAGACCGGAAGGGCCGGAGCGAGCGCATGGCAGACTGTCAGAACTGGCAGGACATCGCCTCTGAGAACGCCATGAATGAAATCGAGATGATCAAGACGTCCCCACAATTGGTGGATGGGAAACAAAAGGTTAGATTTACTTTTTGCTGACCTTTAGCCGTCGATAAATAGTTTTGTTGGAATGTATGATCGTCATTAATATGGCTGCATAAAACAGGACTGGAAATTATAATAATAAAAATACCCCAGATTTATTTCGCATTTTTCTATGTACTCAAAGGCGCTTTACACGGAAAAAAGAAATAAACTATTTCAATTAGAATTTATTTTGTAAAAACAAGGGGGGTTAGCTGGGGAAACTAATAGCAATGCATATTAATAACAATGATAAATCTCACCTAGAGAATAACAGATTAGAGATTAGAATGTTACTCATATTAAGGACACATTTATGTAAGTAGCCTTATCCATGAACTGTGATATTTTTATACAAGTGTCCCAAACTGTGAGTTCTGTGACAAAATAATGTCAGTGGGAGCTGGAAGGCCATTTCCACCGCAGAAATATTTATACGATGCTTCCTGTGCACACTTCCTGCAAGGACTGGTCATAAACACATTTACACACAAGTACAGTATGACCTGACACTGTACAGGTCACGCACGCACGCACGCACGCACGCACGCACGCACGCACGCACGCACGCACACATACACACATGCACAGCACACACAGCCACACACACACACACACACACACACACACACGCAAGCCTACAGACACAGTCACACACACATTGTGTGTGTCACACACACATACTGTATACTGTATGTATTCAGTATGACCTGACACTGTAGAGGACACATGCACGCACGCACGCGCGCGCACACAAATACACATCTCACAATCCTTTTTTTTTTAACAAGGCTTTTGCCTAGATGGACTTACCGATGTCTTGTGTGTTTTTAAACTTCAACTTTAATCGTCTTAGCTGTGTATAGTTCCATTGGTATAGACCATTGATCTGAATGTTATCCGTTTCATTGTTTTTATCATTTTATTTTGTTATTCTTTTTAAATATGTTTTTTCATACAATGTTTTCATACAATGTAAGCACTTTGAGATTTGTATCAAATATAAAGTGCGTTACAAATCAAATGTATTACTATCAGCACAGCACGCACACCCACAGCCAAGCCTACACACACACGCACACTCACACACACACACACACACACACACACACACACACACACACACACACACACACACACACACACACACACACACATACAGTACAGTGTGGCCTTACACCGGTCACACAAACACACACGAATGCACTAATATTGCACGCACACCCACACGCAAGCCTACACACTCACACATGTTTCTATTACTGTACCACTGAGGACATAAAGATTTTAGAATGCTGTTTTTCTGAATGCCATTAAAAAAACACCATAAGCCTAACGCCAAATTTAGCCGATCGTTGTGAGCTTGTAGAGCAGCTATTATACAAGTATGAATCAGACATAACTCCAACCCTGAAACCTATAACCTCTAAACGTCTAATCGTAATCCTAACCCCAACAACAACAACTGTAAGCCTATACCTTTTTAAACTATAAAACAACCATTTCTGTTGTGAGGACCAGGCAAAACGTTTCCTCACCATGTCTATACATGGGGATGTTTGGCACTCACAATGTAGTACTACACACACACACACACACACACACACACACACACACACACACACACACACACACACACACACACACACACACACACACACACACACACGCACCAGTGTTGATTTCAACTACCTTTTTTCACTGACGAAAACTAAATAAAAACAAAATAAAAACTAAGCTATGATGACTAAAACTAAGACTAAATATACTGACAATTTCGTCAACAAATAAAAACTAGACTAAAATGTTAGCGAGGGACTAGTGGAGAAGAGATCCAGTAGAACTAAAAGACAAGTCATGTTATGTTTGGTTGTGCTAGGGTGTTGCGCTCTGAAAATAGCCGATCTACAAGCTCACAACGCGTCGCGTTGTGAGCTTGTAGATCGGCTATTTTCAGCAAGCAACTATGTGTAAAATCAGCCATTAAGACGCCATCAAGGCACCGGCAAAATACATTTTAGTCGACTAAATCAACTGTAGATTTAGTCGACTATAACCTTATGATGTTTATTCGATGAAACTAGACAAAAATGAAAACATTTCAGATTTTTTATTCAACAGAATTGTATTCAAAAGACTATGACTAAAACTAAATCAAAATTTGCTGTCAAAATCAACACTGACACACACACACACACACACACACACACACACACTCAGTCCAAAATCAGAGTACTTTCTTCCACCACTGCAGGTAGTGAGCCGGCTGCACATCCACAACGCCAGCGTGTCGGTCATGTACATGTGCTCTGCCCAGAACAAGGTGGGCACAGACCGCAGACTCGTCTACTTCTACGTCACCAGTAAGTTTACACTCCATTGACCCATTAAGACCCGAAGCCGATTCTACACGTGTCTTCTAAATCCCAACAGTATTCTGAAAAAACGTATGTTTCTATATCAGTGGTGCTCAAACCGTTTTATGTCAAGGACCCCCAAAATGATATGTATTTGGCCGCCGACCCCCATCTCAAAATATTTTGTTCCAGGGACCCCCCAGAAGCAAACAATAGAGTTAAAAATGTTCGCTTTAAACAATATATATTCAAAGATTTGCACACATTTTCATTTTTTTTCAAAAATAGCAGATGAGCTTGTATATCTGCTATCTTTGAATAGCCAAAGTGTAAAATAATGCTTTTTAGCTCAAAACGTGACACAGATGCGTTCCAGGTCTTAATGGGTTGTTAAGCGACACAAAACACAGTTCACAGCTAGGGCTGGGATCCGGAAGCCGGAGGGAACCGGATCCAACATTGAGGAACCGGAGTCGGTTCCATCACATTTGCCACCGTTTCCGGGAACCGGTTTCATCACGTTGTCAGAGCAGGACTTCCATGTCTGCTATATAATTACAAAACCGGTGGTTCTCAAACTTTTTAATTTCTAGGACCACCATAACTCTGACAGTGTACAAATGGAACCAAATGGACCATTTGGTTCCATTTCTCCTGGTTCCAACTCTCAGAGTTATTGTAAGGGTGCATTTTGAACCCCCTCAAGTAACCCAGAGGGTCCCTGGATGGGGTGGGGTCTCCTCTTCCTCACAGCCAACCAGTGGTGGAAAGTAACTAAGTACATTTACTCAAGTACTGTACTTAAGTACAACTTTGAGCTACTGTACTTTTATTTTCAATACTTTTACTTATACTCCACTATATCTCAGAGCAAATATTGTACTTTTTACTCCACTTTAGAAAACTTTAGTTACTAGTTACTTTGGAGATTTTGATTATTATTACAAAACATACATTAATAACTTCAGCCCTGTATACATTTCGGCCAAGCTCGCAATACAAACTCACAATGCGTTGCGTGGCGACGCATTGTGAGCTTGTAGATCTGCTATTTTCAAAAGATTTTTATACTTATTATTTATTTGAAAACTTGGGACATTCTGCATAATGAGTACTTTTACTTTTGGTACTTTAAGTACATTTTGTTACCATTGCTTTTTGTACTTTTACTCAAGTAAAATGTTGAATTCCGGACGTTCACTTGTAACAGAGTATTTCTACATTGCCGTATTGATATTTTTACTTAAGTTATAAAAAAAAAAACGAGTACTTTTCCCACCACGTGACTTGCAGCCATCCCAGAAGGCTTCAGCGTGGAGGTTCAGCCCTCGGAGGAGCCCAACGAGCAGGAGAAGGTGTCGCTGCGCTGCAGCGCCGACAACTACACATACGAACACCTGCAGTGGTACCGCCTCAACCCACGCACGCTGCAGGACAAGCAGGGCAGCAAGCCCCAGGAGCTGGAGTGCAGGAGCGTGCATCTCTACGCCGACCCGCTAGCCGGACAGCTCTCCTTCCAGGTATGTACTGTAGGACTGCAAACTATTTAGACCCGGGTCAGAATGTTTGTGAACAGACGTGTAGAGCGGTATTTTTCCTGGGTTAGAACGTCTTCGGATACCGTTGCTGTCGGGCAGAAACGTCTTATCTCTTTTAATATTTGTGTGTTTTTTCATAAATGAATGCCGTTTTTTTTTTTTTTATCCCGTGAATTTTTAAACCCATTTTTTCACCCAGTGCCAATTGTCTAAGTAATCCCGGGCGCTACACCCCCTCTGCCAACCTATAGGGAGAACCCAGAGCTGAACTCATGCCTCCTTCAATGCATGAGGGCTAACAAGCCTTCTTGTCACCCGACGGAGGGGAGTTTCCCCGGTAGGACGTAGCGCGTGGAAGGAACACGTTATCCCAACCAGTTCCTTTCCCCTCCATCAGGCGCTCCGGCTGACCAGGGAGAGGCAGTATAGAGACCAGGATTACTGCATGTTTTTGTGAGGGCACCTACCCTAATTAATGCCCTACTTGATCATACTACAGTGTCACACAAAAGCATCAAAAGTAGCAGATCCGCAAGCTTGAAACGCGGCGCGAAGCGACGCGTTTTGAGCTTGTAGATCTGCTACTTTTGATGCTGAAAATTAACAGTTTTGGACATATGAGGTTTCCACCCGACAGAGACGATTATGTAAACAACAACAATGCAAACAAAAAAGTGTCCAGAACCATAGCTATGTCTAGTTTGTCAAGGATATTTAGAACAATATAGTATATTTGTAAAAGACTTAGCGATTATTCTATCAGGGATCTCCATATATGGGCGTAAAAGGGACACAGGTAGACAGACAGATACAGAGATCTCCATATATGGGCACAAAAGGGATACAGACAGACGGGTTCAACAGGGTTCTCTGACAAAGCCTTCGACGCTATGTAAGTATTAGTGAGGACCAATTATATGAAGATAAAAAATCGATGAAGTCGTCCTTTAAGCACAATTTCATTCTTTGTTGATGCGTTGTGAGCTGGTAGATCTGCAATGTCTTTTTTTGCTATTCTTTAAAACATTCTGAAAGAAAAATTGATTGATTGGATTACCGGTTGCAACCCTCCCTTCCAGGAGCCCTTCAACAGCTGGGTGCTGGAGTTCAGCCTGGCCTCTGTGCAGCTCCAGGATGAGGGTCACTACGTGTGTGAGGCACAGAGCAGGAGGAACGCAGACAAGCAGTGTCTGTTCAAATACATCTCTGTCAAAGGTGAGTAACCAACGGTGCCTGTTCAAATGCA
>NC_139955.1:6369096-6389096 GCF_963454915.1 Gymnoscopelus microlampas
ATGATCAAAAAGGGCATTAAAGTAGGAAAAAACACAAACAAATATGGAGATAAGAGGTTTCTGCCCAACAGCAACGATATAATTCAAGCTGATAAAATGGTTTCTCTCTCCTGATCGTATCAGAAAACCAGACACTCTTCCAGACACTCTTCTCCAGAATGATTAGATATCAGAGTAAATGGAGTGAACCAAAGTCAACAAACGACACAGTGAATTGTCAAGTAAATAGAGCGCAAGGAAAGTAAACTTTTTGATGCACTTTGTATTTAAATGATGTATGCCAATGGCCACTGAGGAGAGCAATGCATGAGGGCAGACAGACAGACAGTCAGAATGTTTTCTTCATTTTGTAGTATGATAACACACTGTACGTCTATACCACTGTTTCTCAATCTGAGGTCCGGGGAACCACCAGCAGTCCAAATGGACTCTTACGGGTCTGTAACTCTGAGAGGATTTTACAGTGTCGATTGGAGACCCAGAGATAAAAAACGGAAATAAATGAGAAAGGTTGAGAATCACTGGACTATACTACAGTTGAGCTGTTATCCGTTTTGAAGCCACGGCCTTTGCTATCTAGCTAAGGAAAAGCGTGAAACGCTCGTCTAGACGCGCTGAAACTCTAAGCTATAGTCCTTCCTTAAAGGGATTGTAGGCAACATTAAGCCTAAATTTGTATATAAATATTTGTATATATATTTTTTGCATTTTTTCCCCTCTATCAGCCACTATATAATGATGCTGGGGTGTTTTCCTGCATTGAAACACAGTCCTCTTTCTGAAATCCGTATTTTCCCTACTGTTTATGTATGTCCGGGACGTAAATTAACGCACGCATGTGCGCATCCGTGCGCGTCCGTGTCCGTGTGAACTTTTTACTTTCGGTTTTAAAACGCTCTCAAACTTCTTTTTTGAGGCACAGAATTTACTTTTAATGTGTTTGGATAGAATTTAGTTGTTTAACTTCATATATGTGGTCAATTTATCATGAAAGGGCTTATTTAAAAAAAAAAAATCAGAGAACCGGCAGGGGCGGGCAGTTCTGCGAATTGTATCCGAATAAAGCAACCTATATTCGGCATGGCCCGTTTAGAAGTCCCCTTACTGTAACTCTATGGAAGTCCTACCTGCGTCACCCCCTGGTGGTCGGGGAAACAAAACTGCTGGAGTTTTTTTCTTTGTTTATCTCTGAACTTGCCTACAATCCCTTTAAGATAACATAAGATAAGACAAGACGTGTATTGATCCCGCATGGAAAATCGTCGTCAAAGACCGAGCAGTACAGATTACAGGCTTAGAAAAAAGTGCTGTAGACAGTGACACAGCATGATGGAAAGACATTACAGTCAAACTAACACCATCATTAACTTGGCAGAGATTTTTTAGATATATAAATATACATATAAATAAGATATCGTCTCTGTCGGGTGGAAACCACATACAGTATGTCCAAAACTGTTACTTTTCAGGATTCAAATAAAAAAAACATCAAAAGCAGCAGATCCTCAAGCTCAAAATGCGACGCATTTCGAGCTTGAGGATCTGCTACTTTTGATGTTTTTGTGTGACGCTGTAGTACGATCAAGTAGCGTTAATTTACAAAAAAAAACACACAAAGTTAAGAATGTGGAGAGAAGAGGTTTCTGCCCGACAGCAACGATAATATGCGACATACAGGATACGACACTATACAGCCTCATCAGTGCTAGCATATAGTGCACGACAAGGAAAGAGCGCACAGCTCGGACGCTGGCTGTCTGAACAGGGCGCACAGCAAGGCTCTGTGAAGCAGTCTGCTGTGTGTCCCCATTACTAGAGGATTCACCTGGTGAGATTCCAGCAGTGTTGTTGTTCTGTCTCCACAACACAGAAACTGTGGCTGTGCCGTTCGCTGTGTTAGTATTTATCCAGGCGCCAGCCAGCCAGCCTCCTCTGGCCTGATGCGCGCGTGTGTGTGTGTGTGTGTGTGTGTGTGTGTGTGTGTGTGTGTGTGTGTGTGTGTGTGTGTGTGTGTGTGTGTGTGTGTGTGTGTGTGTGTGTGTGTGTGTGTGTGTGTGTGTGTGTGTGTGTGTGTGCTTGTGCTTGCATGCTTTTGTGCGCGTGTGTGTTGTTTGTTTGTCAGCCTGCATCATGTCAGGTCACATTGATTTCCTTTCACTCCAGGCAAATATAGTATACCTCACACAATAAATCAGAGATTCTCAACCTTTTACATTTCAAGGAGCCCCAGTTTTGATATACATTAGGCCACAGGTCCCAGTTTTAATTTAACAATGATTGTGTTTTTGTTTGTGGTCAAGGAAAACCTAATGATGTTAAGAATGTAATTTCGATAGAATGTTATTTAGACAGATGCAATGTTCCAAGGGCGCAGATAGCTGTGTGTGTGTGTGTGTGTGTGTGTGTGTGTGTGTGTGTGTGTGTGTGTGTGTGTGTGTGTGTGTGTGTGTGTGTGTGTGTGTGTGTGTGTGTGTGTGTGTGTGTGTGTGTGTGTGTGTGTGTGTGTGTGTGTGTGTGTGTGGATCACATAACTTGATATCTCTACTAGATATCTGTGATTCTGCCAATTGGAATCTTTTATTTTGTATCTACTTCTCAAAATAGTGATTATTAACCTTGTTTATTGAATAGATTTCATGCTTACTCTGCTTATGCCGATCTCGCACTTGTAAGTCGCTCTGGATAAGAGCGTCTACTAAATGCCTCAATTGTAAATTGTACTTTAGAATGTATATAACAAGAACATACACATAGACATGGTCACAAGATCCAGATAATAATAATAGTATAGGTAGGCTAAGTGTAACAACAACCATCCTTCCTTGGCACCCACCCACCTCCATAATTGTGGACAGCCGACCACGACCATATTGCACCATAGGAAATAAATGAAAGGGGAAAAAACACACACATCAGCTCATCATTACCATCCTCCCAGATGGAGATGGGCCTGTCTGTCCCCTGCTACTGAGCAACAGCTACCTCCTCCTGCTTCCATAATTAATGGCACGAATGGAAGTGAAGCATAAATGAAAATTTTAACCTATTGTTTCTAGTTGCAGGAAGACTATTCAGCTCTTTCCTTGCTCTATACATTACTGTGTGTTGCCATAGTATCGGTAAGTGTCAAGTTCAACCTCATAGTCCACAAAAGCTTGCTTTACTGGTATAATTAATCTACAGGTACAGTTGTGAACAAAAGTTTACATACATTTGTAAAGAACATGTATGTCATGGCAGTTTTGACTTTCCAATCATTTCTAAAATTCTTATTTTTCTGTGATTAGAGCAAATACTTCTTTGCCACACAAAAGAAAAATCACAAAGTTTCTGTTATTTTCATGAATTTGTTATGGGTTTTCTGAAAATGTGCAGCAATATTTTGTAAGTATAAACTGCATGGCACAGTTGCGTCACTGCCACAAAAGCGCAAGCTATCACCTAATGTTGAGAGAAAATTGATCAAGTTGGTCAAGAGTAAACTGAGAACCACCAAAAAGCAGGTCTGCAATGAATTAGAAGCTGCTGGAACACAGGTGTCAGTGTCCACAGTCAACCGTGTTTTACATCACCATGGGCTAAAAGGCTGCCGTGCAAGAAAGAAGCCCTTGCTCCAGAAGTGGCATCTTAAGGCTCAACTGAAGTTTTTGGCTGATTACATGGACAAAGACAAGGCCTTCTGGAGGAAAGTTCTGTGGCCAGATGAAACAAAAATGTAGCTGTTTGGCCCCAATGGCCCCAATGACAATAACCCTCTCGATTCCAGTTTGGAAGCGAGAGGGTGAGGCCTTTTACCCCACTAACCCTGGTAGTATTATGCTCTGGGCCTGTTTCGAAATATTAGCATTGCTGTTTGTATATTTTTGACCCAGCAGATTTGGTCACATTTTCAGAAACCCCATAGTAAATTCATGAAAATAAAAGTTGTGATGTTTTTGTATGATAAAGAAGTATTTGCAACCTATCACAGAAAAATAAGAATTTTGAAATGATTGGAAAGTCAAACTGCCATGACATACATGTTCTTTACAGTATGTAAACTTTTGATCACAACTGGTCCTTGAGGAAAGCAAAAGTCCAAGGCCACATGTCTGTAACTCTGAGTGTGAAAATGGATTATGGATCCATTTGGTTCCATTTCTACACTCCAGAGTTATGGTAGTCCTTACATTTAAAAGGTTTGGGAACCACTGCCACAGGCTAATCCGCTGCTGGTAAACAGGCCTCATGGAATTAATGGTATTGAGACAGGAATTGACAAGGATTCATTCATCGGTATGGTCTTTCTTCAGCGTGGATGAGCTGGTGTCTCCTGAGATTACTCAACTGAACGAAACTCTTGTCACACACTTTACAGAGGAAAGGTCTTTCTCCAGTGTGGATACGCTGATGGCTCCCTAGACTACCTGACTGTTTGAAACTCTTGTTACACTGTTGACAGTGGTAAGGCTGTTCCCCAGTATGGATACGCTGGTGTATCTTCAGATTTCCTATCCTATTGAAACTCTTGCCACACTGTTTACAGAGGAAAGGTTTTTCTCCAGTGTGGATATGCTGGTGTTTCTTCAAGTAATCTGACGTGCTGAAACTCTTGCCACACTGTTTACAGTGGTATGGTTTTTCTCCTGTATGAATACGCTGGTGTTTCGTCAAGTCACCTGACTGACTGAAACTCTTGTGACACCGTATACAGAGGAAAGGTTTTTCTCCTGTATCCTCCTGTATCCCTGTGTCACATGGTTTACAGATGTGGATTATCTTTCCTGTGTAGGTCGGCCGATGTGTCTTTAATTCCCCCGCATGACTTAAAGTCCTGGTGAGCCCTTGATGAGATCTTTGTTCGTTTGTGTCTTCTTGTCCCTGGCCGGTCACAGAGCTAGGCGGGATCTGTCCATTCATCATTTGATGTCCATTCATCATTTGACAGTAGAGGTCACGGTGGCTGCTCTTCATGTTTTGATGGCGGAAGACCTGAGACATGAAGGCTTATGACCACTAAAGAACAGAAGGCAGGAGCTGAAAGAGTTGGCCTTATGTATGATCTCTCTTTCTCAATTCTCTCTCCACTCTGCCACTATCTCTGTTCTGTTCTCTCTATTGCTGATCACTCTCTGACCTCTACGCTTTTCTATCTCTCTCTTTCACTCTATATAACTCCTGGTCACAGTCATCAAATAGATCCCTGCTGTAGAAGCATCTCTACTCTTTATATAGGCTTAGCATAGGTATGGTCTAATGTTAGACAAACCGTTGCCATGCGTGCAAGCATAGCAACCACAATTTGTGCAGGTGCCACTGCAGCACACCTGAAGGGCTGAAGAGAAAGATTTGTAATATGTGGTTCTCAAAGAGGGTCCTTGAGGGGGTTCCAGTGGGTCCCAGCAAAATGAGGAACAGTTTAAACACTTAGCCTTTTTTTATACCTCCTATTCAACAATAAGCAATCTACAAGCTTCTTGCGAGCTTGTAGATTGTTATTGTTACAGTAAGTGTGGACAAATCTTGACAACTCCTCTCTTATGGGAGTCCCTGGTACACAGACTGTGACTTGCCCGTGGTCCTGCCTATATACGGCCATATGGTTATGTCTGAGTCAGAGTGACGTGGCCGCGGTCCTGCGGCCGGCCGGCCCTCCCATTAGCCAATGGTAATATAGGATGTTTAATCATTTAGACCGTGTGCAGATGTATCGTGCCAGAATCTAAGCTCAAACTAAGCTTATTTATTTATAACACAGACACCACTGAGCGCACATGGGAAGAGAATCAATGACATTTGCATCTGTGCACACGCTCTCGAGGTTATCCAACTGAGGGAATGATGAATGCTGGGCGATAGTTGTCGCATCGCGACACGCTTGCAGATCTGCTATTGTCGGCATTAGGCTTAGGGTAACCCATTTAAACCGCGAAAGCATCTGTGTCATTTTATATTTAGTGTCACTCTTAGGATTTAGAACAGTGGTTTAAAAAAGTGGTTCTCAAAAATAGCAGATATACAAGCTCTTGCTGCGCCTCGAGCTTGTGCATCTGCTATTTTTGAGCATTTTTTGTGTGTGTGTGTGTGTGTGTGTGTGTGTGTGTGTGTGAGACAGGCATCCAGCTGCAGGACTCTAACAGGACGTTGAGTATCCAGCGTGTGCGTGAGGAGGATGCAGGGGTGTACACCTGCACCGCCTGCAACCAGCGCGGCTGTGTGCACTCCTCCGCCGCCGTGCGCGTCATCGGTGAGACACGCACGAACACACACACACACACACACACACACACAACCCCTAAACCTATAACCTCTAATCTAGTCCAATCATGACCGTAAGCCCACCCCGAATCTTTCCCTAATTGTAAGTCTAATGCTACAAACTACCATTTCTCTTGTGAGGACCAGGAAAATTGTCTTCACAATGTTTATTTCTCAAATTCTACTACACTTGGGCCCCACAAGTACAGAAATACAAACACACACACACACACACTGCTTGCATACATGCTCATATGTTGAACAAACGCACACCTGAGTTCACTCAGTCGTTGTCATCATCACATGCTGTTTCGCACTCGAGTGCACTCACGCATGAAAGTAAACATGCCCGCCTTACACACACACGCACGCACGCACGCACGCACGCACGCACGCACGCACGCACGCACGCACGCACGCACGCACACCTGCCTATAATTCTTTGCATTGTGTGGGAAACCTCATATGACCAAACCCTTCAAGTTTCAAGAGTTCAAAATAGCAGATCTACAAGCTCAAAACTTGCTTGTAGATCTGCTATTTTTTGATACTTTTGTGTGACGCTGTAGTTTGACAAAGTGGTGTGTTCATTTACGAAAACAAAGTTTAAATATGGACTTAAGAGGTTCCTGCCCGACAGCGCGCGCACACACACACACACACACACACACACACACACACACACACACACACACACACACACACACACACACACACACTTAAACTGTCTATGTTAGTATCCATTATCTGTGCCCCACTGTTCTGCCGGGGCTCCGAGTGGCTCCTGAAACGTGTCTCTGTGTAAAATCACGCCGGCAGCCCATAGGCTAGCTGACACGTTTCATATTCCATGATGAATTATTCATTGCTTTCAGTGGAGTGATGTGCTGATGAATGCCTGGATCAGATAAACGGCTGTTTAAAGGCTGTGTAAACTAAAGGAGTTCATGTACACACTGTGATGGTCTGTCTGTGGAACAGCACCCCTTACAGTTGTGATGGAGTACTGTCAAGAGAAAGCGGTCGAAGTTGAAATGGTTTTCTGTTCTGTCTAGTACTGACCGTCAACCAGGGCTGCAATTATCCATTATTTTCTTAGCAATTATTTATTTTCTATGGATTACTTTTAAGATTAATCGAGGAAATGTAATATTTATAAAAAAGCATTTATTTCAACGAATTGATTAACCAGTTAAGCCCTAGTAGATTCGCGAGTTTCATTATTTTAAAGACTTTTCACTTATAATGAAACGTTCAAAATAGTGATCGATTACTTATCGATTTAAAAAAAATAATCAATTAAATCTATTTGTTTTATCAACTAACGTGAACACCCCCTAACGTGAACAACTTTTCTTTCTTTCTTTGTTTGTTTGTTTGTTTCTTTCTTTGTTTGTTTCTTTCTCTCTTTCTTTCTCTATCAGGTTCCAGTGACAAGGCCAACGTGGAGGTGGTCATTCTCATCGGGACAGGAGTCATCGCTGTGTTCTTCTGGGCTCTGTTGCTGCTCATCTTCTGCAACGTCAAGAGGGTGTGTGTGTGTGTGTGTGTGTGTGTGTGTGTGTGTGTGTGTGTGTGTGTGTGTGTGTGTGTGTGTGTGTGTGCGTGTGCGCGTGTGTGTGTTTGTGCGCGCGTGTGTGTGTTACTGGTGAGCCTAATCCCAGCGTGGGAGTCAATCTGGTTCTAATGACATACATTATAATAAGACACAAATTCATTTTTATTTTCCTCATATTCAATTAGATACAGTTGCTGCTCCGCAGTAACCTTCAGGGAGGTTATGTAAACAGCATGTTAATTTACATATGTTTACTGTACGCACTACGCTTGCTCGCTCTCTCTCTCTCTCTCTCTCTCTCTCTCTCTCTCTCTCTCTCTCTCCGTCCTCCATTAATTCAAGTCAGTATTTTTAATTGTCAGGGAAGCGTGTGAACACCAGAGAGAAAATATCATATTAAAATGAAGAAATCTACTTGCCTGCATGCGCTCGTTCTGTTGTGTAAATTAACTTCAACTAAAAGGGGAAAACCTTTTCTTTTTTACTGAAACCAAAATAAAAACAAACGAAAAAACTAAAATGAACAATGCAAAACAAATAAAAACTTAAACTAACACAAACAAAATAGATTTGCATGTGAAATCATCTTTGTTTTAGTTTTCCCCCCATTATATGTGATGTTGTGCATTCTTTCATCCTACCCTTTTCAGCTTTGATAAATAAAGGTTTTCCTCACAAAAACCTGAAAAAAACAAATAGAAACTAAATTAAAACTAGTTAAAACTAACTAATGAGTATTTAAAAACTATAATAATTCTGGTATGGAGCCAACGCTAATGTAAAGTAGCTACAGTATACGTTGTTGAGCCATCAGGGCTCTATACTAGTGTGTTTTCTATTTTCGCTCTACATTAAATATCTTTGCTGAAAATAGCAGATTTACAAGCGTAAAGCGTTGTAAGCTTGTAGATCTGCTATTTTCTGCGCAGCCACAGATTTCTGCGTCGACACAAATAGCAGATCTACAAACTGTAGATTGCGTTGTAGAGAGCTTGTAGATTGGCTATTTGTGGCGTAGTAATTTGGTGTAGACTCTACACCAAATCCTCTACACTGTATAGTTGTTTTGACAAAGAATATAGCGTAAGTCAGGGGTCTTCAACATTTTTCAGGCCAAGGACCCCTCAGCTGAGAGAGACACAAAGCAAGGAGCAAGGAGCATAGATAGCTTCATAGACTTATCTTTGATAAGATGGTCTATGAAGCTAGATAGTCTTTTCTTGGATTCATGTTAATGTGTATTTTCAGACAGTTAACCTTTAAAACCCTCAATATTTAGTCAACTTGACCATTGTACTTGGTCTGCTCTTTTTCCCTCTACACTAACTCTCCGAAAATAGCCGATCCACACGCTGCGAGGCGTTGTGAGCTTGTGGATCGGCTATTTTCGGCTAACGTTCCGCATCACACAAAGATTTAAAGGCGGACCCCCGGTAGTTACTCTGAGGACCCCCTAGGGGACCCGGACCCCCTGTTGAAAACCCCTGGGTTAAAGACACAGAAGAGAAAGATTGAAATGACGAAAGCAGCCGACCCTATAAAATGAGTTGGCTGTAAAGTGTCATCATCCGTCAGTTAATGTGTGGATGGATTCAAGGCTTATCTCTGTAATGCAGTGACAGATCACACTGCCGGAGGCCTTTCTCTCTCTCACACACAGTTGAAATCACATCAGTGTGTATTCACGATATCGCCAGGGAACAAATGGATACGTCAGTGGAAGTAATATAAGCAATACGGAACGTATAAGATATTTGTTATACCGAGGCAATCGGCTATTAAATAATATGAAGCCTCTTTGTAAGATATACAGTAGAAGTAATTTGTTTTTTGCACTACAGAACAATCATGACGAAGTATAATTCAGGTTTAAGGGATTAAATCAAATCCCATTATAATCAGTGGTTATCAAAGTGGGGTCCTTGGGGGGGGTTTCAGGCAGGGTCGACCCCCAGCAAAATGAGTGATAGTTAGGAACCAAATGGACTCCTACCGGTTAGTGTACAAATGTGTACAAATCACGCGCTGTGAGCGTGTAAATTGAATTGGTGCTTACTGTATGTGCTTCATAATTCATTATTTTATGGTTGGGTCCTGGCTGGGGGTCCCTTCGTAGAGATGTAGTCAAAAGCACATTATTTCTCTTTGAGATGTAGTGGAGTGAAGTCATATTGTCGTACAAATTGAAAGTACAAACACTCACTTTACTTACTGTAAGTACAGTACTCAAGTAAAGGTCTCTCTGTCTCTATCTCACTGTCCCCTGCAAACACTCGCTGCTCTTTCTCCGCGGCTCCTGTTTACATGTCGTTGCTGTCGGGCAGAAACCTTGTATTTCCATATTTAAACTTTTTACATTTTGTTGTAAATGAACGCCTTATACTTCGTCATACAAGATGGTTAGGCGTCGTGAGCTTGTAGATCGGCTATTTTCACTATATTAAATATATATATATTTTTTAATAATAATAAAAAGGAACTTATTAAAGGTTTTGGACTTAAGAGTTTTTCCACCCGACATGCGATACGATTAGTCTTTCACATTCATGTCACATCTCCTCTCCGTTCTATACGCAGCAGCAGCAGAGTCTGTGGTCTCTCTGTTGTCCTTATCTCAACTGAAGCCTCATCTCTCTCTCTCTCTCTCTCTCTCCCGGTGCCTTTAAGGTGAACCCGGCCGACATAAAGACAGGCTATCTGTCTATCATCATGGACCCGGGGGAGGTGCCACTGGACGAGCAGTGTGAATACTTACCGTACGACTCCTCGCAGTGGGAGGTCTCCCGAGACAGGCTGCGTCTGGGTGAGGAACCGACGACGCGCCCGCTCCGGGGCGGGCGTGGGTGGGAGAGAGAGGCGTGCGAGAGGGTGGATGGATGGCTGGGTGGGTGGATACAGGGGTGTGTGTGTGGGTGGATACAGGGGTGTGTGTGTGTGTGTGTGTGTGTGTGTGTGTGTGTGTGTGTGTGTGTGTGTGTGTGTGTGTGTGTGTGTGTGTGTGTGTGTGTGTGTGTGTGTGTGTGTGTGTGTGCTTGTATTACTGTGAGGGCCAAATGTCCCGACAAGTACTTCTCTTCGCCGTCCTCAGACGAGCCATTTCAATCCTCCATACATTTTTTGGGTGCTTTTTTTTGTGCTTTCCTCACCAGAATCTTTCTTTTAGCACATCCATTGTATAGTACAATTTGAGAAATAGACATTGTGAGGAATTTGATTTTACTCCTCACAATAGAAATAGTTGTTGTATGGATACAAAAGGAGTTAAGATTACAATTAGGAAGAAATTCAGGTTTGGGTTATGATTAGTCAGTTAGAGGTTAGGTTTATGGGTTGGGGTTAGAGTTATGCCAATTTGTAGTTGCGTTGTGAGCTTGTAGATCCACCATTTCTGTCTATTTTTCAGCGATTTTGGGCTATTTTCTATGGCATCCTAAAATTTTGATTGTCCTCAGCAGTATAGTTATACAAACCTGTGTGTGTGTGCGTGCGAGTGTGTGTGAGCGAGTGTGTGAGCGAGTGTGGAATGAGAGCCGCTAGATAGCTGAAACTAAATTAGTTTTTCCATTTCCACAATCCTTAATGGTTGTGTGTGTCAGCAGAGTGCACTGTTAAATATTGTGTTCATTTCTCTGTGCAGACAGACACCCTACAGCGTCTGTCTGTTCCCCGTTCACTGGCTGATGGGAACATTTAGCCTTTTACAATAACGCCACTGCGAGTTAATTCTTGTCCCTCGCTCCGTCGATATTAAAGCCACACCAATATATCGGCCATTATTTGACTTATTTTTAACGTCATCGGTATTAGCATAGTTTTTTTTGCCACTTTGAACTTTTACCACGTCCCTATTTTGGTCAGGTAATTAAAGGTAGTCTAAGTGATACTTTTGGGTTAAAAGTACAAACGTTTTTTTGTTAAAAGCGCTACTGTATATACTGATTCTGAGTAATCATTGCTATAGAGTGTTTGGTCAGTAACAGGAGTCTCCCTGTCTCTCCAGCTCTTTAATAAACAGAAAATAAATGTTCAGGTAGGTTGCAACATTTCAGCCAATCAGGAGAGAGGAAGAGGACCCATTCAGCTTCAGTTTTATAGTGTACCAGTTCCAATTGTCTGTTCATTTCTTTGTGTTCGTCTGAATCCTGTGTGAGCTCCTGATGGGATAAAATTGGTATCCTGCATTTTCTATATAATAAGGAGCCATAGAGACACAGAGACCCCTGTTACTGAACAAACACTCTATAGTAGTGAGTAATGAGGCGCAGTTTACGGAGCTAGTTCAGGCCAGGCAACTCAGGGATTGGGCCATCCGACCAGGTGACTAGTCACATGCATTTTTCTCCTGGTCGGTGGGTTATAAGTATTGCTCTGCCTACCTGTTCATTCTAGTTGCGCTCTTCTGCTGGGCTGTCGTGCCGACGCTGCTGCTGCTCTGTTGCTGAAATCCTGCGGATCTGCTGCTTTGCTTGCCTACGTATGCTGCTACCATGAATAGTCTCATCCCACCGCCTCCCCGGCATCCACCTGTAGGCTCTGTTTCTAGATCCCCGTGGGGGTCTTTATTCACTCCCTGTAAATGCTATTTGGCATGTAACATTTATTAAAATGTTATTCTTACAGGGAGTGAATGGATTCAGAGACCTGACGCCAAACTATGCTTCTTTATGCTTCCTATATCTATGCTCAAGCTTGCTTAATAAAAATATATTCTAATCCAATCCAATTGTTGTCTGACTGAACTATCAGAATGTAGAGCTATTTAACACTTATTTTAACAAAAACATATCACTTAAAGGGATATTTCACTTTCAAAAAAAATTTTGGTCATTTTGTCGTCTACTCAGGCTTTTGTGAGCACCCCAGACAGTTTTTAAGTTGCTTGATTCAGTATTTAGATTTTTTAAAATGTTATCAGACACTCCTCCTTCCTATACAAACCCATTATAACTTCAAACTCCATTTTTAACATGTTAGATTCATCAAAAACACCCGTCCTTGGTTCTGGTGACTCATCCTGCCCTCCTAATACGTGAGGGGGCTGTGCTTTTTCAATAACTTTTTGCATTTATTTTATTTTATTTTTTCATTTTTTTCATTTTCCAAAATAATTATCAAAAATAAATGAAAAAATGTATTGAATAAACACGGTCTCCTCACGTATTAGAAGGACAATATCAGTCACCAGAACCAAGGACAGGTGTTTTAGATGAATCTAACCTGGTTAAAATGGAGTTTGAAGTTACAATGGGTTTGTATAGGAAGGGGGCGTGTGTGATAAAATGAATATCAAATATCTAAATACTGAATCAAGCAACTTAAAAACGGTCCAGTGTGTGCCCAGAAGCCTGAGTAGACGATAAAATTACCCAAATTAGTTTTGAAAGTGAAATATCCCTTTAACCTACCTTTAATTATAGGCGAAGATTTTCAAAAGTTAAAAAAAATAGCTAATCTCGAAAAAAAATTGTTGATATTATACTTTTATTATACGTTTAGACTGATGATAGGTTCTTGGTTTACCTATGATCCTAGATTTTTATGCATTTGATGTATTTCTCGTGTTTACCTTGCTTCTGTAAATCACTCTGGATTAAGAGTGTCTGCTAAATGCCTAAATTGTAAATGACCAAAAAAACAACAATTTGAAATATGGACATACAGTATGAGGACAGTGACGATATTCTTTGTGGACATTCTTGTTCTTTGTGAACATTCTTGGTCTTTCTTTCCCTTATTTTCATCCATACTGTACGCGTGCAGGGAAGTCGCTGGGCCACGGGGCCTTTGGGAAAGTAATGGAGGCAGCTATCTGTGGCACCAACAAGAACAACAGCACCGACACCGTGGCCGTAAAGATGCTGAAGGGTGAGATTTTAAGAGAGAGAGAGTGTGTGTGTGTGTGTGTGTGTGTGTGTGTGTGTGTGTGTGTGTGTGTGTGTGCGTGTGCGTGTGCTAGTGCGTGTGCGTGCACACGCACGCTGCAGGCCGTGTATGTGATTTGTCCCAGCGGTGGAATGGCCTTCCCACTCGAATCGAGACGACAAGTAACTCCAACCCAATGGTGGAAAAAGTACTAAAAGTTTTTACTAAAGTAAAAGTAACAATACTGCAATGTAGAAATACTGTCACAAGTAAAAGTCTGGAATTCAAAATTAATTGAGTAAAAGTACAAAAGTATTGGTATCAAAATATATACTTAAAGTACCAAAAGTATAAAGTACTCATTGTTTGTTTGTTGTATACAAAAATAAAAAAGGGAAACATTTTATGGAAGTACAGCTTAGTGTCTTAGGAGTATAGAGATCTGAGATCTTATATTAGTGTTAAGAAGTTCAAGGTTCAAGGTCTTTATTAATGTCCCAAGAGGGCAATTAGGTTTACAGCAAGAGGTAGTGGTTTAAAACATACAAACAGTACAGGACAACAACAGACATGAAACACCATAGCATAAACAGAAACCAGGGCGCATCTAGTGCAAGTATAGAATTGTTATCCTATTTTATTTTACATATCATTGCTGTCAGGCAGAAACCTTGTATCTCCATATTTCAACTTTTTATGTTTTGGGGTAAATTGATGCACTACACATCATACAAGAGTGTTGCACACCCGGCAGCGACGACATACATACTTATTATGTGCAATCATACCAATGTAACATATTCATGAAAAACTAAAATACACAAAATAAATAAATAAAAGCATGCTTTTCAACCACAGCATATTGCAAACTCAGGAATTAAGGCTCATTCCTCTGCGGCACTCGTTGATTCAGTGTGAAAGAGCTAAATGTCCCACATGTATTATATAAATGGAGAGAGAGAGAGAGAGAGAGAGAGAGAGAGAGAGAGAGAGAGAGAGAGCATGGATACTGTATGTGGTACTGTGCATTGGTTCAATATTATTTATAGAAACCCACAGACACACTTAACCACTTTCACTTTCGCTTAATTCTTAGCAGATCTACAAGCTCACAACGTGTTGCGATGTGACGCGTTGTGAGCTTGTAGATCGGCTATTTTTGCTATTTTCGTGTGACAGTGTAGTACCGTAGTAGGGCCTTCATTTACGGGGAAAAGAAAGAGTTAAAATATGGAGATACAAGGTTTCTGCCCGACAGAGATGATATGATTTACATATATACATATGTAAATGGTGAAAAGAGCAAGCATTGCAGTTTGTTTTTGCCTGCGTTTCAGAGGGAGCCACAGCCAGCGAACACAAGGCTCTGATGTCAGAGTTGAAGATCCTCATTCACATTGGAAACCACCTGAACGTGGTCAACCTCTTAGGTGCTTGCACCAAAGCAAATGGTGAGTAGAGTATTGTATTGGCATCAATTTAAAAGCAAACATTGCACCTTAAAAGCACCAACTTGTAAAACTAGTAAAAAAAAATTTGTTTCTATTGTGGTTTCATGAAACAGTTAACACCTAACCAACAGACAAACCAACAGAGTGCAGACAAGAGAAACTAAAACATTAACCGTTAACACAATTATAACAAACTCAATAGAAGTTATGAAGCCAGGGATGCAATCTAATCAAGGACAACTGGATAAACACTGAAACTGTATCCGTTCTGCTAACGATTTCATTGTCTTCCTCCAGGACCACTGATGGTGATAGTGGAATACTGTAAGTACGGGAATCTATCCAACTACCTGCGTGCCAAGCGAGAGTTCTTTCTACCATACAGGGTAAGCAAAACTCTAGTTATTTCTTTGTTTGTCCACTCAAAATAGCAAAACACTTTTGGGTGTCACGCAAAAGTAGCGAAAATAGCAGATCGATCATTCCTCTATTGCAATACTTTAAAAATGCACAGTCATCCTGTGAGCCATATTAATACCATCAATCATATATATTGTAATATTCCCTAGGTCACTGCCCTTTACTCTGCTGGCTATGCAGAGCAGCCCTTAAGGGAGCTTGCACTGCAAGTCTTCCATTCATTATAGCTGGTTGACTGGTTGGTTGCTCATGTTATTTAACTTTATTTAGCATTCTGTGCACGAAAAAAAAAAGCAACTGATAGCAGGTTTTATGTATATTGATTATCACCTGGTCATTTGTTCACATCAACACTTCAATCCAGCGAGCAAAATGAAATGATGCACTAGTATGGTACTTCATCTGGGATTTGTACTGAAATACTTGCTTTAAAAAAGTATTCAAAAGTGCAAAGTGCATAGTAATTTTATTATAAATGCATTGCTGTATTAAAATGGTTATATCTTCCAAAAATATTCAAAGATTATCCAGGAAGGACATCTACAGTATAATGGTAAATATGTAGCAAAACTCGAGTTTGTACATTTGAATTCAGCACTCAAACTCACTGAAATGTGTACCGTAACCTGCAACCTGTAATCCACATCCAAGAATTGTTTATTCTGTGATTTACTGTCAAATTACATGTTATGAATATTCTATGCAAGTGCAAATTTCATTGTACGCTTTGTACACATTGATCTCATTTTATTAGTCGTCAAATCAAATCTACAAGCTCTCACATTTTGATACGTATCTACCTTCATATAGATGCCTTTAAAGCAGCACTGTGTAACTTTCCTCTTGTACCCCGGATTTGAACCCGGTTTCCTGCTCATTTTTACCATTGAGCTAATAGAGCCTGCCTGCTTGCTCGGGGGATAAATTGAATCTTGACCATCAGGTCAAAATTCGTGTTAGATCCTGTGTCTAGGTGAGACATGACCTTTGACAGGGTCTCAATAGAAGAGCAGGGAGACAAAATACAACCACCCCAATAGACCCCTTGACAGACAACGTCACACTGATAAGAACCAGTATGCGCACGCAGGCCGGCACCAAATGAAACCCATTCTGTCATGTCTCGCTAGGACGCGCCTCACTAGCCAACACACAAGAGGAGGTTGAATGTACTGAAACCAGCACACCCCGAAAAACAATATATTGGGAATTGATTGCATGAAACAATCACCTGTGCGTTCAGTCTCAATGTTGGTAAACAAATAATTGGTCTATTATATATTGTATTAACCCATTTTGGGCGGGAAACCCTATTTGTAACTATACCTTTCACGACGGGAACCCCTTGTTGGTTCTTGTTGCTATGTATAGTATATAGCAACGTACATCTGTTGTAATCTTTCAATAAATATTTGAAGTTTTTCAGAAAACTTAGATCAGGATTTACAAGGCGTTTTTAGAATCGGCCTCAGGTCTCTCTACCATACAGATTGGACAAAATTACATTTTATTCATTAAAGAAAAAGTGACATAGTGAGGCTTTAACCTTCTTAGATATATAGATAGATAGATAGATAGATAGATAGATAGATGTAGTGCTGCACTGCATTTCGCTGTTTTTTCTTTTTTTTACGCCGTTTGGTGCCCCCCCCCAAGGTTGGTGCCCTGTGCTTCAGCACCTCAAGCCCGTTGGATAAGTTCTGCCATATTATCCAGGTCGAGCTGTGCCTTGTATGTCCATGTATGTATGTTGAATCAGGAGGTCTCTCCACAATTCAAATGAAAAAATAAATTGCTTAATTCTTAGTGGATTGGTTTGTTAAAAATCTTACATGTATAGTTATTTTATGATATACAGTGGGATACTTTTGGTTTTATACCAAAGCACATTATACATATAATAATAATAATAATAATAATAGTACATTTTATTTGTAACTCTAGATTTTTACAAATCTCGGTGCCACAGCGTTTAAAAACAACGACAACAACAACCCTACTTGTTGTAAAAAGTGAATTACAAACGAATTCAATTCAAGGCATAGAAAAAAAGACCTAAAAAAAAAACTAAGAAAATGCTTAAAAGATAGTAACAGTAATAGTGATACGTATATTATGAGGCGTATTTCTTGCATTGGAGTTAAGGCAAGCTGGCCTATACAGTATAATGTGGCGGCGACGTTGACGTACGGCTTCAGTGGCCAATGAGGTGTCTATGTCTTTGTGCCTGTGGCAGGACCGCTCTCCTAAGACTCAGAGCCAGGTGCGAAGGATGATCGAGGCAGGACAAGTGGACCAAAGAGGACGTTCTCCATCCTCCTCACCCATTGGCAGTCCTCGCAGTCAGTCATCCAAAAGGTCCAATCAGAAGAGCGCTCCTGCCGTGGAGACGAGTGAGTCTGTCGCAGTGAGCGACTTTTTAGTTGGTTCTCAATTGTCCAAGTGGACCCTTACGGGTCTGTAACTCTCTGAGGATGTGGAAATGGATGCATTTTTTTTTCTTCTCTTGAAATTAAAAAGGTAGATGTTTTTAATTAACATAATTATTATATTTGCACTCATCGTTGTTTCCAGCGGAGGACCTGTGGAAGACGCCGCTGACCATTGAAGATCTGATCTGCTACAGCTTCCAGGTGGCACGTGGCATGGAGTTCCTCACGTCCAGAAAGGTATACAAACACTTCTTCTGCTGTGAATACTCTGTGTTGCACTAACATACACTGTGTTGTTACACTAACACATTAGGTTGGTACGTTGTCAGTCTCACCCCTGCTGCCGTTTCGTCTATTGTCCTACTGTAAATCAAATTAGTCGAAGCATAATATATAGGTTGCTGCTGAGCAGAAACGGAAAATCAACAATATATTTAAAATAATCTTTTTTCGTGATCGGAAATAACGAACAGATGACAGCTTCTATTGGTGACTTTCTGGAGGCGTAGTTACAGACTTGAAGATTGAGGAAGAGTTGTCTGGCTTGAGGGACTAGTATATAGTCATCCTAATAATAATACATACACTAAGATCAGATAAATATAAAACCTTTAAAAAATACCCACGAAATGGTGATGAGTCAACACAAAACAAATGTCCTTTATTACCTTTAAAACAGGCGTCTTCACCGTTTTCAGGCCAAGGACCCCCTAGCTGAGAGAGAGATGAAGCAGGGACCCCCTCTATACTATATAAAAATTGTGTTTCAGATTTTAAAAAAAATTGTTTACTTGTGCTGCTCTTTTTTCCCTCTACACCAAACACCTCTTCGCCAAAAAATAGCAGATCTACAAGCTCACAACGCCTCGCGCTGTGAGGCGTTGTGAGCTTGTAGATCTGCTATTTTTTGGCTAAAGTTCTCCTCAGAAAAGGGATGCTAGGGTTCAAGTGGTTAAGGTAAAAAAAGATCCTATCACACAAAGATTTGGCGGACCCCCTGTAGCAACTCTGAGGACCCCCTAGGGGTCCCGGACCCCCTGTTGAAGACCCCTGCTTTAAAACATAGATTAATAGAAAAGGTTGAACGCTCTCACAGTTTATAAGGTTACCAGGGCTAGCGCTAGCGCACTTCATAAACTATGTTTTTCTTCACACCAGTCACAATTGAAACGAGTTTCTATGTATTCACATAGTCTGGCTAACGCTGACAGCATGGCAGAGCTCACTAGAGCTCCGCTCATTGTACATTATTCTCTCAGTCACACAGCGTGTGTTTTAATTGGTTCTCATTAGCATCCCTCGCCTGCCAATTCCAGGATTCGTCAGGTTCAACCAACCAGGACGTCACTCACCGCCACCATGTTAGCCAGGCTGCACAATAGAATCCTCCTCAGTCATCATCATTCATCCATTTACAATTAGACAAATGGACTGTGTAGCCTTCATATGGATCATTGTCAGTGGTGCACACAGTCATGAAATAGCTACAATTATTAATTAATTATTAATAACGAAAAAGTGTTTTTAGTGGCTGTATTTTACTTGAGTATTCGTATTTTTGGATACTCATGAATTTCACTCACTACACTTCAAAGACAAATATTGTACTTTTGAATCCACTACATTTCTAAGAGTACTATTATTATTTATTTTGAAAATGTCTGTAAAATCTTTGAACTTTTTTGGAAAATGTCTACATTTGAATACAGCAAGTCACTGATATTAAAAATATATATTATAAGTGCTTCAGCAATTAACTCAAGTACAAATTTGACAAATTTGAGTAATGTTTGACGAGTAGTATCTATACTTTCACTCAAGTACTGCGGTTGAGTACTTTATCCACCACTGAACATTGTTCTCAATGTATGGACAGCACAGTCTGTAAGATGTTCATACATAGCTATTTCTAAAGGAAATAGATTAGGGGTTATAAAGCAAACGAGCCATGAAGAGTTATTAGAGTAATTAGTGAGTTGGAGTAGACTTCAGTGGCTGGCTTCAGAGGCTGTATGATGTTGTACACGCTGTGTGATGTTG
>NC_139955.1:6391596-6454096 GCF_963454915.1 Gymnoscopelus microlampas
TAACATCAATTTGCTTTTTTTTAATTCCTGCTGCAGTGAGAAGGACCCCCAAATTGATATATATTTGGCCGCGGACAAATGTTTTGTGGACGCCCAGAAGAGAAGATTTGTGTAAAAAAAAATCTAAAATGTTCAAAAATAGCATATGTATATCTTCTATTTTTTTATGGCCAACGTATAAATGGATAAAGGAGTTAAAATGATTGTGATGCAGTATTAACACATTTTGCTGGGGACCCCCTGGAACCCCCTCAAGGACCCCTGGGGGTCCCCGGACCCCACTTTGACAACCACTGCTCTGGAGAACATGCTGAGTATTTCAATTTAGCAGTGGTGGGAAAGTAACTAAGGACATTTACTCAGGTGCTGTGCTTTACTTGAGTATGTCTATTTTTCAATACACTCCACTCCACTCCTCAGAAGCAAATATTGTACTTATTACCCCACACAGAAAAGTTTTCAAATAAACCTTTTGTTGAAAACTTTTAGTTTTCAAATAATAAGTTACTTTGTAGATTTAGATAATTATTCCAAACACACCACTAAAGCGCTGTATTATCCTTTGTCTATTCAAGTCTTTGTGACAGGCGTGTAGGTGAAGCACACAAGATCAACCAAAAACCAATAAGAAGAGCACAGTACTAGCTATAAGGATAAAGTTACTAGGCTACAAGACGCAATGTTCTTCTTCAACTATGACGCCTGAAGAAGGTTGTGGTGACCTAAACATTGCCTAATAAAGCCAATCAAGTTTTATTGGGTTGTACTGTGCAAGTCACACAGTGTGCCTGCAGTGCTCTTATTGTTTTTCGTTGATACTTTGTCTAGTTACAAGCTCACTAGACATGCACCACGTCCATGGCAGGTAGAGCTGCTATTTTAGAAAGATTTTGATTTTTTTTACATTTCAAATAAAGTGCTCATTAGGCATTCTGCATAATGAGTACTTTTGCTTTTGGTACTTCAGTATATTTTGATGCCAACACTTTTGTACTTTTGCTGAACTTTGCTGGACTTTTACTTGTAACATTGTAACACAACAAGCAGTGATGGAAAAAGTAAAAGTATCAATACTGCAATGTAGAAGTACTCTGTTACAAGTAATAGTCCGGAATTCAAAATTGACTTGAGTAAAAGTACAAAAGTATTGGTATCAAAGTGTACTTAAAGTACCAAAAGTGAAAGTACTTAAATGTTTGAAAATAGCCAATCTATAAGCTCGCGTTGTGAGCTCGTCGATCAGCTATTTTCAAATAAACTACGTATAAAATAAGGCTAAAGTGGTTAATGTATGTTTTATACATTCTATACTCCAGTAAAGTAAAAGTGCCCCAAAAAAAGTACTTGAGTAAATGTGCTTAGTTACTTTACACCACTGATTACAAGTTAGGGTATTGCTACTTTAACTTAATTAAAAAAACCTGACTACTTCTTCCACCACTGAACATATTTCAATTTAGAGATGGAGAATGTGATGAAAAGGCCAACCGGGTGCTCAAAGGAGATAGAAAGTGCAAAAGGTATGCTGAAGAAGGGGATTCTAGGATCAGCGGGAACGCAGGCTTAACCCATTAAGATCTGCTATCAAAAATAGCAGATCTACAAGCTCATAACTACGAGCTTGTAGATCTGCTTTAAATCGTGAAAAAATATATTTTATATTTTTTTCAAAAAACTGTTAGGATTTAGATTTTTTTTAAAGAATCGCCTCAGGTCTTAAAGGGTTAAAAAGAAGAGGAGATTCGAGCACTCAAAAAGTGGAGGAGAGGAATGGAGTTTAACTTTAAAACTTTCATATCGTCACCTTCCTAAACTAATGGCCTAAGTCATTTTTTGAGGAAAATGATATTTTTGCCTAAGTCAGCTCCTCATGACACTGGCCACCTCTGGTAAAACCGCCTATTACATGACATTACAGTCATTTAGCAGACGCTTTTATCCAAAGCGACTTACAATAAGTGCAATCAACAAAGGTAGGGAACGAAAGCTACTAATCACCAGAGGTTATAAGTGCATTTTCTGCAATAACAAGCAACCAAGAGCATACCTAGCGCTAAGGTAAAAGTGCAATATATCAGCTACCTATTTCCTTAAACAGATGAGACAAAATGAGCAGGAGCTAGAACAAATAATTGTATTGACTAAACAAGATCCAATAAACAATTCAACAATAAAACAAGCATTCGTACAACTAGTTAACAACAAGTACATCTCCTAACAATCTCCTAACAAGCCTATCTCCTAATTGAAAAGGATCGTGCTGTTCCCTCCCCTTTTAGTATAATGGCCCTAGTGTGACTTGGGACAAAATAGGCATTTTTTTCACATGATTTTGTGACTTAGGCCAAAAAAATTGCCTAAGTCTGGAGTAAATCAGTAAATAATTTGGCCTAAATCAGGTTTGATCCTATTTAAACCTATTAAAATCTCTTATATTACACAACTGACAGTGTTACTTTTATGTTAATAGTCTTTATTTGTTATAAACGTTTTGGGTGAAATGATTAACTCTTTGACTGCCAGATTATTTTCATAATGTACTCACCCAGTGCCAAGCGATTTTCGTGTTTATAGTGGTTTTCAAGTGGTCATAAAAAGTTTAGATCCATATTGATCGATCGATTCACTGTGTGTACAGCCAGAGATCGTCCCTGACTGCTGGTTTGTTGAAAAACATTCCATACGGAGCTTGTGTCAAAGACGTTATATCCATTATTTCCGTATCCGTTTGTGCTACAGTTTTACTGCTCTCTTCGGATTCAAGATCAGACCGTGACTGTCTATAAAACAACATTAAGTAAAAAATCGGGATTTCTCGTTCTGGCACTGAGGGCATTCAGAAAAAACTCGGGATATCTCATGGCTTGGCACTGAGAGAGTTAAGAAATATCATATAGTTTTTTTTATTTTTTCTAAAAAACGTAAAAAAAAATGACTTGGGCCGTTAGTTTAGGAAGGTGACGAAATGTAAAAACATGTGTCGACCAGTTAAGGTCTTCATCAGGGCGAGAATGTGATGTTTGGATGTTTACACGTTTCGTTGATTATCTGTGTAACACTTACTTACTGTACTTACTGTGTCCCACTTGTTTCCTCCAGGCCCGTCTCCCATTGAAGTGGATGGCTCCAGAGAGCATCTTTGATAAACTGTACACCAGCCAGAGTGATGTGTGGTCTTTTGGTGTCCTCCTGTGGGAAATCTTTTCACTGGGTAAAGAAACATCATAACACCTGCACAACGTCTGACAGCAGTTGATACAGTTGTTAAAAATGCCAATTTACAATTTAGGCATTCAGCAGATTCTCACAAGTGAAGAGCAACGCAAGATCAGAGTAACCTAGTCAACAGAAAAACTATTAATATGCTGCAAAGTAACTAGGACACCAGGAAAACATTAAACCTAGCATTTATTTAAACAACATGCTATTCTTAGCATTTTGTCTTCCAGCAAACAGAATGTCTATCCAACTATCATGAATACAAATCAATGCAAGTACAACTCCAACTGATTTCAATCATTTCTTACCGGGTGTGCAGTCTAGAAAAGTTTATTTACATTTATAGGGATTACCAGCACTCACAGAGACGCCCTTGATGCACTTATAATCGGTTGGCGTAAGCCTCATCGGTACTGTAAGCATACAGTAACAGTACAGTATGCATTTCAGCTCTAAGCTTAAAGACGGTAGCGTTGATAAGGGCTTAGAGCTGAAATGAGAGCGCTGGTATTCTCTCTCTTTATATATATCGTTGCTGTCGGGCAGAAACCAGCTAACTCCATTTTTAAGCTTTTAATTTTTTCCCCAATAATCAGTGCTATTGAACACTCTTTACGTCTGTGTGTTGATTAAAAAAATATTGAACCAATGAAAAGTATTAAAAAGCACTTCTGACAAAACCAGCTAACTCCTAGCGAGCTAAAGCGAGCGAGTTGCCGTCCCGAACGTTGCGACGTTCGCTTGAGCCTACTCAGCGCCGCTCGAGTTATGTACCGATAGGCACAGAATCGTAAATCATGTTGTGGGGACTGCTCTGCCTCCGACTAGGTCAGTATGATTACGCCCAATGAATGGTCTGATAAATCGCGGGTAGGTCAGTATGTCGCCTACTCGCCCACTTTCACTTTGAAAATGTTTCAAAACTAGCAAAAGAAAGCAGATCTACAAGCTCAAAATGCGTCACAATGCAGCACGTCCGCTTATGGATCAGCTATTCTCTACTTTCCTACTTTTGTATCGACACTGTTGTATGATAGGGCATTCATTTACGAAAAAGCATAAAAAGAGTGAGTGTAAAGGTTGAGCGTAATGATGGCTCAACAGTGAGTGTGATGAAAACACAGTTAAGTTTGACATGGGCCATAATTACGCTGCTTTCTCATGCACTCTTCAATTTGAAAAGGCTGCCTCTGTCTTCGCACATAAGTGCCTCCAAAATCACAAACGACTTGTAAAATATACATCTGCTCCCTGATTAGCAGATTTTGCTCTTCTGTGAGGCTGAAAATCTTACATGATCTAGCCCTTTCCACAGAGCTTAACCTTTTAAAATGCCAGGGGAAGAGGTTTTAGGAATAAGTGCCACATTCTCTGAAAGTTCTTCGGTTTCAGTGACTCGTGATGACCTATAACAATTCACAGAAGAGGAAGACGTGACAGTGATACATCCCACGGCCCAGAGCTATTTAGTATTGTTTTCATGTATTCATGGAAAGACCTTTTAATGGGTCGTGTCCACAGAGAACACCTTTTGAGTTGGCAGCGCCAGTCTTCCATGTATTTCTATGGTAAAGACAGGCTGGTGCGCTCCTCTTCCCAGTGCCGTTCCTTCGCGCCTCAGCGCCCTGAGCGCTCAAAAGGCGTTCTCTGTGGACACGGCCCCTTAAACAACATGTTAACAGGCATACATACTGTACATCTGCATACAGTGGTGTAAAGTAACTAAGGACATTTACTCAAGGACTTTACTTGAGTACAATTGAGGTATTTTTTTACTTTACTGGAGTATTTCCAATTTTCAGTACTTTTACTTCTACTCCACTACATCTCAGAGGTAAATATTGTACTTTTACTCCACTACAATTATTTGAAAACGTGATTGATTATTATTACAAAACATACATTAACCACTTCAGCCCTATATATATTTCGGCCATTTGAAAATAGCCAATCTACAAGCTCACAATGCGTCGCATAGTGAGCTTGTAGATCGTCTATTTTCAAATGATTTTTATACATTTGAAAACTTGTAAAATACTTTCTACTTCTGGTACTTTAAGTACATTTTGATACCAATACTTTTGCACTTTTACTCCAGTACATTTTGAATTCCGGACCTTTACTTGTAACAGAGTATTTCTACATTGCATGCGGTATTGATTTTTTACCTAGGTAAAATGTTTTAGTACTTTTCCCACCACTGCATCTGCACAGCATAACTAGTATCTGTGTAAAAGTAGTTGCTAGGGGGTGAGGTGGAGTCTGAAGAGGTGAGTGCTAGGGGGTGAGGTGAAGTCTATAGAGGTGAGTGCTAGGGGGTGAGGTGAAGTCTATAGAGGTGAGTGCTAGGGGGTGAGGTGGAGTCTATAGAGGTGAGTGCTAGGGGGTGAGGTGAAGTCTATAGAGGTGAGTGCTAGGGGGTGAGGTGGAGTCTGAAGAGGTGAGTGCTAGGGGTGGGGTAGAGTCAACAACGTCGCAGCTTGAAATAACCTCTTAAATATGTTGGCCTATTCATTATTAATATTATTGGAGTAGCCAATTAGTTTGACCCTTTTTTTATCCACAATGTAGTTGTTATGACAGTTAATTCCTCCCCACACGTTTCTGTCACTACTGTTGTACCCTTCTGGCTCACCTGCCAGTCAGGAGCCCCCACCAGGAGGACATGCATCCTACTCCCCCCGCCCCCAACAATCCGTGCTGTCAGTCTCCGCCCAGCCCGCAGGAGAAATATCACCCACCCCGCCCGGCTACCCTCCCCCGAACGCCAATAGGGCATAGCAGTGGTGGCCATTTTCTGGTTCCACTTCAAAATAGTCAATGCATTTTTCCCATTGACATTTCCAAAAATATTTATATCAATTATTTTAAGCCTAGAATCAAGCCATCCAGGGTGCTGGTGAATCATGACCATAAAACGTTTGATTCTGTGAAAAACGGCAAAACAAAGGGTATTTATTAAATATAGTATAATAAAATAAAAATAAATCACAGAAAAAAATGTTTTATGGTCATGATTCACCAGGACCCTGGATGGCTTGATTCTAGGCTTAAATGAATTGATATAAATATTTTTGGAAATGTCAATGGGAAAAATGCATTGACTATTTTGAAGTGGAACCAGAAAATGGCCGCCACTGCTTTGCCCTATTGTGTTCGTATAGACGCTCAACAAAGCCGAATGCACCCCTGTGCCCAGGCATGCAATGCTCATTTGGTATGTTCTTGCACTCTATTTCAATGACGTGACGCGCACGTCGCTAGGTGTGAGTAGGGAGCCTTTGAAAACTTTGTTGAGGTGCGAATTTAACGTAGTTTTAAATCTATGTGTGTGCCTGCGTGTGCTCCTGGTCAAATAGGTTCCGGCACGGCGTGCAAGGCCGTCCAGTGAGCATTGCACCCCTGCCTGTGCCACCCGAGCGCCCAGGCCTATTCATTATTATTAACCACAAAGTATCATTTTATTCTCGTCATTTCTTGCATTATGAGGATATTTTATAGTGTGGTCCTGTTATTCAATTTAATTAAATTCATCTTCATTTCAGACTCAAAGTCCACATCACAAACAGTAGTACAATAGTACAAAAACGACAAACGATAAAAACATAAAAGCAGTCCTATCTACAGACAGTCCACATGAGCGGTGGAGACAGTCTATATCTGTAGCCTACAGCACAAAATAAGTGTATTTACCTTGTAGGCTGTAAATTAATTTCATTTCAATAAATCTATCAGCCACTATCCTGGGTGGTTTAACTACTTCAACAAGTCAATTATGCCAATTATGCCTTTAATAATGTCGCCATGCCAAAACTATTTATTATTTGGTGAGAATGTGACACACACACACACACACACACACACACACACACACACACATACACTGCATGATAGGAGGCTTTAGTGGTCGCATTAACTTTAGCAAAACGGATCGTGCAGCTGTAGATGAGACAATTACATTTTCGGTTCAACATGCCGGAAAAAAACAATTATCTTCCCATTCTGCATGGAAGCAGTACGTGTTCTGTCTCTTTCTTGGTGTCACTTAACCTCACTTCCTGAACTCGTTCTCAAACGCTGTCTTGTCTGGCTCGTTAGTGGTGGTTTAAAAGTAGCCTAGGCCCGAGGTTCTCAAACTGTGGGTCGGGACCCTCAGGGGGGGGGGGTCATCAAATGATTTTGGGGCGGTCCCCAGCTGATTAACTTAAAATGCAACATTGTTTTCTCACTCAACAGTAAACAAACCAACATACAGTATAAGTGTAATACACGGGGTATCTGCACATTTTAAGATACCCCCAAGGACTTTTAAGACCTTTTTAATACCTCCAAAATCAACTAATTATTCTAATTGTCAACTATTACCTTAAAGGCAAATATTTTGAAAATAGCCAATCCACACGCTCACAGCGGCTCATGTTGCGAGCATATAGATCGGCTATTTTCATAATATTTATCTGTGGAACCGAGTCAAACAAAATACAATGCCTCAACTCCAATTTCTACAATTCAGTCAGGGTGGGGGGTCCCCAGTTCAAATATGATTATTTTGGGGGATTGCGTCCTGAAAAGTTTGAGACCCCCCACTACTTAACTCATTCAGTGCCATGTAAATAAATAATTGCCCATAGTGCCAGCGATTCTTTGATTTTCTTACCTTTTCAAGTAGTCACAGAATATTTATCTCCAGTATGATCGACCCCCTGATGGTTGCTAATCACGGAGGGTTTCACTGTGCTTCTGTAAAAAGAAAAAAAAGCATTGCGACCTCCCGTTCGCTTGTTATACGCCTTTGAAAATAACATGTCTTGCCAAAAATACATAGTAAAACACAGGAGCCGAGATACAGAATATTACCCAAATACTTTAACCAGGAAGTGAATGGAGCAGTACATCTTGGGATCACGTTATCTCCTGGTTCTGAGTAAAAAATTTAAAAAAACACGTCAAACACATCATTGGCACCCAGGGCCTTTGGGGAAAAACACGTAAAACATGTCAATGGCACTGAATGAGTTTTTAACAGCAGTGTTGAGCAAGTTACTCAGCAAGAGTAATAAGTTACTAGTTACTTATTAAAGTAACTAGGGGGGTGAGGTGTAAAGAGGCTTTAAATCTGTGTGGACCCAGATTCAATGTGGGCGGGCCCTGGCCCCACCCGTAGATCCGCCCCTGGTTACAACTGCCTTTAAAGCTACACTATGTAACTTTGATGTCCTATATCCCGGATTCGAACCTGAGTCCCCCACGCAACAAGTGTTTTGCCACACTACATTGATCTCCTCCTATCAGAACAATGGGATGTAGGTTGAACATCTACGTTTTCCTTTTAAGCTAACAATGAAGCACTTACTTAAGTAAAGAGACGCTAACAGTTAAGCACTTAAGTAAGTAAATAAAATCTAACAATTATGTAAGTAAATAGAACCTTTCAGAAGCAGAGCAAATATGAATTTATCAATGATCAAATACAGTATGTTGGCATCATTCACTTAATGTTTTTCATGGTGCCATTTGTATCTAGGTGTGCCTATTCCTGACACAGTTGTTGCTGAGGGGAAATGAATAGTTTGGTAGTAAAGATAAACTACTGTATATCGTCTCTGTGGGTTGGAAACCTCAGGTCCAAAACTGTTACCTTTCAGGATTCAAATAAAAGAATAGCAAAAGTAGCAAATGAAAATCAAAGAAAATGAAAAAACACAAAAAGTTAAAATGTAGAGATTTCTGCCCGACAGCAACGATATATGGTCACTGTCGGCCAGTAACCTTACTACGTCCGAAACTGTAACTTTTTAGGAAATGGAACAAAGCAGTAAACCCTGTGTTCCAATGGATCCAATGCTGTTATTATTTAGTCACAAGCTCTTGTTAATACTTTTCATTGGTTTAATATTTATAAAGCCCACAGACACACTTTACAACTTTCACTTTAAGAATATTTTTTTTAAATGTATTACCCGATCTACAAAGCTCACAACGCATCACGATGAGACGCGTTTGTGAGCTTGTAGAGCACCACTCTTGTGCGACAAAGTAGGGCATTCATTTATTTGAAAAAACATTCAAGGTTTCTGCCTGACAGCAACGACACGTGAATTGTCCCTCCATCGTTTGCAGGTGCGTCACCGTACCCAGGTGTGCAGATCGACGAGGACTTCTGCAAACGATTGAAAGATGGCACCAGGATGAGGTCGCCGGAGACCGCCTCCCCCGAAATGTGAGTGGCTCTCAAAGTGGGGTGGGGGGTGGGGGCGGAGATTTTAACGATAAAAATGTTCTATTTCCACATGGGGCCTGCAACCAAATATAGATACATTTGGGGGGTCCTTGAGATGAAAATGTTTGAGAAATACTGATTTCCTTCGTCATACGGCGCTATGCCTCGTATGACGGAGTATAAATCAAGCATTACTTTTCCATTGATCTCTCCTCCACTTTTCTAATAACCCCCCCCACCCAAAATAAAGAAAAGGGAAAAAAGAAGCCTTCATGAAAGATGAATAATGCTATATGACCTACTGCACCTAATTATGGGATCCCAAGAGCACCAAGGTGAAACAGCCTAATCCTCACCAATACATCATAATTGTGATTAATTTCACAAACATATGCACACGAAGAGTAATGAGGGTTACAAGTTTAGATTTGTAGTCAGTATGAGAGGTTCAGCATCTTGCTTGATCTTGTGCTGCCCTCTGCTGGTGTATGTAGAAAGGTACAAATGCACATATAATATCGGAATCTCTTTTTTTTCCTTTTGACTTTCTTATGTTTTCTTTTCGCCTTACTCTAACTCTCTGCCCCCCCCCCCCATCATTTTTCGTGCAAGCTCCGTCACCTCATGATAGAGCTCCTGGGCAGGGCCCAAATGAGGTTTCTGAGAACCTTATCTGAAACCCAGAGCCGTAACAGATGGATCCATGAAATACATTCCACCGCACAGCACGCTTCACTTTAGTTCTTTCTTGTATTGGAAAAGATTGTGACTGTGATTGTGATTGCAGCTATGGGATCATGCTGGCCTGCTGGCAGGGGGAACCCAGGGAGAGACCTACCTTTCCTGCTCTGGTGGAGATCCTGGGAGACCTGCTGCAAGATAACAACCTGCCGGTAAGCAAAGCACCTGGAGAGACATCATCAAACACACACACACACACACACACACACAAACACACACACACACACACACACACACACACACACACACACACACACACACACGTCATTTTGTCACCGCGCTCGTTAATGCTGTTGCTTTGAGATTAGAAAAATGCACATTTTGTGTGGCGGCCGCCTCGTTAACAAGGCGTGTACATAATTCTCTGACACGTTCCTGACAGGATGGAAAGGACATCCTGAACCAATCACAGAGCTCAGAAGATGACGGTTTCTCGCAGGCGTCTTCACGTCCCGCATCAGAGGAGGAACTGAGACTGGCCGGCAACACCATGTCCAACAGGTAGTTGACTTTTTTTTTTTTTTTTTTTTTTTTCCTGTGAAGCACACTGAACTGCATTTGTTCTCTGAATTGTGCTGTATAAATAAAGCTTGATTGACTGACGGACGGATGGCCGGACGGACAGACAGGGCCTTCAGTCACAATCAGAACCATTTTTGTAGCCAACATGCTGTTTATAGTACAACATAACACACTTAAACGTACTGTAAGTGATTTTATTTGGAGGTTTGTGGTTAAAAGGTTAAATCTCTTTATTCTGATAGTAATTATTGCTACAGAGTGTTCGGTAACAGGGGTCTCCCTGTCTTGTGTTCCAGTTGCAATTTTGTCTGCTCATTTATTTGTTTAATCACTTCCAATTTCACTTGTTTATCCTGTATCTTATCTAAGTTCTAACTCCTGATTGGATGAAATTGGCATCTCATGCCCCCAGGTGTGCTTGGGGGGCTATTCAAAAATAGTAGATATACAAAAATAGCAGGTATACAAGCTCATAGCGCACCACTTCATGCTTATCTGCTATTTTTGAGAAATGTTTTGCAAATCTTTGAATAAATACCGGTAAATATTTTTAAGAGAACATTTTTAACACACACACTTTGCTTCTGGGGGTCCCTGGCACAAGACGTTTTCTGATGGGGTTCCGCCGAAAAATACATATCATTTTGGGGGGTCCTTGACATGAAAAAGTTTAAGAACCACTGCACCTTTACACTGATGTTTGGCACAACATGTACTGAGTAGTCAAGGAGGCCACCCTGCTGAACACATGGAGACTGTTTACACTAAAACAAAACACAACAAGCAGGAGATGGAATTATTACCAATCGCTTAATTCCCGTAACAGTCTGTTGTTACAATAAGTCAGCATGTGTTTATGAGTTGTTCTTTCCTATAAACAAACTGCAGTCTCCAGGTATGATAACTGTGTGCGTGTGCGTGTGCTTGTGCGTGCGTGCATTACGTGCGTGCATGGTTTCAACAACTTGGAATGCCCAAAAAAAGAGGCAAAAAGGCTAGCAAAAGTATTGTGCAGTCTCTGCTATAATTGGTAGCAGCTTTTTATGGCGGAGACGCTGCTACTTATACTCATAGAGTACTGGGTGGCTGTGTAGTGCAGGTCATCCAATGATCCATGGGTCGGCGCCGGCGGTTCGAATCCCGGCTCCTCCTGTCCACATGTCGAAGTGTCCTTGGGCGAGACACTGAACTACATTGCCTCCAATGAGTCAGTCAGTGCTAGCTTGCCACCATTGCTGTGTGAATGTGGAAAAGTGAGGACGCTGGCGTTGAATGTTCGCTGCTTCACCTCCCAATGTCCCCCTCCCTGTATGAATGAATGAATGAACCATTGTAAAGCAGTTTGAGTACTTAGAAAAGTGCCATGACATGCTTATAGTATCATGAAGACATATTCATGTATTTTTGAATAACCTTAACTGTACCATTAATATTTGTGTCCTTGTATGCTCTCCTTTATGTGGACATGAATACATTGTTAAAATGTGTGTTCGTGTGTCCAGTAGGTATTATAACTGTGTGCCGTTTGCCGGCTGTGTGTTTGTGGGACCATCGAAGATCATGTGCCAGCCCAGAGTCAAGACTTTTGAAGAGTTTCCCCTGGAGATGCACCCGACTAAAAGTCCACAAGTAAGCCCCTCATCTCAGACAGTCATCCAACAGCCAGTGAGAATCAAGGCCTGGAACTGTCCGTTTTAGAACATGCTATTCTTCTGTATGTCAAACTATGTCATGTCTCCGGGTAGAATTTCACTGGCATCTGCATGGTTGGCTTTCAAAACGTTCCATTTATTATTACTTTTAGTTGATTACCTCAGATAGCCTACTTCTTCTTCCCTTTCTTTTTTATGGAAATAACAAAAACGATGGCGCTTGCACAAAAACACATTTTTGATTGATTGATTGATTGATTGATTGATTGATTGATTGATTGATTGAATATTTTATTAGGCAAAAGAATGTAAAACAACACATTTACATTTAAAATACTTTGTCTAACAGGTCCGTTCATAAAAGTCCTTGCGGACTTGTTTCCAATGAGGGCCTTGGTATTCAATTCATAGACATATATAGTGGCACCACAGTTCGAATATCATTACACAAAGAAATAAAAAATAAAACAGCAAAAAAAAGTATATATATATATATATATATACATATATATATATATATATGTATATATATATATATATATATAACACTATGTACAACCAAAGGAATAAAAAAAAGGGGGGAAAGATATGTACAAGAACAGGGGGGGGGGGGGGGGTCGGCTGTCTAACGGGAAAATGGTACTACCTCCTCTTTTGGCCTCCTGAAAGGTGATTTTTTAAGGCTCTTTTAAATGAGCCCAGCGAACTGCATTTTTTGAGGGATGGGGTTAGACCATTCCAAACCTGGGTGGCAGTGCTGTAGTAGGAGAATTTCCCCATGTTTGTTTTATGGGTGGGTGGTACCAAATTGTTGTTAGCGTTCCCTCTGGTATTGTGACTGTGGGTGTCACTAACCTTTTGGAGGTATTTACTCAGATATGCGGGAATATCGGGCAAATTTTCATTTACAATTTTGAAGGCCAGTCCCATTTTTAGTTGTTTAACCCTGTCTTCCACCCTGAGCCAGCCTAGGCTGGCAAAATGGGTGGGAGAAAGGTGGGTCATGGGCCCCAATCCGAGGAGTAGTCGAATCAGTTTGTTTTGGGAGGTTTGAAGCTTAGTCTTCAGTGACACTGAGGTGTTGGAGTACCAGGAGGTGCTAGCATAATCAAAATGTGGTTGAATCAGGGCCCCTGAGAGGGTCCTGAGGGCCTGAGGGTTGACAAAAGAGGAAACTCTGCCCATAAATTTGGTTCTCTGGTTTACTATTTTGACCACCTTTGACCCCATGCTTTCACCTGACAGGTATTTGTCGAGAATACAACCCAAATAGGTAATCTCTTCTTTGCTAGAGATAATTGTGTCATCGACTTTGACCTTGAAATCATTTACCTCCATCTGTCTGAGGGAATGTTTGGTCCCAAAGAGAATGGATTCAGTTTTCCCAAGGTGTAGTGACAGTTTGTTATCGGTAAGCCAAGTACGGATTTTTGAGAGTTCGGAGCTGAGCGCCTCCTCAACTTGCAACTTGTCCTCTCCCGAGATCAGGAGTGCCGAGTCATCAGCGAACAGGAACAATTTGCAGTTACAGGCAGCATTCATGTCGTTAATGTATAAAAGGAACAGTAACGGCCCTAGAATGCTGCCCTGAGGAACCCCACAGCTCACCGGGAGGGAAGAGGACATGGTTCCGTTGATGTCAACCACTTGTTCTCTTCCCTCCAGGTAGGATCTCATCCAGTTTAGTGATGTGCAGTCAAAACCAATCGCCCTCAGTTTATCAAGTAAAATTGAATGGTTTACAGTGTCGAACGCTTTTTGGAGGTCCAACATAACCATGCCGCAGTATTTGCCCGCGTCTACCACGTTTGATGTAGTCGGTCAAATACAGCAGGCATGTGTCAGTGGAATGGGAGGTTCTGAAGCCCGATTGGAATTCAAACAACAGTTTATGCTCGCTGAGGTAGCTGTTGATTTGTTCTTGAATTAATCGCTCTACAACCTTTGAGATGGAACAAAGGATGGAAACAGGCCTATAGTTGCCAGGTTCTATTTTGCTTCCTTTTTTATGCAGAGGGATTACTCTTGCCAATTTGAAATCCTGTGGGACGTGACACTGGCTGATGGATAGGTTTGTGATTTGGGCTACTATGGGGGCAATAGCAGTAGCTGCATCTCTGAGGAATCTGGTGGGGATATTGTCAAGGCCGGTGGCCTTGTTCGGCTGGAGGGCTAAAAAATGTTTCTGCACAATATCAGCATTTACTGGTTTGAATGAGAAGGAGTCTTTTTTAGCCCCTAGTTTGTCATAGTAAGCATTTCATTTCACCCACTGTTTTACACCTGTAAATCTATGATGGGACAATAAAGTTGATTCTGATTCTGATTTGATCCTCTGCTGTCTCTGCTCAGGACAGCCAGACAGACAGTGGCATGGTTTTGGCCTCAGAAGAATTTGAAAGACTTGAACAACAGCACAGGGGTGCTATCAGGTACGTTACAGAACCACCATGCACATTGGTTAAACTAATTCATTGACATCATGTCAATTTTGCAGCTTTAATTACTAATTACCTTGAGGCAGAATGGTTGGCTAAATGAGAACACATGTAGATAAGCCTGCATGTAAACAAAGGTCTAAATCATTACACACTTATGCTTCATAACGTTCATAACATTCACTGTGATAATGCACGTTGGGTTTGCCTCTGCCAGTACGGAACACGCAGATCCCGGCTAGCCTGATTATTTGCCATCATTTAGATGTGTCACACAGAAATAATGATAGGTACAAGCTGAATACAAAAATGATACAAGCTAAATGATGTCTCTGTTCTGTCACGGCAGTAGCAGCAGTACGGAGCATCTGACAGGGCTGGGCTCCCATGATTCTCCAGGAGGCTTCGCAGCCAGCGGCGCCGGGAGCTTCCGCCAGCGCCCGGCCTTCCTGAGCCAACTGTCTGGACAGACCTTCTACAACAACGAGTACGGACAGCTGTCCGAGGAGGGCCTCATCTGTGACTTCTTCAGCTCGCCGGACCCCACCCCAAACCCATGCCCGCTGGCCTCCAACCTGTAACCCCACCCCAACCCCACAATAGGCTCTAGTCACAGCAGCCATATTATGAAGACATTCACAGGTGTTACCAATGATACTAATGAAGGCTCTGTTCCATTCTGGTCAAACAGAGTCAGGGTGCTGATATTGTGCATGTTGGCTCACTGGAAACACTCTGCTACACCAGTGGGTCTACAGTTGGGGTCCAGGGACCCTCATGGGCTTCCAAATGGCCCCTTACAGGTGTGTAACTCTGAGAGTGTACAAATGGAACCAATTTGGTTATGGGGGTCATGGAAACCACTGTGCTACACTAAATGGAACAGAGCCTTCATTAGTATCATTGGTAACACCTGTGAAGGAAGTGATAATATGGCTGCTGTGCATATAGCCTATGCCCACTCCAACCTGTAACCCAGTGCATTCTCAACCCTTTTTTCATCTCAAGGACATCCCCCAAGCTTGATATCATTGCCGTCGGGCACAAACCTTGTATCTCCATATTTCTGTTTTTTCCCCCCCTAAATGAATGCCCTTACTTCATCATATAAGAGCATTGCACAAAAGTAGTGGAAATAGCAGGGCTTCTACAGAACCTCACAGGGCTTCGCGATGCGCCCCGTTGTGAGCTTGTAGAGCGGCTATTTAGAAAACATTTAAGGAAGGGACATACAAGGTTTTCCACCCTATAGCACCAGTCCCCCGGGGGGGTCTAAAGATCACAGAGGGGAGTGTGAGGCCTTCTCAGTTTTCCAACGTTTTAAACATGTTGCACAAAATCCTAACTTTTCAATATTTTTAACAAAAGTTACGAGGAGAACAGTGGCGTCGTTAGGCGGGGGCTTCGGTGGCTATAGCCACCAATGTTTTATCCAAAGCCAACAATAAAAAAAAAAATAATAATAAAAAAAATAAAAGTTTTTTTTATTTTTTTTAAAATTATATATCTATAACCCTAACCTAACCCTACCCCTAACACCAAAATAAAGTAACGAAAAACGGGGGGAAAAGTACCCGAATCCGCCGAAATCCGCGAAAAAGCGCCCGCAGGGGGGGGCACATGCACGCGCGCTGCGCGCGAGTGCATGTGGCCGTTGCCTGGTGGGCTAAGCCCCTAACCTAGTAGAGACCTAGCGACGCCTCTGAAGGAGAAATTGGGAAAATTGCTGTTCTACAAGGTCACGCCGCGTTGCGGGTTTGTAGATCGTCTGTTTTCACTCTTCGTCGTACGAGAAGTATAATAGGGCTGAAGTGATTTAGCGTGTTTGAAAAACAAGATTGTGTGCGCGCACCTGCGTGTGTGTGCGTGTGCGTGTGTGTGCGTGTGCGTGTGCATGTGTGTGCGTGCATGAGAGCGTGCATGCACATGGGAGGGGGGGGCTCAAAGAAAAAAGAAAAAGAAACAATGTTGGGAACCACTGCCATATCGTTGCTGTCGGGCAGAAACCTCTTATCTCCATTATTCTAACTTTTTGTGTTTCTTTTGTAAATGAACACCCTACTTGATCATACTCAGTGGCACACCAAAGCATCAAAAGTAGCAGATCTGCTCGAAACGCGGCACAAACCGACGCATTTTGAGCTTGTAGATCTGCTACTTTTCTAATTTTGAATTTGAATCCTGAAAAGTAACAGTTTTGGACATACGAGGTTTCCACCCGACAGAAACTATATCAAAGTCTCAGTGACCCCAACCAATCTACACTGTAAAAATCCTCAGTGTTGATATAACTCTGTGTGTCTAAGTGTACAAATGGAACAAAAATGGACCCGTTTCCTCTCTCAAAGATAACAACAGACCCATTAAAGTCCATTGTGGACCCCTGGTGGTCCCACCTATCCTTGATAAAGCCCAGGAGGACATCATTGTAAGGAGAAGGTAATAGAACCAAAATCACTGCCACGCTGTGGAGTCTCGGGTTGAGGCAAGTCTGTCAGCGTTTCAAACATCTTTGTAAAAATAGCACTGATATTTATGGCTCTTTTTGACTACGGGAACTCAGAGAACTGTGCCTTGTTAACGCACCGTATTTCTACAGGTTCTGGAGTCCATACGCTATACGGCTCGGTTTCGGATAAGGTTCTCGGAACCTGATTTGCGCCTTGCTCAGGAGGTAGTACCAAACCTGCTGAGTTCTGGGAACTCAGAATTTGTACTTTCCATAGTGTTCACAAATAGCGTCGCACTCGCAACGTTTTGTGAGTTTGTAGATTATTACTAATTTCTATTTTCTATATTTTTCAAGTGTATACGTTTTTTATATCGTACTTCACCCTTAAGGGGTGGTCCTCCTTAAACTGGAAAACAGTTCAGTTTCAGTTTATGGTAGATTCTGGGTTAACCCTTAGTAGTCAAAATAGAGCCATTAGCTAACTGCCTATTTGTGAAGAAAATATATATAATCATTGTATATAGTTACTGGAGGGAAAGCCTGCATGGCCTCTAGAACAGTGGTTCTCAAAGTGGGGTCCGGGGACACCCGGGGGTCCTCAAAGGGGTTCCGGGGCGTCACCAGCAAATACACATTTTAACACAGAGTTTCATGGGGGTCCCTGGCACAAAAGCCTTTCGAACAGATATACTTTTGGGGGTCCTTGGCGTGGAAATGTTTGAGAACCACTGCTCTAGATCCCTCTGAACTGACCTGAGACCAACTGTTCAATCATCTCAATGCCCTTTTATTTTGAAGGCGCTGCCTTTGAAATAAATGGACAGCTTTATGTGCCTGAAGTTTCCCTAACCAGCCACTGGATGGCACCATAAGTCAAAAAACAAACCCTGAGTATTTTATATTCATCCAGTTATATTTTTCATCTTTTATATACAGAGTATTCTTCCTTTGTTTATTTGTACAAAATGTGTCCCATATGGGAAAGAAATAAAGCAATATTACTTCTTTATGAAAGCTGTCATTTTATCTTTGTCTCTTTAGAATAATAGTGACATGGGAGATAATAGATTGTGGAGAGCGGGGTTAGGGAATGGTTCATATACAGTAGTTCACCCAAATAGTGGGATAATGTGTGGGTCGTGGGGTATAGGTCCTTTTATTTTTCATTTCCTACTGGGTTCCTCCATTGTGGATGCGGTTACAGAGGACATGCAGATGGCTGGAGTGAGCGAGAAAGAGAACATGAAAGACATTTAGACATGAAATATGTTATTCAAAAAGTGTGTGATAAATGTATCAAAAATGATACTGACTATGATACTGACCATGACCATGATACTGACCACGACACTGACATGATACTGACCATGATACTGACATGATACTGAACATGATACTGAGCATGATACCAAAATTCTAATAGGTTGGTTAAGTATCACATACTCGGTTGTATCTTCCGCGCCAGCTTGGTTCAAGAGATAAATGTGCAGTTTGTGAGTTAAAGGTTTAGGGTTCAAGGCTCCTGAAGAACATTTTCACTGTCCATGTAAATTCTAAAAGGTGGGTTAAGTATTACTTTCTCAATGATATCTTCCATGCCAGCGTGGCGCAAGCAATAAGGTCAGGGGTTTACAAACCAAGGTACTAGGTTCAAAACTCAAAAACAACCCAGAAAATGAAATTAACTGTGAACTCAAAATGGTGCAGTTTGAATAATACAAAAACCAAAAAAAAAGGTTTATATGCCACACTAAAAAACTAAAACAGCCATTAAATCAAACTGAAGACCGAGAAAAACACCTCAAGTTAAGTAACAACAAAAAACAACTGTCGTATCATACTAATAATACGAAACAATGGGAGAAAAAAACCCTGAAATCAATAGGAAATATAAAATGAAGATAAGTAGGTAATGACTGAATGTAGTATACATCTATTATGACATAACACCACTCATTTGTTCTTGTACAGTAGCTCACACATAGTGTCAATTAATGAAATAAACATACAACAGCAAAATACATACATACAAAAACAACCTTCATAAATATAGGCTAATGACTTTTCATTCAAAGATCTCTCAAAATTCAATGTTGCAAAAATATGTCAATTTCACATCTTTGCAACTGTCATGCGCCCATGGGGAGAGTATGGTTGTACACATGTCTGACTGTTTTTACCTCTTCAGTGAAAGATTACACACACACACACACCAAAAAAAAGTGGTCCAAGAACAGTTTCAACTCAGGTCCGTTTGACTAAGAATAGAGGGTTTAAGTGGTGAAGTTAAAATATCAATACCACAATGTAGAAATTTTAATTCTACAAGGTTGAGTATTTCCCTCTCACCAAAACGTTCCATGTCTCCGTGGCTCAAGAGATGTGTCAGGGGTTCAAATAACCGAAGGTTCAGAGATCGAAGAACATTTTCACTGTCCATCTAAATTCTAAAAGGTTGGTTAAGTATTATGTTCTCTGTTGCATCTTGCATGCCAGCATGGTTCAAAAGATAAATATGGAGTTAAGCGAAGAGCTATGCTTCAAAGCTCCTTAAGAACATTTTCACTGTCCTTCTAAATTCTACAAGGTGAGCTAAGTATTACGTTCTCTTGGTATCTTCCATGCCAGTGTGGCTGAAGATGTAAGTTCAGGATTTGTAAAAAAAAATGGTACAGGGTTCAAAGCTCATTAAAGAATATTTTCACTGTCCATCTAAATTCTAAAAGGTGGGTTAAGTATTACGTTCTCTTGGAATCTTCCATCCCAGTGTGGCTGAAGATATAAATTCAAGATTAGTAAATCGGAGGTTCAGGGTTCACAGCTCCAAAAGAGCATTTTCACTGTCCATCCAAATTCTAAAAGGTGGGTTAAGTATTACATCCTCCAATGCATTTTCCATGCCAGCGTAGCTCAAGAGATTATTCCAGAGTTTTTAAACGTAAGATTTATGATTCAAAGCTCCCACAGAACATCTTCATTGTCCATCTAAATCCTAAAAAGGTGGGTTAAGTATTACGTTCTCAGTTGCATTTTTCATGCCACCACGGCTTAAGAGAAAACTCTTTATAGACCGAAGGTCTAGAGTTCGAAACTCCTGGAGCACATTTTCACTGTCCATCTAAATTCTAAGAGGTGGTTTAAGTATTACGTTCTCATTTGGGTTGTCCATACCTGTGTGGCTCAATAGATAAGTACAGGGTCTGAAAGCAGAAGGTTTGGGGTTCAAGGCTCCTGAAAAACATTTTCACTGTCCATCTAAATTCTAAAAGGCGGGTTAAGGATGATGTTCCCAATTGTACTTTCCATGCCAGCGTGGCTCAAGAGTTAAACACAGGGTCTGAAAGTAAAAAGTTTGGGGTTCAAGGCTCCTGAAGAACATTTTCACTGTCCATCTAAATTCTAAAAGGCGGGTTAAGGATGACGTTCCCAATTGTACTTTCCATGCCAGCGTGGCTCAAGAGTTAAACACAGGGTCTGAAAGTAGAAGGTTTGGGGTTTAAGGCTGCTGAAGAACATTTTCACTGTCCATCTCTAAATTCTAAAAGGCGGGTTAAGGATGACGTTCCCAATTGTACCTTCCATGCCAGCGTGGCTTAAAAGATAAATCAAAGGTTCGCAAACTAAAGGTTCGAGGTTCAAAGCTCACTCAAAACAACTACTAAATAAAAACTAAAAGGGTAATACAACAAAAAAACAATGGAGCTGTGGTCAATACAAACTGGTGATGAAAAAAAACAATAAAAAAATGTCTCAAACAAATTCATGTGAAAAAAAACAGTGGCCATAAAATCCAATCAACTCTAAATGGCCTGAAACGTACTCCTAACAGGTTTTCGGGGGGACGATTTTGGCCTCCACACTTAGTGATTTTTTCGGATTTAACTATCGTTTCGGTAGTGACCAACTTTCGTTTCGGTAGTGACCAACTTTCGTTTCGGTAGTGACCCAATGGTGAATTTACTAAGTCCAGAGCTCGATGAATGTTAGGGACCAAAAAAAATGTCACTACAAAGTACTACCAATCAACTCTAAATTGCCTGAAACGTACTCCTAACAGGTTTTCGGGGGGACGATTTTGGCCTCCAAACTTAGTGAAACTCCTGGAGCACATTTTCACTGTCCATCTAACTTCTAAAAGGTGGTTTAAGTATTACGTTCTCTTTTGTATTATCCATACCTGTGTGGCTCAAGAGATAAACACAGGGTCTGAAAGCAGAAGGTTTGGGGTTCAAAGCTCCTGAAGAACATTTTCACTGACCATCTAAATTCCAAAAGGCGGGTGAAGTATGACGTTCCCAATTGTAACTTCCATGCCAGCGTGGCTCAAGAGATAAACACAGGGTCTGAAAGCAGAAGGTTTGGGGTTCAAGGCTCCTGAAAAACATTTTCACTGTCCATCTAAATTCTAAAAGGCGGGTTAAGGATGATGTTCCCAATTGTACTTTCCATGCCAGCGTGGCTCAAGAGTTAAACACAGGGTCTGAAAGTAAAAGGTTTGGGGTTCAAGGCTCCTGAAGAACATTTTCACTGTCCATCTAAATTCTAAAAGGCGGGTTAAGGATGACGTTCCCAATTGTACTTTCCATGCCAGCGTGGCTCAAGAGTTAAACACAGGGTCTGAAAGTAGAAGGTTTGGGGTTCAAGGCTGCTGAAGAACATTTTCACTGTCCATCTCTAAATTCTAAAAGGCGGGTTAAGGATGACGTTCCCAATTGTACCTTCCATGCCAGCGTGGCTTAAAAGATAAATCAAAGGTTCGCAAACTAAAGGTTCGAGGTTCAAAGCTCACTCAAAACAACTCAAAACAACTACTAAATAAAAACTAAAAGGGTAATACAACAAAAGAACAATGGAGCTGTGGTCAATACAAACTGGTGATGAAAAAAAACAATAAAAAAATGTCTCAAACAAATTCATGTGAAAAAAAACAGTGGCCATAAAATCACAAAAAATACTAAAATAAAAATATTTAATTAATATGTAAATTTATTAAGCTCCTCCCCCTGGAGGTGGGCTCCCTCCATGCTCCTCCCTCTCCTACCGGAGCTAAAAGAGGGCGTGAGGAGGGAGGCGGGCTTCATCCATGGTTCTCGCCTTAAAAAGACCGAAAATTGAGATCTTCCCTGACCAAGATTCAAACCCTCGACCATCCGCTTGTGAAGCCTATGCTTTACTCTTGCACCACCAGGCCTTTCACATTAATCAGGATTTTGAGGTTATATTTAAAGTTAAAGCGAGAGGTGACAGGTCAAAAGATGAAAATCCACAGCAAACACCTCTACCCTGACAGAATGACTGGATCTACTAGATACACCCTCTGATGATCAGGGAAAGGGTTCATTATGACACGACTGAGATTTAGGTTGTTTAAAACCATCTGTTAGAAAACGTTTACTCTGGCTGAGTCTGAACCCAGATTTACACTTTCATTGAAAGGAAACAGAGAGATGTTTCGTAATTGTCATTTATAAATTCCTTAGTTTCAGATGATCAAAACTATAGCAGTTTTGGTGTTAAATCAAGTAGGCTACATTGTTCTCACTTTGGACTGGACATTAAAAAATATGTCTTAAGTTTTCAACTATAGTTCCTCAAACAGTGCTGTATTATGACCACAGATCCTCTATGATTAACTGAATTAAGTTTAAGAAAATACCACTTCGCACTCATGGCATGCAGCATATCAATCAAATCAATGATCAATTATAGGCCGAGCTCCATACTTCGTTTTGAGGTATTCTAGTGACTCAGGGATAACACATTACATAAATTCAACCACTTAAATGTAATTTATTTATTGCAACAACCAACCAAGAGTGTTGCAAACGGCTGAGTTTGTAACAAAATGAGGAAACTCACACAAACAAAGAACGTTTAATTTTTTTTATTAAAACTAACTTAACCCCATATGGATAACCGGTGAGCCTCAGGGCTCAATACTAGTGTATTTTCTGTTTTGTGTTATTATGAGGAAAGTTTTGACTGAAAATAGCCGATCGACAAGCTCACAACATGTCGCAGTGAGCTTGTCAATCGGCTATTTTCTGCTAAAGCTATACCCACAATACGGATACTGGGGTGGTTAACAGTGCTTAAAGGGCAAGACCACTTTGGTAGAGGTTTGGGTTGTGTAGTTACTAGTTACCTTGCCATGATGCATCTCCAAAGGTGGGCAAGAAATCTAAAATAATTGCTCCATTGATAAAAAAATATGCTCCTTATTGAATTACATTGTAGGCTGAAACAGCTCTCAAAGTCACTCTTTTAGCACAAACGAACGCAAATAAAGTTGATTCAGACTATATAGAACATCACCAAACCGGCAAACCCAGTACCGTTTGTTTTTTAAATAAAAATGCTAACATCCTGTTGATTTTGCTATTTTTATTAAAAATAACTCATTGACTGAATCAGCTTTGTTTGTGTTCGTTTACGTGCTAAAAGAGTGACTTTGAGAGCCGTTTCACCGTACAATGTCAATGAGGAGCATATTTTGAATGATCAATTTCTATTCAATTATTATATAGCAATTATTTTAGATTTCTTGTTCACCTTTGGAGTTACATCATGACAAGGTAACTACACAACCCAAACCTCTACCACAGTGATCTTGTACTTTAACAAGCAGAATCCAAAAGGCTGGAGGGCTCCCAGTAACTTCACGGTGAGAGCGAGAACAAGAATGAAGTCCAGCCACCTATTTTATAGAGGACAATCCAGGTGGGCCAGATCTCCACTGATGACACACTCCGCCCTCCAATCATTCTGAAACACAGACGCCAGGTTAGTAACCATGACAACCACACCAGTTACCCTGACAACCCCCAGGGTTGTCACAAGAATTAAATATAAAAATAGATAGCTGTGCTGTACACATTTTAGGCTGACAAGAACAAAGTATTATGGCATTGAATAGCTTTCTTTTTTTTTAACAACAGGACTGTATGGCATTTTGGTTAAACTAAAGTATTGTATGACTTCATTTTTTTTATGACACAGTTGATTTCTTATACCAGGGGTCTTCAACCTTTTCAGGCCAAGGACCCCTTAGCTGAGACAGAGATGAAGCAGACACCCCCTCTACATATTGTATAAAATTGTTTACTTGGTCTGCTCTTTTTTCCCTCTACACCTATCTCTTTGCCAAAAATAGCCGAACTAAAGTTCACAACGCCTCGCACTGCGAGGCGTTGTGAGCTTGTAGATCTGCTATTTTGACTAAAGTTCACCTCAGAAAAGGGATACTGGGGTTCAAGTGTTTAAGGTAAAAAAAAAATCATATCACACAAAGATTTGGCGGACCCCCTGTAGTAACTCTGAGGACTCCCTAGGGGTCCCGGACCCCCTGCTGAAGATCCCTGTCTTATACTATTGTGTCAACGTAGGAACTGAATTAATAACAAGCTAAACTCCTTTTTGCATCAACTCCTCCAAGGAACAGGCCATGTGATGTAGTTGGCAGTGCTTAATTGAAGAAAAGGTGACATTAAAAACAAACAATTAGACAAATAATCATACATTGATGATGATAATGAAGTGCACATTAGCATCCACACTGACTTACATTTCAACAGTAAAGTCACATCAGACAATGAGCATGATCTGTCACTTTTACACACAGTAATAAAAGTTGTCCTTGCCTGGGCTTACCTCTGTGCTGGAGGCTGACGACAGGGGAACAGGTTCTCCTGAAAGCAATGAGCTGCGATGGAGAGATGAGTGAATGACATGGTCCAAGGAGTCTCAGATTTACTAAAGCAGTTAAACCGTGCAGCTAGCTACAGATAACGACCGCCAACTACAGATAAACACGTGATCACCTTCTGTTATCCCCATTGATATGAACTTATTCCCAATTGATATCATCCATTGATGGCTTATGAATATAGTGAATCAAGCACAGTTAAATAAAACTACTCATTGCACAATTATCCAGTGGTGTAATGTAACTAAGTACATGTACTCAAGTGCTGTACTTAAGTACAATTTTGAGGCATTTTCACTTTACTGGAGTATTTCCAATTTGACACTTTTACTTATACTCCATTACATCTCAGAGGCAAATAATGTAATTTTACTCAACAAAATTAATTTGAAAACTTTAGTAACTAGTTACTTTGGAGATATAAATTATCATATTATATAACATGCTTTAACCACTTTAGCACTATTTTAGTGCTAAATTGTTTAGGGTTAGGGTCCTCTCCTCTCCTCCCCTCTCCTTTCCTCTCCACTCCTAGTGATAGCTTTGCACACACGTCATGCGAAGTCCGGCATAAACGTTCCATCTGACCACTTAACACAGTATCCGATAGGCTGATGTGTTAAGCGGTCGGCTAGTGAGGTTAAGTGGTCAGATGGGTGGGCTGCACGCATGTTTATTTTAATGATCAATAAATCGATTGTGTTCCACCTCTGATAGATGGAACTAAGGCAGTGTTATCATTTATCGGTACCACTTTAAAAAATATTAATGTTATAGTATCATTAGTCTTCAGTGTTTCGCCAATTATTTGGGGGCCCACTTGCGATATTCTCGCTGGTGGGCCACAGAGAACCACTGCTCTACAAAATAAAAAGGCCCCGTGACAGTGGAATGAAGACAACCAAATGACTGAAACCACAACTAAATCCTTCATCGTAGTTATTTGTGGGACAATGAATCATTAAAGGGGAAATCCACCCATTTTCAATATTTAACTATGTCATTAATATAGCATAAAGGAGTTGTGTGGAAATAAGAAAAAAGTTCCCCCCTTTTCTTTTTGCTGAAAAGAACTGGATGATTGATTGTGAGTTTAACATTGCAAATTACAACGTGATGACTCATCATGTTGTAATTTGCAATGTTAAACCCACAATCAATCCTCCAGTTCAAGGCAACACAGAAAGGGGGGAACTTTTTTCTTATTTCCACACAACTCCTTTATGCTATATTAATGACATAGTTAAATATTGAAAATGGGTGGATTTCCCCTTTAAGTAAAATGTCATGATGGTGACTGACAGCCCTAACGTCTACCTGGCTTGGCACTGGTGCCAGCAGCCTAGTGACCTCATTCCCCAGGGGGGTGGAGGAGGGTGGATACACCGTGCTGTGCTGTGAGGCAGCAGGGATGAGTAGGTTGGAGGTAAACAAAAGGCTTGAAAAGGCAGGATGACAAGGAGTGAGTCACCCTAAAGCACCTCTTATCTGAGCCACACGTACGCCGTGGCAGTTAATGACAGTTGAACGGCCTTGTGACACATTGTTGTCTCGCGCACGCGCGCACACACACACACACACACACACACACACACACACACACACACACACACACACACACACACACACACACACACACACACACACACACACAGAGAGCTGTGCATGACTGTACCTTCTGGCTCAGGGAAACTAGAAACTATCTGACATGATGTAACACCACTTCATGCCAGTTTTGACATTTTCTATCGTTTTTATTAGCATTTAGTTTTTTACTTTGCATTTTTATTTCAGTTGACTATAAATGTTTTGTCAATTCTGGTTTTCCTTATTTAATTAGTTTGAGTTAACTTTAACAGTGGTTCCCAAAATATTTAGCTCAAGACCCAAAAGAGAAATGTTAAGTCTCCCCGTGACCTAGCTCTGGTCCAGGGCGTTAAGAGAGAACTCGCTAACGAGCTACCTGTGACCCAAACTAGTGAAAATAGCAGAATTTAGAAGCTCACAATGCTTCACAATGTGACGCGTTGTGAGCTTGTAAATCTGCTATTTCACTACTTCTTAAAAGTTATCTTTTCTAATGTATGGAATTCATTTTATTTATTCTTATTTTGGCTATTTTGACCCCAAAAAATTGGTCCTCAACCCCAAAATTGGTCCCGCCCACTATTTGGGAAAAACGTAACTATAACAAGCCTGTGACACACATGACCTCCTGTACAGACATGACTGTAGCTGCTGGCTCAGTACTTATATATCATCTGATATGATGCAACACCTCTTCTTATCATCAGTGGTGAAGTAGTCTTTCTTTTAGTTAACCACTTAAACCATTAAGACCCGGGACTGTGTCATTTTTAGATTTGAGCTAAAAAGCATTATTTTACACTTTAGGCTATTCAAAAATAGCAGATATACAAGCTCATAGTGCGGCACCGAGTGCCGCGCTACGAGCTTGTAGATCTGCTATTTTTGCAAAATCGTGAAAATGTGTGCAAATCTTTGAATATATATATTTTTAGCAGACCAAGCACTGAGCCAGGTTTTAAGTTGTTAAATGTCTGAAAATACACATTGACATGAACCCAATATGTAATGGGGGGGGTGGGGGTCCCTGCTTCATCTCTCTCTCTCAGTAAAGGGGTCCTTGGCCTGAAAAACGTTGAAGACCCCCTGCCTTAAACCCTCTAGAATTAGTAAACTGGACCCGAGTTGGCTCTGTACTTGGACCGCTTTTTCCCGCCTACACCAAATAGCGTCACCAAAAATGGCCTTTTTACAAGATCTACAACGCGCCACCTAGACTTTTGGCGTATTTAACTTTGTTTTTTTAAATGAAAGTCAACAGGGCTTGGATTGCTCAGATTTAAGGCAAGGATGAGGTCATCAGTTAGCCTCTTCCCTAGAGGCAAGAAAGGAAGTGAATGTGGGTCGAATCAGGCTGAAAAATACAGAGTCATACATCACAGTAGGTACAGTATGTCATAACGACTGCCATCATCAAATGACCACATGAAGTCTGACATAAACAAGAAGCCATGCTGTTATTTGACCCAGTCTGTGTCTGTGCGCTGCTACAGAGATGAGTGTAGCCAATGGAACGAAAGCACATTGATTTGTAAAGTACCTTTACTTAAGTAACAGGAAGGCAGTACAAAGTAACTTGAGATGCAAGACAAAACTGAAAGAGCAAAATGACCTCAAAAGACCCGAAAGACCAGTTATGAAAACGTTTGTTTATCGCTGTCCTAGATCTGGGTTGCTATGGTAACCATGGTAAAAAGAGACAATGAAGAAAATATTGGAAACCTATTATAAAGCTCACCGTTTCTCAACGTTGGGTCCAGGGAACGCCAAGGGTCCAAATGGATCCTTATGGGGTCTGTAACTCAGAGTGTATAAATGGAACCCGATACAGACCCGCAAGGGTCCATTGCGACCCTTAGTGGGCCCCCGCACCAGACGTTGAGAAACAAGTCTTATAGCTGACATGTCACCTCTTTTACAAACCCACTTCATTACAACCTCATGGAATTTCATATTCACATCTGTCTAAATAAAAAAGACATACTATACAACTGACAATCAACAAATAAATCACACAAAATAAAAAACGAACATTTTCTTCTTGTGAAAATAAAAAATAGGACATTCAGAGACAATTATTGTAATAAAGGCCAACAACTGACATTTCCAACAAAAACAAAACAAAATGTTCTTCTCTTTCATCAAGGAATTAAAAGAAATATGTTGAAATAAGGACATTCAACATCTACGGTAAGGTCATACATACGGCAGTCAGGTTGATTGAGAGATAACAACGTTCACGGGTTAAATTGGCCAGTTCGTCTGACTGCAAAGAATAGATGATACACATACTGTTGTTGTAATAGCCGTACAGTAATAAGAATCTGTGTAAAAACTGGTTTTACAAAGAGATACTTCAAGACAGTGACGTCTCAAAGAGTAAGTCAAGCCAGTGGCCTTGGATGATTAAAAGGCCTTAAAGTGATAGTTCACCCCAAAATTAGTCACCCCATGGAGACTTGAATTCACGGATATTTTTTAGTTTTTGTCACATTCCTAAGCCAATAATTTGTTGACCGGCAGCGGTTCCGGTAGGAGACACAAAAGTCCATAGGGTGACTAATCGATAGAAAATAAGTAATTTTTGGGGTGAACTATCCCTTTAACCCTACGTCAGTGATTTTCAACCTTTCTCATTACATTTTTTGGGACCACAATCTACACTGTAAAATCCTCAGAATTGATTTAACTCTGAAACGGGTCCATTTGTAAACTACAGACCCAAAATAGTCCATTTGGACCCCTGGTAGTCCAAGGACCCGATGTTGAGAAAGTGCGCCTACGGGACGTAAAAGAGTACATGGTAGAACTCAAAGGCACGCAGTTTGAACAATTGACATCAAACAGACGAGTAAAAAAAAAGATGATTCCCTTTGCACAAGTAATATCTTGGCACTTTTATGTTTTGGATAGCGTTCGTGTCTTTTTTTAACAACTGTGGAAAGTAATAGTAACAATAGGATCACTGAAAGTTCAGTACAGTCCATGTAAAAGAGCACAAGAGCACAGGTTCAAACGATACACGAACATCAGCCAAAGATTTCCTTCAATCGACCCCCATGTCACATGGGGGTCATACACACAGCGTACATAGACTGCATCTCAATGCTAACGACTCACACAAGGGCTTTCTGGTTCCTTTCTTACACTATTGACCGAGGAGAAACAGCGTGTTGCTGTCGGGCAGAAACCTTGTATCTCCATATTTTAACTTTTGTGGATCTGCTACTTTTGAATTTGAATCCTGAAAAGTAACAGTGTTGTACAAAAGTACAACACTGTTACTTACTTACTTTTAAAATAGACAAACTACAAGAAGATCACAATGCATTGCGAGTCATGCAACATGTTGTGAGCTAAAAGATTGTATTTATAAAACGTTTTGAAACTTTCTGTCTGTGGGTTTTGTGAATATTTAACCAATGAACAGTACAATCAACAGGAGCTTGTAACTAAATACGTTTCAATTTCCTGAAAAGTAACGTTTTTTGGACGTAAGAAGGTTTCTGCAACGATATTTGATGTACCCCAACGAGTCAGTGGGCCAGATGCAGTGAAGAACTAGAATGAACTGAGAAGGTTTCGCACATTGAGATGTAGCCTACAGCCATGTAGCCTCACGGCTATACCTATCACTTAAAACGAATCCTACTAATCCTAAGTCGTGCTTCGATCTCAACAAATTGCATGGTGTGAGCAGCATCAGATTCGGCTAATCAGGCTAGCACCCTTTGCAGTTATAAATATACGTTGTGGGGGTTTCGGTAAACACTAAACCGTACTCAGGACATTTTGCCAATCTGGATCTTCTTCCAGGCCTCTGAGGCGGTGAATATGCAGGAGTCAATGATGCCGGCCACTGTGAATGTTCCTCCGATGATGGCACAGATCTGCAAAATAATCCATGGATAAAAGGCTTAATTGTCCATACATAATAGTCAGTATCAACACCAGTGGTTCTCAAACTTGTAAAAAAAAGAATATATAGCTGCGGACCCGTATCTGAAAATATGTTGTGCCAGGGACCCCATACAAGATTTGTGTTGTAAAAATATGTAAAGATTTAAAAAAAAAGTTCAATGGTGAATGTATATACAGTAGCTTTAAAGTGGTTCATCTGATATTGATGTGATATTAACTCATTTTGCTGGGGAGCCCTTGAAACCCTCTGAAGAACCCCTTGGGGGTCCCCAGACCACACTTTGAGAACCACAAACACAACAGAGCCCTTTTATTTATTTTTAACTGCCTGCGCAAATTCCGCTTTTACTTGTGCATGTGATGTGAGTCATGTGACAAATAAAGACTGATCGGCTATGTTTGAAAACATTTGTATATGTTCACCTATAACAACAAAAATCGGTACACATCGGATTTGTCGATACCAAATCGATGTTGTCAAAGAAGTTAAATAATGGCCGACACTAGGGCTTTCACGACTAGAGATTTTTACTAGTCGACTAATTTGACCCAGTGGTAGTCGACTAGTCAACTTAATTATTTTATTGTTTATTTCATATATGTGACAGGGACAAACATATATATATATATTTTTGCCATTGTTTTAATGCCATTACTATTATTATTATCCTCCTGCCTTTATTTTCATGCCGTTTTAAGGGAAGTGCTTCTGGCACAGCAGCACAGCAGCGTCTCCAAGGATCCTCAAAAGGGGGCTATTGCCCAATAATAGGCTATTATTGGGCATACTTTTGACCCCCTTTTGATAAAAATAAAGGCAGGAGGATAATAATAATAGTAATGGGCCATTACTATGGCACTAAAACATAGTAAAACTATTCGACTAGTACCAACAAGGTCGACTAGTGGTTATACTAGTCGACTAGTTGGTGAAAGCCCTAGCCGACACCGACATATCGGCCAAACCTATAGATAAATGGGTGCAAAAAAGAGAAGTTCAGCGTGCTTCAGCCAGTTGAAGGTAGAAGGGCTCGTCGGTGCTCAACAGGGACAACTTGAATCAGAGAGAATACCTGGGCACTTCAGTAGAGATTACCCAAATAAAATACTGGTGCACTCGACTGATCTGCACGTATTTATTGTTCTGCAGGTGTGACTGACGTTTGGACTTGCGTCTTCCTCAGAGTCAAACAGGGTGACTCTGAGGAAGACGCAAGTCGAAACGTCAGTCACCCCTGAAAAACAATAAATACGTATACGTCCAGCATATTTTATTTGGGTAGTCTCTCCCCAAGTGCCCCGGTATTATTCTCCCTATAGATAAATGGGTCTGGCTGTCCAACCCAACAGACCATTTCCTCTTCTGGATGTGATGATCCGTGTTTGTTTCACAATCCGCCCGTTTCCGCCTCATTCCACCATTACACGACCACATAAGTATGAGTTTGGACTCCGAAGCGGGCCTCGTCGAGGCTCGACTCTGCAATCTTGAGCGCTGAGTCATGAACTCGCTATAAGTCATGCTAGTCATCTGCCTTTACTTTCCTCATGTTTGAAGTCATGATAAAATAAATGTGCACAGGGCAAACAAGACAGTGGCTCATCACTTAGGCAGACAGTATTGTCATGACTGCATTCTCCATGAGCTTGAACTCTTGATGAGGTCCTGATGACCAGATGAGGACTGGCTGCGCAACACATTCATTACTCAACACGGGTCAGGTGAGGGGATCGTGCCTGAGGCCAGAGGGGAAACATTTTGAGAGCTTATTTCTTAATGCTTGTTAGACTGAAATACCCATAAATAAACCAAAAGTACACGTGGTGAGTGAACTCAACAGAGGTCTGTGTGTCCTGGTTGAAAATCGCCTTCAGAGTTCAGACCACTAGTGTGTACAAATATGCACCGTTTGTTGAGCCATTTATAAGGCTTCAGAAATTATAATATTTGTCGATTTTGGGCAGAAACCTAGTGTACATCTCCATATATTTTTAATTTGGTAAATGAATGCCCTACTGGGTCATACACACGACACATGAGCTTGTACATCCGTTTTGCTTAGCACATTTTTTAAGGTAAAGAGAAAGGGGTTAAGTCTGTCTGTGGAATGTATAAATATTTAACCAATGAAAAGTACTAAATTGGAACACAGGCTTCTTTAACGGTTTTCGACGGACAGCAACAATATCTACGGTCTGTATTCAAGAGAGCTCAAAGGCCTTTAATTGAAATATATTCTAGAGAAGGTGAGAATAAAGTCATGGAGTTGTTAACTCACAGTGGTAATGAAGCGGTACAGAGGCGGTCTTCTCTCTGTGTATTTGACTGTGATGGGACTGAGGTCGTATCTGAACCAGATAGCTGGGATGATCCTTCCTGTGTGGCTGTAAGCCACGTATTCCTATACAGGGAGGGAACACACACACAATGACGTATTAGACATTTAAACATACAGTGTGCGTGCTCCAGTGAGTTGTGATAGGTAATTTCTATGTCATAGAAGACCATGCTTTTGGTCCACATACAGTGGGCCATGAGTGCCTTGAATTGTGTCTCACAAAAAATAACATGAAATTGTTTGCCCTTTAATTGGACTTAAACACAGAAGGGTCTTTCAGTGCAAGTCCAAGACAACACTCAAGTCAGAAGAAAAGATTCAAGGCAAAGGAAAACAAAGTTAAAAATACCTTTAGTGTTAAGCCATATCTACAGGGGACTTTAGGCTATAAACATGTAGCAGCAACACATTTTGGCTTGTAGCCTCCGTCACACCCTGACAGAGGCTACAAGCCAAAACAGTCCTCTGTGCATATGCCAGAACAATAAAGCTAGCTTTTCTTTACAAGGCCAATTCTAAAAACGGCTTCTCAATCAGAATTGTCAATGTTCACTAAAGAAAGTATTTCTCAGCCTCTGTAGCTCATGAAAACAAGAAATGACAGATGTTTTCCTGGATTGAAAGGTATAAAGACGTATTGGTTACAACAGGTCTTTCATTGAGCACCTTCAACACCGAACTGACCACAAGTTCGGTGTCCAAGTCAAGTCTCAAGTTATTCAAGACAAGCGCAAGTCAAGTCACATAAGTCCTTATTATTATCATTTTGTGTTTGTATAGACGCTCAGCCAATGTGAACTCTGTCTATTAAACAACTCATGAATGACAACATGAATCAGACTTATGCAACAGGATAAAAACGATATCAGATCATGCGACGTTGATGAGCTCATCAGATTGATAGATAAGATTCAATCAAATGAAATTAACCCATTGATACCTGGAACGCATCTGTGTCACTTTAGATGTCTTTGGCTATTCAAAAATAGCAGATATACAAGCTCATAGCGCGGCACTCGTATGAGCTTGTAGATCTGCTATTTTTGAAAAAACTTGAAAATATTTCTTTTTGATTTTTTTCCAAAAACTGTTATGATTTAGATTTTTTTTAAAGAATCGCCTCAGGTCTTAATGGGTTAATCATCAAAACCTTATTGACTAATTTACAGACTTGGGTATCAAAGAATGCGTTTCTATATCGTTGCTGTCGGGCAGAAACCTCTTATCTCCATATTTTAACTTGTTGTGTTTTTTTCGTAAATAACGCCCTACTTGATCATACTACAGCGCCACGCAAAAGCATTAAAAGTAGCAGATCCACAGCTTGTAGATCTGCTCCTTTTGAATTTGAATCCTGAAAAGTAACAGTTTTGGACGTATGAGTCACCGCTCTGTCATGATTGTCACGTGCCAACGATGAGTCTAACTGTATGTACTTGTATGACGCATGTCATGATTAAGAATTGAATACATAGGACCTCAATGGAGACAAGCCCTCAGGTCTTTTTTTTGTTATCCTTTTTAGCAGTAATTATACTAATTACAAAGTCTTATGACTTGGGGAAGAAAAATAATGCTTCTCAATTATTTTTGATTAACCTGCATGAGCAACATTAACCCATTTAGACCGGAGGCCGGTTCTACAAATGCCTTCTAAATGGGTAGTTCTCAAACTTATAATAATTCTAAATTATTCAACACTTTTTTTTTTTTCAAAAATAGCAGATGTACAAGCTCGCATTGCGGCACGAGGTGACATGCCGTGGAGCTTGTATATCTGCTATTTTTGAATAGCCAACACTAAAATCTAAAATGACACACACAGGTCTATGCTTTCCCGGATTTAATGGGTTATGTCAGTTATTCGTTCTATATATTGGTTTTCGATATATTTTCGGTTGATTTGCCCAACCCCACTCTAGCTGACAATGTTGTGAGGAGGAACACTCTCCCTGTCCCAGCCCAGTTGGCGGACACGGGAATTCTGGGAAGAAGAGTCTTTTTATGGTGTGTTGACATCTGATGAAGCTTTTACAGAAGTAGTTAAAGGGTGAGCAGTCACTTCCGGTTGAGTGGATGAGTTAAGAGGGAGGCATAGTAACGTGTGGAGGCCATATGTGAACAGGCAGAGTCCATAAACAACATCACTGTACGTACGTCCGTACACCACATATTACGTAATGTCCCACCCACCGGTTCTCAAACTATGGGTCAGGACCCGAAGTGGGGAAGGGGAGGGTGTTTCAAAAAGAAAATATATCCTCATATATCCACATTTTTTTAAGCATGTGGGAATTTTCTTTAGTTTTTTTGTGCTTTATCAAGGTTGGATATAGGCTATGTGCTTCCACTTACAAATGGTTCAAAAGCTACTTTTCAGTAGCTTTTGAACTACGTTGTTAAGACACAATATCAACAGGAATCAGTGTTGTAAATGTATTTTCTAATACATATTTCTATTCAAGTCTAGCAATGTATGCTTTATTTTTTAAATGTGCTTATTTGAGAAAGATAAACTGCACTATAAATCAAGTATGTGGTCACAAAAATTCCCATAAAATGGGGACCTGATTCAACCTGAACAGAAGAAAGGAAAAGACAGACAGACAGACAGACAGACAGACAGACACACAAACACGTTGGAAATGCAACAATACCTTGTTGGCTACTGTGTACTGGTATGAGAATCTCTGTTTGCCTCCCAGATGTTCATAAACCGTTGGAACAATCTTCAATATGTAGTCATGTGAGGCCAGAGCTGCAATGACAAACAAAAATAAATACAAATTACATTATATAAAGCATGTCTTATTATTATTTTTTAAGCAACCTAAAAATGGATGCTTGTTTCAGCAAATGACGCAACCTAATGAAACCAGTCATTTACTTGAGGCACAATGTGAGCTGTTAAGATTCACACTTTCCATTTAGTGGAAGTTCTATTCCATGACTGGCCACTAGGTGTCTCTTGATCACACCATGCAGCGTGGGCCAGCAGCCATGCTCAAGTGACACACTTCTGACTGCAGCGCTGTCATTGTTGTTGTGGTTCTCAACTTGAGGTCCAAACCAAATCCTTATGGGTCTGTACACTCTGAGAGTGTACAGATGGGACCAAATTAGTGATAGCTGTATTATGTAACTGTAATGTTATTTTGTCCAATCTGTATGGTATAATGTTAAGTATGTTAATACAATGTAACTTGTATGGTTGTATTTGGTCTCCCTGCTCTTCTGTCGAGATATTTAGATCCTAGGTTGGACGCAACCTTTGACACAATCCTGTTTCTGGTTTGACATGAAGGTCAAAATTATATTTCTCCCCTGAGCAAGCAAGCAGGCAGACTCGGGGGTAAAAAAGAAAATGTCAGCACTTGCGCAGGAGACCCGGGTTTAGATCCGGGGTAGAACCGGAAAGTTACATAGTGCAGCTTTAATTAAACGCTGTTTAGATTGGGGTCCCAGAGATATACAAAAAAAATCATGTGGAAGTCCAAAACTGTTACTTTTCAGGATTCAAATTAAAAAATAGCAGAGCCTTTGGGTGGGACATTACGTGGTGTACGTACAGGGATGTTGTTTATGGACTCGGCTTGTTAACATATGGCCTCCACACGTTACTATGCCTCCCTCTTAACTCATCCACTCACCTGGAAGTGATTGCTCAACATTTAGCTACTTGGAAAAGCTTCATCAGATGTAAACACACCATAAAAAGACTCTTCTTCCCAGAATTCCCGTGTCCGCCAACTGGGCTGGGACAGGGAGAGTGTTCCTCCTCACAACATAGTCAGCTACAGTGCGGCTGGGCAAATCAACCGAAAATATATCGAAAACCAACATGTAGAACAAATAACTGACTTGATTTTGCTCATTGAGAAGCGATTTTGAAGTCTTTGAAAAATTAGTACAATTACGCAAGCAATGCTAAAAGGATAACAAGAAAATCCCCGAGGGCTTGTTTCCATCGAGGACCTATGTATTCAACTCATAACCAGGTCATACAAGTACATACATTTAAGACTCATCGTTAGCACGTGACAATCATGACAGAACGCTGACTCAAACCACTGATGCTCTGGAGAAGGCTCTGTGCTGAAACCCCTAAATGATTTTCATTTGTGATGTGAGACAAATAAAACAGTCATTATGAGTGTCTTGTGGGTTTTTTTCTTCATATTTTGGGGATGGTCTCTGCCGCGTTTCGAGCTTGTGGATCAGCTACTTTTGATGCTTTTGTGTGTGGCTGTAGTATGATCAAGCAGGGCAGTAATTCACGAAAGACAAAATATGGAGAGATAAGATCTGAAGGTAACGAAATATTGGATCACATGGGGGTCCGTGGACCAATGCATATGGAACTGGGTGTCCCCAATCACTGGTATCTAAACATGTACAGATTAGAATGAAGCATGCAGACGTACGGTTTGATGCCATCCTGTCCGCTCCTCCTAACGCGTTGAATGCACCTTGTACTTTATGTACCTGTGGGACAAGGGAGAGCAAAGACATACGTATTTATATAACCTACACCTGGTGTCTATCACTGTGTGTGCGCGTGTGTGTGTGTGTTTTGCGTAGATCCAAGTTGTGTGCGTAACCAAATTTACACTTTGCCATGTTGTGACGGTGCTGCGTGCTAAAAATAAATCCCATACGAGCCGGAGATCGTAGCGGGGTTATTTTTGGGGCTGATAGAGAGCAAGATAAGACAGGAAGTGAGATAGGAAGGAACAGGAAACAAACAGTACAGGAGGTGACATTTCAGATCTGTAGCTTCTCTACACCGGTCAGCCGGTGTGTGTGTGTGTGTGTGTGTGTGTGTGTGTGTGTGTGTTTGTATTACTATACTTGCGAGGACCAAGTATAGTGGAATTTGAAGAAATATACATTGTGAGGACATTTTCCTGGTCCTCACAAGATAAATGGTTGTTTTATAGATACGTTTACGATTAGAAAAACATTCAGGTTAGGATTAGACATTTAGAGGTTAAGTTTAGGGATTGGAATTAGAGTTAAACATGATTTATACTTAGTTGCTCGCCAGTGTCATGCACTAGTAATACAATGCACTAGCAGTATAGTAATACAAACGTGTGTGTGTGTGCGTGTGCGTGCGTGTGTGTGTGTGTGTGTGTGTGTGTGTGTGTGTGTGTGTGTGTGTGTGTGTGTGTGTGTGTGTGTGTGTGTGTGTGTGTGTGTGTGTGTGTGTGTGTGTGTGTGTGTGTGTGTGTGTGTGTGTGTGTGAGAGAGAGTGAGTGAGTGACCTGTAGCTTCTCTCCAAAGGTCAGCTGGTGGATGGTGTGTGTCATGTCAGGACTCTGAGGCTGCGCTGTGGCGCTGTGTGTTGACACGTGAAAGTTCCCAGGGACCTGCAGGTGAGCACAGACACACATGTTATTCTCAACCTTTTTCCATTTCAAGGTCGCCCCCTCCCCAGTGTGATGAGCAGTAAGCCACGGACCCCACATTTGATACCATGGTGTATCCCCTGGGACCCCCAATATACCGTTGCTGTCGGGCAGAAACCTCTCATCTCCATATATTTTTTGTAAATTAAAGCCCTACTTGATCATACTACAGCGTCACACACACGTATCGAAAATAGCAGAGCTACAAGCTTGTTTTGAGCTCGTCGATCTGCTATTTTTGAATTTGAATCCCGAAAAGTAACAGTTTTGGACGTATGAGGTTTCCACCCGACAGAGACGCTACGCTGTAAAATCCCCTGGTGGTGCCCAGACCTGCCGTTAACCCATTAAGGCCTGAGTTCAATTCTTACAAATGTTTTCTTTTTGAAAAAAAATCTAAAACGTTTTTTTCAAGATTTTTCAAAAATAGCAGATCTACAAGCTCATAGCGCGGCACGTTTTCATAACGTATTTTCAATTTAAACAAAAGAAAATTGAAATTGGGCGCCCCGCTGGCCTAGCGTCCAGGTACATACCACATATAAGCCTGACAAGCGTTGTCGCGAGTTTGAATCCCGGTCCCGACGACCTTTGCCGCGTGTCCAAAAAATATCTTAAAAAAAAAAAAAAAAAAAAGAAAACGCTAGCAGAAAATAGCTCAAATGATCTCCAAGCTCAGCTATTTTTGTGGGCCGTTCGTCTCCACAATAAGGACCCTATAGCAGGGGTCTTCAACGTTTTCAGGCCAAGGACCCCCTAGCTGAGAGAGAGATGAAGCAGGGACCCCCTCTATAGGCCTATTGTATAAAATTGTGTTTCAGATAAACCTTTGCTGCTCTTTTTTTCCCCTCTACACCTATAACTCTTTGCCAAAAAATAGCCGATCTACAAGCTGCGAGGCGTTGTGAGCTTGTAGATCTGCTATTTTTGGCTAAAGTTCTCCTCAGAAAAGGGATGCTAGGGTTCAAGTGGTTAATGTAAAAAAAATAATAATCATATCACACAAAGATTTGGCGGACCCCCTGTATTAACTCTGAGGACCGCCTAGGGGTCCCGGACCCCCTGTTGAAGACCCCTGCCCTATAGGGTTCATGTGGTGAAATCATACCGTTTATATATTTTTTGTATCCGTTTTAAGGCTTTTGCAGGTTAGAAAACGCAAGTTGGTGTAAAGCAGGTGCCATTAAAGTTTACATTTTTGTGAAATCCGGAATACACACACACACACACCGATTGACAGTGACTCCTGCTGTTCTGTGCGTTGACGCCGTGGTCAGAATACTAAACTCAGTGGGAAATCAGCGTGTCCCTTTGCTTTCCGCATGGATACACATCTAACTACCTGCCGTGTTCCACTCAACGGCCCCATTATTCACACGGCAAACTCTCCCACTCGCTCCCGGCAGGACCTTTAACAAAGTTAGGCGCGTTAAAAGCGTACAACTGTCGGGTTAATCATTTTCGAGGCGCTTGGAAAAACAAGTGACGCAAAAGCGTGGGCGATGTTGTTTGGAGACTACGTCTGGAGAGGTCCCAGGACCCAGAGCTGACGATCTGAACACGGAGCGTGATTCGTTCCATTTAACAGAGCCCAATTTGAGATTGAATACGCAGGCTGCCCACATTCCCCACGCAAGCGCGCAGCCCTTTTATTATTAAGTGTCTAGTAAGTAGACACACAGCCCATAATCTAACAGGCTCAGTTCCACGTTAATCCTAAACTTCTACTAGCCAGGCTATGTAACGTAAGCTGGCTAATGCAATTACTTGTGTGTGTGTGCGTGTGTGAACCCGCTTTACTATACTTGTGTGGGTCAAACACATAGTTTGAGAAATAAGACATTGAGAGGACAATTTTCCTAACAATGGGGGGTGTCTCCCCCCTCTCTGTGGGGGGGGGGCGTCCACATGAGAAGGTATGCCACCCCGACGGAGCTCAAAGGCACAACGGGGGAACGCTGCGGTGCGGGTCGTTTAAGACGCCACGGTGACGCCGGGAAACGCTGTGATTGCGTGTTGCGTTGTCGTGACTCACTTTGTTGATGGTGAACTCGCCCTCGAAGCGGCAGCCGTAGCCGTCGTTCAGGGCCACCTTCATGGAGTTGTCTATGTGGCCCACCTCATGACGACCCATCTCATCCTGGATGTCCAGACCCACCACTGGTGATCACCACATGCAGACAGACAGACAGAGAGAGAGGAGAGACAGGCAGAGACAGAGACAGAGAGATTGAGAGAGAGAAGAGGGGGAGAGAGAGATGAGAAAATAATGTGTACCAATGTTTTCACAGGGAGTCAAACAAATACAAATAAGCACTTGTTGGTCGAGCTGAGAGAAAGTTGAGAGAAAAGTGGACGCGTGTTCGTTGTGTGAACCTGTGAGGTCGTTGCTGTGGTGCAGAAACCTTGCAAACGCAATGAACTATGTTTGTTCAATGCCCTACTTTGTCGCACATTAGTGTTGCGCAAAGCAGCGAAAATAGCCGACCTACAGGATCATCGTGAGGCTGTAGATATTTTCACACAGAAAAAAAAAAATGACGTTGAAAGTGAAAAGTGGCTATTTAAATACTGACACAATGAAAAGTATTTACAAGAGCTTGCGACTGAATAATAACTACGTTGGATCCATCAGGTTGTTTTTTTCCATTTCCTAAATAGTAACAGTTATGGACGTAGGGTTAAAGACACAAGGTTTCCACCCGACAGCGAGGACATGATAGCTCCTTCCCTCCGTCACACTCTCGCTGGCTTTTTCCATTTACCCTGAGTGGCCCCCCACCCCTCCCCAACACACACACACACACACACCCTTTCCCTCCCTCCCTCTCATCCCTGCACTGTGTTGGCACGCTGGGCCTGCCAGGGGCTTATTTTCAGAGCCCCCGTCTACGTATTCGCTGGCTGGCTGGCTGACTGGCTGGCAGTGGTGAAAAAAGTACTCGCATTTTGTACTTAAGTAAAAGTATCAACACAGCAATGTAGAAATACTCTGTAAGTCCAGAACACAACATTTACTTGAGTAAAAGTACAACAGTATTGGTATCAAAATGTACTTAAAGTACCAAAAGTAGAAAGTGCAGAATATCTCATTTCACAAGTTTTCAAACATATAAAATGTGTAAAAATCTTCTGAAAATAGCAGATCTACAAGCTCACAATGCGTCGCGATTGCGACTCATTACTCCAGTAAAGTAAGAAATACCTCAAAATTGTACTTAAGTACAGTACTTGAGTAAATGTACTTAGTTACTTTACACCACTGCCAGCTGGCCCCCCAACCAATGTCTGCCGGATGAAGCTGTGAAGCGGCCACACGCCACCAAGAAGAGTCACCTTTGGCATTTGAGACGCGAGTTCATCCTCGGCCGTCTAATCCGAAGCGGCACACTCTCCAAATACAGAGCATTAATATAAGTCAATCAGTAGGCTGTCTGGGCCACTCAACATTTAAAGGCTTTCCACATAGAGCGGATGTGTGGGTGTGTGTGTGTGTGTGTGGGGGGGGGGGATTATTATTAAAAAGGTTATTATTGCACATTTTCTGCTTTTCCATCAAGTCACAAATCACATTCTGGCAATCTGTAAAGGTCAGCGCACAGCGAGTGTGTGTCTGTAACTGTGGCAGTGTGGCGCATAGAGAAACGGATACACAGTGAAGACGGATGGAAATAGCAGCTTTCCGTGATGAAACGAATGTCTTCGTTCTTACTGCACACGTTGAATTTGAGGTGATGGATGTTGGAAAAAGGCAAAAATATGACCCGATGCTGTCGGACGGACAGACACCTTTTATGTCCCCAAACATTTTTTTCAGGAAATGGAAGAAATAAGCTCATTCTACTACTCTGACACCATCCATTAAACGTTGATTAAACGTTGATTAAAAGATGTAAATCACATGGTTTTCATGGCCTGAAAAAACATCTATCAGGAGGCCACAAGGGGAGGTAAATACATATTCCCATATAAAGGAGGTGACATTCACTGCCGCCGTTTTTCCTTTTTTCTCCTTTGTACATATAGTGTTTTGTATTTCTTGGACATGACATGTATTATTATGTTATTTTCTTATCCAACGTTGATGAATTGAATACATAGGATCACAATGGTTATCCTTGTAGCCTTAATGTCTGACTGTACCTCGTGCTGTTTACATTTTTGACTAATAAAGTATTCAATGAATCAATCAATCCACTTTTACTTTCATTTGTTTCAAAAATAATGAAACTGGCCAATCTACAAGCTCAATGCGACACGTTGTGAGCTTGTAAAATGGATATTTTCGCTACTTTTTCACGACACTGTCAAACGACAAAGTAGGGCATTAATTTGTGAATAAACATAAAAAGTTGAACTGTAGAGGTACAAGGTTTCTGCCCGACAGTACCGATATATTAACTCAAAGACGAAAGCAGAGTGCTCAGTTCAGTTCTGAGTGGTTAAGACAGCTAATGAATGGTATATGATGCTGATAAAACTACATTCAGATAGCATTAGTAATTAAACAACATTCCGATAGCATAAGTTATTAAATTACATTCACATAGCATTAGTAATAGCAGGAACACAAAGAATGAGACCTTTACAAACACATGTTCCACAGCTGTGTGACTGCAAGCCAACATAACACTCTCTTACTCACACAAACACACACTCATTCAAATATGGCACATACACACTCACACACTAAATGCACACGTTTACATTCAAACTCAACCTTATTCTTAACAAACTTTTGTTTTTGCCATGTTTGAAAACGGGCATTTTCCACAGGCATTTGGGTGCACATGGTGTGTGTGTGTGTGTGTGTGTGTGTGTGTGTGTGTGTGTGTGTGTGTGTGTGTGTGTGTGTGTGTGTGTGTGTGTGTGTGTGTGTGTGTGTGTGTGTGTGTGTGTGTGTGTGTGTGTGTGTGTGTGTGTGTGTGTGCGCGTGTGTTGTCTGATTTGGCCGTTGGGCATATTTTCAAAGAGGAGTCATTAGAAGCATAATAACCGGTGACTGCAACCTATCATGACATCACAGTACAGTACAAGTTAATCCATGTGATATATGAACACCACTGTACTGCTCTGGTGCACGTACACCGTCCGTGCGCGTATGTAAACACTACTTAAGTGCTACCACCTGACCTTAATTACCTTATGTCTAACCTCATGTACATACTATACCAGCCGGATTATGCCATGTGTATACAGATATCTTAGATTTTTGTCTATGCCTGACATGTTTCTATCTATTATTTCATTTATTTTCTCCTCGTTCTCTCTGTCCCTCAGCTTCTTTTTCTCCTTCTGAAAACAACAAAAACGATGCAGCTTACACAAAAATCTGTTTTTTTACACATGTAAACCAGCGAAACTTGAAAATGATTTGTTTTGTATTTCAAGGACCCCCATAGCTCTGAGAGTGTACAAAATGGAACCAAATGGACCCGTAAGGGTTCCGTTTGTACCATCTCGGAGTTACAGACCCCTAAGGGTCTATTTGGAACCCGCTCATTGAAGTCAGAGGGTCCCTGGCTTTGACACTTACTTACACTATCAGTGGTCGCTTTTGAAAACCTCCATGTCAAGTGTTTTCTTAACCGTTCCACATGTGAATGTTCTAATTTTAGAATTGTTATCACTACTGTTTTCAATGTTTTTTTGCTCTGTTTGCTGTTTTTAACTTCACTCTGCACAGCACTTTGTCATTTGTTTTGAAAAGCGATCCAAAAATAAATTCATTATCCAGTGAAACAGTGGAAAAAGACAACACCACGCTACACAACACAGCCAGCTAAACAACCCATTTTCTGGTTTAACGACCCGTGTTCCTTATCTGCATTCTCATTTGTTCTCCACAGACATGCCACACGAAACGATAACGAGAAAACACAATGAGTCAGTCTGATAAGATGGGTAGTAAACACCGTTATTAACTTGCACAGGATGCTCATAATAGCACACAATAGTTTTGTTTTGTGTTTGGGTTTTTTTTAAAGGAAAGTAATACATTCGGAAAAGTGGGTTTAAATACAATGAAGAGAAGAGATGAAGAGGTGTATTTTAATATATGTTTATATACTCACAATCACAGTGTAAGTTTGGCAAACTGATGTTTAAACTCACATCTATCTTCCCACCACTGTTTTTATCGGGATCGTCTACATACAGCTCATTTACGCTGTCAAAACAAACCACAACACAACACAGACAGACAAACAGACAGGGGATAGTTGTTAGACGAGGTTGAATAAAAAAATAAACAACATAAATCTAACTGGACTGAAGAGCCATTTCGATAAGAATATAATATTTCCCTGCATGTATTTTTATTGAGTACAACAGTCTAATCACGAGAGAATAACTTGTCATGCATCTCTAGTCAGTGTAATTTCCGTCCTGTCGCTCCTCTGCCCAAATCGTCGCCTCTTAACATAGCGCTGAGAAGCTGACGCATGCATGAGGCCAATTTCCTGTGAGAAACTGTCTCCGTTTTGTCGGTTACGACACGGGGCCAGAAGAACACATCATCATCATCATCAGCGTCGTCATCATAACCACCGCAGTGACATTAATGATTAAGTCAGTGGATTGCACACTTTGCAGCAACAGTTATCCTGAGTGGCGACAAAGGAACTCAATTATGTACCCTTCAGCCATATTCTTTCTGTTGTTGTTTTTATAGATTTTGAACACTTGTCATTCTGCATAATGACTACTTTTACTTTTGGTACTTTAAGTACATTTTGATGCCAATACTTTTGTACTTTTACTCAAGTGACATTTTGAATACAGGACTTTCACTTGGAACAGAGTATTTCTACATTGTGGTATTGATACTTTTACTTAAGTAAAAAATGTGAGTACTTCTTCCACCACTGTGTGTGTGCGTGTGTGTGTGTGTGTGTGTGTGTGTGCGCGTGTGCGCGTGCGGAAGCGGTCATTCAGAGGTGCTTCTGGGTGGCTGTAGGGTGTAGGTGTAGGTGTAGGGTGTAGGTACCTACATTTCAGTGGCTATGAATCCCGTCAGTTCTGATAGGAACAGGAACAACATGAACACACAGCAGAGGATGGATACTGTGGAGGGGACAGAGGAAGACAAGGACTGGAGTTAGACAATTAATAATCTGGATCTGGAGTTAGAGACAAATATAATCTGGATCAGTGGTTCTCAAAGTACCCGGGGGTCCTTGAAGGGGTACCCGAGGGGGGTCCCCGGCAAAAAATGTGTCTATATAGCGTCACAATCAGTTTGAACCACTTAAAACCTACTTTAAACTTTGCTATTAAAAAATAGCCGATTGACAAGCTCACAAAGCTATAGGAGTATTGAAAAAAAAAGATGGGGAAAAGTTTTAAATAATATAGAAAAACACAAATATTCTCTTCTGGGGGTCCCTGGCACCAAATCTTTTCAGATGGGAGTCCATGGCCAAATAATAATTTGGGGGTCCTTGTCAAGAAAATGTTTGGGAAACCCTGCTCTGGGTAACCTTGAGCCGCTGTGGGCTAAACATGTTGTTTTGGACTTAATAATCCAATTCCAGAGCACAGGCCAAAAGCAAATGAGTCACATAGTGCGTGGCCATTTGGGGAAGACTGATCTAAGCCATTGACCTCAATTAAAATCACAGCAGAGTCATAAAAAATGTTCTGTAAATAGCTCTGTTTTACAGGCGGTGTTAAGCATGCCATTACAGACTGCTTTTTAAAGAGCCTCCTTTGGTGAATACCGTTGGATGCCAATGCACCGGGCGGCCATTACGGCATATCTCTCTTTGAGAAGGGTGATCTCATGCGCCAACGTAAGCCTTTGCAAACAGGTCAATTTGGGTTTCCTGGGGGCAAAACTCACACGCTGACAACCACCTAGACCAAACATGGCTCACTGCGCAGGGCGCCGACGGCAGAGCACTGGACTACCATAAAGGAAGAGACCAAATTAAGAAGTTGAAACAACAATAAACATTAATGAGCAGTTAACCAGTGGTGGAAGAAGTACTCAAGATTGTTTACTTAAGTAAAAGCAGCAATACCGCAATATAAAAACACTTTTATATTCGTATCCTCGTATAAGTAAAACGCCTGTATTCAAAATGTGACTATAGTAAAACTATAAACTTACTGGCATCAAAATATAAATACAGTACCAAAGTAAAAGTACAGCAATGTTTAAAAACTGTGAAATGTTTTTGAAAATAGCAGATCTACAAATCGCCTCTTCTCTAATAGCTTTAGTATAAAATAGGCCCGAAGTGATTAATGTATGTTTTTTTAATATCAAACTAAATCTGCAATGCAACTAGTAACTAAAGCTGTCAAATAAGTGCCTCTGAGAGTAAGTTTAAAGTATCAACAAATAGAAATACTCAAAGTTGCAAAATTGCATTCAAGTGTAGTATTTGGGCAAATGTACTTAGTTACTTTCCACCACTGCTTTGAACCGAGGAAAAAGGGGAATGTGTATAATTGACAACAGCTCAGACTGTCTATTTAATTTAATCTAATAATGCATCAAAGAAAAAAAGAATCAGCCATATAAAACGTCATGCGTTTCGTATGCTATATATATAGGAGTAAGAGATCCGAGCCTACGTAACTGTGGTTAATCTGGCACAAGATACATGTACACATTTGAGTCACAGTCACACACACACACACACACACACACACACACACACACACAAACACGTTTGTATGATTATACTTATGAGGACAATAAGGACAAACATTTTTGGAGAGCGATTTTATGAATGCTATATTTAATACATTTTGCCATTGTTAACCGTAAGCCCAAAGCCGAAAAATAGCAGATCTACAAGCTCACTGCGACGCGTTGTGAGCTTAATACAAACACACACACACACACACACACACACACACACACACACACACACAGCTCACACTCAGCAGGTGTGAAGCCTGTTTACATGGCAACGGTATCCTAGCTAGTATCTGAACGTCACGTGACCTGGCCTTGTGGTCGACAGGGCGTCACAGGACAACCTGCTGAGGAAGTACTCCCACTTCTTTATTTACTTAAGTAAAAGTAGCAGTACCACAAGGTGCAAATACTCAAGTTAACCCTTTAAGACCTGAGGCGATTCTTAAAACAATTCTAAAACCTAACAGTTTTTGGAGAAAAAAAAAATCTAAAAAGAAAATTCCCAAGATTTTTCAAAAATAGCAGATCTACAAGCTCGTAGCGCGGCACTCGGTGCCGCGCTATGAGCTTGTATATCTGCTATTTTTGAATAGCCAAAGAAATCTAAAGTGACACAGATGCGTTCCAGGTCTTAACGGAAGGCCTGTATTCAAAGTTTCACTTGACTAAAAGTACAAAGGTGCTGGCATCAAAATATACTTACAGTACCAAAGGAAAATTACAAAATAGATCTTTTGAAAATATCAGATCTAGAAGCTCACGACGCGTCGCATCGGCTATTTTGGAATAGACAAAGTGCTTAAGTGGTTAATGCATGTTTAGCATGAATAATCTAAACCTGTTTAGTAATTGTAGAGTCAAAAGTACAATACTTACCTCCGAAATGTAGTGTATCAGAAGTATAAAGTATCGCAAAAAAGGAAATATTCAAGTTAAGTAAATAACCTCAAAATTGTACTTAAGTACTGTACTTGAGTAAACGTACTTAAGTTACTTTTCCAGCACAACCTGCGGCCGGCTGAGGCTTTGCAGAAGGTAATGTTTAACTAAGGCACAAACAATAGGGAGCGTCGCCATGACACATCGGCCACCAATCCAGCTTCATCAAAGGACACATAATTGTCCGCAGGCCTCCCGAGGTCTGAGTAAGGGGATTACATGCGGATCACAGAGTAATGAGTTACTGATCCTAACCTAGAGCTGCTCCACAATGGAAATATTGACAAGACAGCAAAAAACAACGTCAAATCTGTTACAGTAAAAAAGATCTCACACAATGTGGGCGTGACGTAAACATGACGAAAAACTAACCTGACTCATCCTTCCATGTGGTGTGTTTCAAAAGGAATTCAAATAACAGACCCGAGCCAAATCATTCTGAAATGTTCATGAACGTCTTAAAAACTCAAATAATTTATAATAATACCGTAATTACATCCTCAATTGTTCTTTTTATCAAAATGGTGGTGTTTGTGGTATCTAGGATTTCTTTTCTGATGCCCTGGGATAAGTTCAAAACTTTTAACCCATTAAAACCGGGAAAGCATCCATGTCATTTTAGATTTTAGCGTTGGCTATTCAAAAATAGCAGATCTACAAGCTCACAGCGTGTCACACTGTACATCTGCTATTTTGGAACATTTATGAAAAATCTTGAAAAATGTCATAAGAAATATACGTTTGATTAATCAGAAAATATCTTTTAACACCCAAAATCCAACTCTTGGGCCCTGGAAATACGGCATAAGAGATTCGAAACAGTTTAGAAAATGTTCTCCTATAATGACATTGCCCAAAATAGGGACGCCAGGTCTAAAGTAGTTATTAAACTGAACTCTGTGGAATGTGACCGGCGCAGAATAACAAAATGCCAGAGGTCAAACATTTGACCTTTTATGAAGCAGGGGAGGTTATATTATGTCTGTGCTTGCCTTACAGTCTGTAGTAGTCAGAACCAGTGGTTCTCAAACTTTCTCATGTCAAAGACTCCCTTTTTAATATGGATTTGCATGCAGACCCCAATCTGAAAATATTTTGTGCCAGGGACCCCAATACAAGATTTGAGTTGTTAAAATAAAAATAAAATTTGTCACATTATTTCACGACTTTTTGAAAATAGCAGATCTACAACTCACTACGGCATTCACGAATAGTGAGTTTTAGCATTCGACTTATTCGACCCCTAAGTATTCGAATATTCGATTAATTGATTTGATTATTAAAATATATTAAAAAGAAATAAAAATTGGCCAATGGCATTGACGACTCGACTCAAGGAATGCAAGTCGACGTCGGGCTCCTCGCCCGACCCGTCGACTTTTAGGGGACAGCCCTAGGCACAACCTCACATACAGCATGAATGGATTAGGAAAACTACCAACACCAGAGCTCACAGCTACGTGTTTGTTGTAGAAAAGCCATTGAAGAAAAAAAAAACTGAGAAACACTGGTCACTTTAAACTTTAAGGCCCAATTTGGGATTGTTTTGAACATGTAAATTGGACATATCTTAAATAGATTGATTTGAAAGAAAAGAAAAAGACCATTACTGCATCAATAGTAATCAACAAACTATAGCCAACTAGAAAAACTGGCCAAGTTGTCAAATAATACAAGAAAGAGGCAACATTTTTGAAAATAGCCGATCTACAAGCTCACAACGCCTCGCTTTATATTTATCTGTGGAACTGAGTCAAACTAAATGCTACAACTCCTACATTCCAAGTGCTTATCAGGGTGGGGGGTCCCCAGTTCAAATATGAATATTTCTGGGGGGGTCACAGCCTGAAAAGGTTGAGAACCACTGTATACAGTAATACGAGTTGACCTGCAGGGTGCAGGCAAGGCAGTGTAACGCCAACCTAAATACCTCAAATCAAGCCAATGCTCTCAGCCTGAGGCGATGGACTTAATGTAAACCAGGCAGGAAGGGAGTTGACAACATACAGGAATAACGCCCAATTTGGGTTGTATTTATTCAACTAGTACTGCTGATAAGTCAATGGAAACATCTCCAGGACATTTACACATGACTGATCAAGATCAATTCACAGATTTCAGAGGAAATCTTCACTGACAGCGTGATAATAGAGTAAACAAACCGCTTTGTCACCTGGGCTGGGCCGATGAGTAATCAAAACAAACAACTGATTGTGAAACTGAAACTCTGATCATTAAATAGTCAGTATCCTGACACGCAGCTTATAATCAATACGATGAGTATACGATGACTTGTTGACAATGAACACACAAAAATGTGACTTCTCAGGAAACCCTGATTTCAGATTTCCGGTGACAAGCTTTAATTTCCTACAGCAACGATGAAAGAGTCTGTCATTAACATTCCTGGCACAGTAGTTGTACTACGACAAGCCCCGCCCTCCTCACTGTGACAGTTACTGTGTCTGTAAGTACATAAAATACTAAGCTACTGGAACAATCTAACCTGTTCCAGTAAGCATTTAATCACTCTTTACCTGGGGCTAATGTTTTTGTTCCATTTACAGTACAAACAAACAGACACACACATGGGCTTACGGGCTTTCTTACCAACAGTGTTTGAAGACTTTCTTTATGGCTGTGGGCAACACAACGTTTTTAATTATTTAACATATTAAATAAAGTCAACCATTTGGCAAAGTGTTAAACTTAACAAGACTAAGGCCTCTAGCTTGATGGTTGCCGTTATCACTTTGAGTATGTTTCTTTTTTTATTCATCCTGCAATCAGTATATTACATTATGAGATATCATATCTTGTGTGCAAAAGTTGACTTTTTGGTGTGGAAGGCCTTGATGGATGGATGGGTGGCCTTGATGGATGGATGGGTGACCTTGGATGGATGTATGGGATGTATGGGATGGACAGACGGATAGAAAGACAGACAGACGGCCTGATCGACAGACATAGCCATCCTTAACCCAGTAAAACCGGGAAGGCATTTGTGTCATTTTGCATATATCTCAGAGTGGGGGTGGCTATGCTATAATTAATAAATATAGCATGTGCGCAAATCTTTGAATATATATTTTTTTTTTTAAACAGACATTTTTAACTCAAATCTTTGCTTCTGGGGGTCCCTGGAACAAAATATTTTGAGACAGGGGTCCACGGCCAAATACATATCATTTTGGGTGGTCCTTGACATTAAAAGGTTTTGGGTACTAGAATGGCAACATAAGTTTTTCAGAAAACTGATATATATTATATTAACGCCTATTCATGCTTGGAAGTGTTGACCGACATGTCACGCGACAGAAGTGACGTCAAAATGACCAAAAGCGTGTAGCGGAAGACGTCCACCACTACGGTGGATGCAGATGCTTCATAAAATGTTGTGGACTCTTTCTTGATTGGTTGGGAGGACGACAAGATGCGCGAGAGAGACCATGTTCACTTCCTTGTTTACATTTTCTGGCGAGACTGTCGGCGAGTCACAGACAGTATGAAGCTCAAAGCTCAGAACACCGTTAGACATGTCACATATGGCGCGACGCGCCACTTGACACTTGTCCAACCATAAATCATGCTTTAGAGCCCTGCTGCTAGTGGTACTAAAAACTAACGTCTGTGTGGCTTGGTGCATTTCAAAGTAGGGTTTCAGTGCAACAAGAAAACTGTTTGTTTTTAAGACCTCAGAGACTGAATTAAAAACTTAAAAACATAAAATTTCACTGTGTTTACGACTTTCTGAGGCCTGGAAATTCGAAAACACAGTTTCAGATGTTTTGTGTGGGCATCCATTGATTGTCAATGTGGGGACCGGGGGCCCCCAGGGGTCCTTGAGGGGGTTCCAAGGGTCCCCAGCTAAATGAATGATAGTTAGGAACCAAATGGTCCCTTATGGTTCTGTAACTCTGAGAGTGTTCCATGTACAAATTAACACTGAGGATTTTACAGCAATGTAAACAGCACGTGGTACAGTAAGACATTGAGGCTAAAAGGATGACACGAAAAGTCCTGGGGACTTCAATTCATCCACACCCAATGCATTATCAACCTGGAGGGTCCTTGAAATTAGGAGCCCATGTGAAAGGCGGCTACTCACTGCATGCTCCTGTATACGTGGGCTGTGTGAGATCTTTTGGCACTTTCCTGTAGATATCCAATCTGAGGAAAAATACAAGAGAAGACAGAGAGAGTGAGTGTGTGTATGTGTGTGAACAGTGAGTAGAAATATTAGAAACGCTATGTAAACACCATGCACTCCTTGGCTGGGAAAAAGAGTACATTCTGTACTCAGTAGACTGTGATATTACGGAACAGTAGTGGAATGTTAGGTCTGGAACGAGGCCATTATATACACACCCACATGCAAGCGCACACGCGCACGCACACACACAGACAGACACACCAATCTTTTTACTGGGTTACACCTCTTCCGCTGGATTCCTGTCCTAGATCTGTGACCCTACCACAACAAACCTCTACATACACACAGCAGCAGGGAAGGATTACATTCACTTCACAGAGGGAGAGGCAGCCGTAGCCTCCAGGTCTCGGGAGCGTGCTTGTTGTGACCACAAGGTTGCCGGTTCAATTCCACCGGACTGCCATGGTAAAAAAAAAGAATCTGTGCAGGGAAGTGAATCAGTAACGCTCACCGTTCCCCTCCATTCCCAGCGTAGAAGTGTCCTTGAGCAAAGCACTTGGCCCTGAACTGCTGCAGCCTATCTGCTCAATGGCCGAGTATTTAAGACTTAACAGTGTTAAGACTAAATACAGTATTAAGTCTTAATAAACACAATATCAATACTTATTAATTGCAGAATTAAGACGTATTGATGCGCCTGAATGCAGCATGTGACAATAAAGCTGCTTCTGATTGCAGTATTAAGACTTATTATTAATTACAATATTAAGACTCATTAAGTTACAGTATTAAGTATTATTATTAATAGTATTAAGTATTTATAAAACTGTGGTTGCACTGGGCAGCTCCCAGGCGTTAGTGTGTGTAGCTTCAAATGATGGGCTCTTTGGTTTTCACCATTACGTGACATGAGCATAATTCCTGGAGTCATTTTATTGTACTGCGTAATGCATGGGTGAAGATGACAGCGTCCCACTGTACTATACTGTACTGGGGTCAGAGCCCAATCCTGCAGGCAGCTCCTCAATTTACAGTATAAGGGCACGATATTTTTGGCAAATGAATACGAGCTTGTAAATCGAACCATGAATCAGAAACCGACATGGTCGGCCGCTGTCCAACTCCCCTCCTGTGAAACGCTGCCATTACCTATTTGGGGATAATTAAAATAAACCGTCACGCTACTCAACAGCAAAACTATTTCTGCTCACAGGCGCTGAGCCGCCGTGCGCATGGCCTTTTTGGGAAATGAAAGATTTTCAACACACACACACACACACACACACACACACACACACACACACACACACACACACACACACACACACACACACACACACACACACACACACACACACACACACACACACACACACGTATTACTATACTTGTGAGGACAGACATTTTAGGAAGGCTATTTTATGAATGCCATTTTAACAATTTTGTGGATCGGCTATTTTCGGTAAGTGTTAATCAGACATGACTCCAACTCCAACCCCTAAACATAACTTCTAACTGCCTAATCCCTACCTGTATATTTCCCTAATTAACTCTTAAGAATATTTTTTTTTATTAACCATGAACTACCATTTCTCGTGTAAGGACCAGGAAAATGTGTCTCAATTCTCAAATTCTACTATACTTGCGGGGACATGTGGCCCTCAAAACACAAGTATAGTCTCACTCACACACACATCTTCTCCCCTCATCTCCTTCCAAAACACTCACATCTGTGCACATTTCTTCCAGTGAGCGCTGCCATGCATGCGGTGAAATAATCGCCGCTGACGCAATGCGGAGGGGTGGGGGGGAGGAAGTAGTGAGGGTGGGAGGGTTTCCTGTGGAGGCCCACACCCCGCCGCTTTGGCCTGTTTGGTCTCTCCACAACCACCTTCAATAACCCCCCCCCCCCCCCCCCCCCCACTGCCCCCTCCCTGCTTCACAAGACCCCTGGATCTCTGCCACACCCCGGGCCCACCCATCCTCCGAAACGTTGACTTAATGAGGAGACAAGTTCAAGACAGTGTGCGGGACTTAACTAGGGCTGTCACCATTATGACATTTTACTATAAAAATTACATTTCTGTTTGGTTTTTAGGCTTCGTAAACAAAAGTTGCACAGGGCGTGGGGCACCTAGGCTCCATTGCGGCCTGACAGGGTATCGCGGGTTCGAGTCCCGATCCCGACGACCTTTACTGCGCGTCACTCCCCGTCTCTCTCTCCCCATTGCGGCCTGACAGCGTATCGCGGGTTCGAGTCCCGATCCCGACGACCTTTACTGCGTGTCACTCCCCGTCTCTCTCTCCCCAAGTCTATATACTGCATACTATCAATAAAGGCCGAAAAAGCCAAAGAAATATATTTAAATTAAAAAAAAGAACTTGCACAGGGCAGATATGACAAATAACACATTTAATTATTTTATAATAATTAAATAGTGGAAATAGCCGTTCTACAAGCTCAAAACGCATTGCATCGGCTATTTCCGCCATTCCACCAAATAAAATAATTGCGATTATGTAATAATTGTGACAGGCCTATGCGGGACCTCTTTCTTTGATATTTGATATCAAAGATATCCTTTGTGAACATTTGGACCTTCCTGTTTGTACCACCTGTCACTAACCTTTGGGGTCTGCATCGGCCTGCTTTTAAAAGCAAAAATGTTGGCAAATCTTCTCTTATGGGGGTTTCTGGAACATCTTTTCAGATGGGGGTCCATATATACATTTGGGGGGCGGGGCTTTGACATGAAAATGTTAAGAGAACCACTGAACTACACTACCTGAACTCTAATGAGGGCTGCAATTCATGTGTCAATTATTTCCCCCCTGATTATTCAATGAATCTGTGTGTTTAATCTGGGCCACAAAGTGATGGTAAAATTACTTAAGGTCACTAATAAATGCTCAGTTATCTGAAGCCAAGCAGGCGCAGCAGTCAAAAGACTTTTCATTTTATCATATACAACAAAGGCAAGCATTCACATTTGGTTAAGTTGTAAATAGCGCTTATCATAAATATTTAGATACATCACTGAAGACATACAAACATTTAGTTCGATACATTTTATGTTGATCGATTAATTAGGAGCATTAGCCTGGCAGGATATGGAGGGCATTGCAGACCCCTGTGGTTTACGGCAGTGGTTCTCAATCTTTTCAGGCCGTGATCCCCCAAAATTATCATATTTGAACTGGGGACCCCCTACCCTGATAAGCACTTGAAATGTAGGAGTTGCGGTATTACATTTTGTTTGAGAAATATTAAGAAAATAGAAGATCTACAAGCTCACAACGCCTCACGTTGCGAGGCGATGTGAGCTTGTAGATCGGCTATTTTCACAATTGTTGCCTCTTTCTTATATTATGTGACAATTTGGCCAATGTTTGACCAGTATAGTTTGTTGATTACTTTTGATGCAGTAATGCGCTTTTTCTTTTGTCTTTCTTTTAATTTGAGGTATTAAAAAGTCCTTAAATTGTCACTTTAGTGTCATCTGGGAACCCAACCCCCCCCCAAAAAAAAAATCATGTGGGGACGCTCCTGGGGTCCCGACCCACCGGTTATGTACCAGAGGATGAAGATGACTGGACCACCTCACATCCTGACTGTGGAACACTAGTGTTTACACGCACAAATCTCCTTCTTTCATCCACTGACCCCAGAAAATCGGTCAAGTGATGACCTAAAATAAATATTATTTTAGAAGAAATGTGGCTTTTACCTTTAAAGGACAGGAAGAAGCCAGCAAGACATTTTTGGATATATATTTTTTTGAAAGCAGCACATGACCTGTGTGCGCACGCCGCAGCGCTTATGAATTCACTTAATGCTATGCGCTGTCTTTAGTCACGGTTAATGAGCTTGTTTTCTTGGTTCAAGAACATTGTGTCTTTATGAATCTTAATATGGACCCTGGAGAGCTCATCTCTCGGCCCACTTTACTACCGGTTGCGTTTTGCAATTTCCTGAATTACGGTATATAACACTCTCTCTCTTTCCACCACCTACAAACCACTTTGTTTTTCCCTTGGTGCTTCATTATGGTGGGGGGGGGGGGGGGGGGTGGCGGCAGTCTTTCATTAATGGTGTGGACAGTGTGTTCCTGCATCTCTTTAGCAACACCAAAGGAACATGAAAGCACATGACTGCTTTCAAAAGAGAACGAGACCCTAGCAAATTGACAATACTGAACAAATGAGTCACAGCGGAGTGACAGATCAGGACACTGATGGTCTTAAATTTTGAAAAAGGAACACATGTTCTTTTTTTCCAGTTCCTGAAAAGTAACAGTTTTGGACATATGAGGTTTCCACCACACAGCGACGAAATGCACCATTTATGTACCATTTGACCCATAACGGTTTAGAGCAGCCGAAGGTTTAAAACAGTGATTCTCAATGACTCCCAGTTTGATATGCATTAGGCCACAGACCCCCATTTGATACTATTTTATAGTCTGGCACCCTTTTCTACAATGACAAATCCTCAGTGTTTTATTGAACTCTGAGAGTGTACAAAGGGTCCGCTCCATTTTGACACCTTGTGGTCCCTGGACCCGACGTTGAGTACCAAGACTCCCTATTTCTTTGGTGTGTCACCCAGGTTGCGCCTAAACCCTAACATTAAACTTCACAAAAACTAAACCTAACCTTAACCTCACAAACACTATGCCTTAACCTAACCTTAACCCTAACCTCACAAACACTATGCCTAAACATAACAGAAATATTGCCTAAACCGAACCTCAAAACCCTGTCCACCTGGGCGAAACACTGAGATAAGAGACTCTCCTGTTGAGTACCAGTGGTTTAACCCATTTAGACCTGAGGCCGATTCTACAAACGCTGTCTAAATCCTAACCTAAGTCCTCAGAACAACTTATTTTTTTATTATGTTGCTATTATATCAATAATAACTAATAAGTGACACAGGTGTTGTCCTGGATTGAAAGGTATAACAACGTATAGGTTTAACAGGACTAAGCAACAGTTTGGTGCAGGGGGAAGTCGAGTTCTAAATTAAAGACGATTACCCAAATCGTCGTCATTAATGACATCAGCCTGTATGTTTTTAATCCAGTCATCTGAAAGGACATGGCTATCAAAGTAAGAATCTTAAAGTAGAATCTTATTTGGGTTGTCAACAAGTAGTACATCAAGTACGTCGTACATTAAAGGAATACATTTTTGTCTTTTCAGCCTCATCATGTATTTGTTATGATTCATACATGATTCATACGTGATCAGTGTGTCAATGCTCTCTCTCTGTATCGTCAAGGGAGCAAACTGAAAGCTCCACAGACAGCACAAACTACAGTCATTCTCCAATCTGCGACAAAGGGCCAACTATGGGTAAGTAGGTCGGGAGAGGCTTATTGTCGGTATCAGCCGATAACGCGCGGGTCTGTCCCCATTACAATGCGCTAGACCCCTGGGAGATGGATTGCTGAGGTGGAGCGCCACACCTACTGTACCATCAGCTCCCACCGCACGACTTGCCACATCCAAACCGTGCTACTCATACGCCAAGTTGGCGGATCGAACCCATGACATTGTGGTCCAAAACCGACTGAACTACCCGGACACAACTATGGGTAGGCATGTCACAATTACATCAAATTGAATGATCGCAATTATTTGAGCTAATCACAATTATTTTTGCATAACTGAAAAAAGTGTAAATTTTCAGAAGATGTACAAGCTCACATCGCGTTGTGTGCGACGCGATGTGAGCTTGTAGATTTGTTTGTTTTCGGAAAAAACAAGGACACCCTGAAGCCATCACAATGCTTTATACAGCATTTACTAGCGATGGACAAAAGTCACTTTTTTTTCCGAAGTCAACTGGTCAGTGGGCTGTCTGAAAGATTAGTCGTCTAACAGGTCTTAAGGAAGCACTGCTGTATATATTATGCTGCATGGCGTGGGTCTTCAACAGGCGGTCCTGAACCCCTAGGGGGTCCTGAAAGTTACTACCCAATCTTTGTATGCTAGAAGAAACCTTTTATTTTTTTTACGTTAAATGTCTGAGAATAAACATTAGCATGAATGCAATATATTAATAGAAAATATGTTTAAACAAACAAAAACAACACTGATGATAGTGCTATCAAACTAGCCCGGAAACCAGACGAATCTGCCACCGATTAAAAAATAATAGCCCTGGGGGCCTGTAACCGGCTCTTGGAAATTAATCTTCCACGCCGAAGTTCCAGACTAATATCTATGCACGCAGTGATATTAGTCTAGCCATGCCAGGCTATTATCAAACAAGGCTATGAAGCTGTTTGGGCCAAACTATTTGGGTCAGATTATATGAAAATTATATGCCTTTCCAGTCTCCATAGATAAATTAACCAATATTTAGGGCTGTCTCCTCATAATCAATTAATCACTAATCGGCAAAGACTTTATTCGTTGATTGGTCATTCTTGTATGCTTTTTTCCCGTACATCTCGTCAATTCTAGATATGCCCCTTTATTTCTGCCAGTCTATAACTTTCAATAGACATCACTGTGAAATCATTCATTAGAAATCAAAATTCAGTTCTGCTCTCTGGCTGGTCTCTAAATCAATAAGTCAACAATTTATTTTTTTCCAATTTCCTCTTATTGGCTTTTAGTTCTTAATCGAGGACAACCCTACCAATACATATCACATCATGGTGTATGGCCGTAGATTAGTGGGTAGAGAGGCTGTCTGGTAATCAAAAGGTCACCAGATCACAACCTGATCTATGTGATATATATGAAATATCCCTGAGCAAGACCCCAGTTATCTGGTCTAGTAAGTGTCTGTTAACTGTGGACTAACTGACAGTTATCTGGTTTAGTTGGTGTCTGTTAACTGTGGACTAACTGACAGTTATCTGGTTTAGTTGGTGTCTGTTAACTGTGGACTAACTGACAGTTATCTGGTTTAGTTGGTGTCTGTTAACTGTGGACTAACTGACAGTTATCTGGGTTAGGTAACTTGTTAACTCTTGACTATCTGACAGTTATCTGGGTTAGTGTCTGTTGACTCCCTTGGGTGCAACCAACGTTCACCTCAACAGTGTTTGTGGAGGGCATTCACGCACCATTTCCCCGTCCTGTTAAATTAGTTTGAGGTGACAAATAAGTAAATGTTAGTTGTGTGCCAATATCCTGCCCGTGGTTTGCTTTAGGGTGTGTACACTATTGACCGACTGTTTCAAGACCTGCACCTGCACACATGTAAATCCTGTCCTGGTTTGTCAGGGACTGTCCCGGTTTCAAGCTGGGTGTCCCAAGTCCTGACACATATCTGGACAACACTAAAATGTCCCGGTTTGCAACATTTACAAACAAATTGTCCCAGTTTTCACCACAATTAAAATATAATAATAATAATAATAACAATAGTATACTTGTTTTCAGAGCTTACATAGATGCTTATGAATTATTAACATACTATTATCCATGGCGTGTCACTAGGTGTACTAAATGCTGATACAATTGTCCCCCAACCTGATGAAAATGGTGCATGCTTAGTGCTTACGTGCGCATACACGTGGAACGTGCATGAACGTGCGCTTCATGAATTAACCACTTTCAACCTGGTGCCTATATTCTGCACATATCATAGGCTTTTTAAACGTTTTTCATCTTGTAATAGCACATCTACACGCTCACACAACACGTCACATCAGCCTTGTAGATCTGCAATTTTTGCCGCACGACACCATCATACAACAAAGTATATACAGAAATAGGGCTTAAGTGGTTAACACTATTGCCGCCAAGCCGTTAAATCCAACCGTTAACCGCCAATCCCGTAGTCCTACGGGGCGGGTGTTTTCCCATGTTAAATCGTGCAGGTGCAGATTCCGGATTTTTTTTGCACTTCCGGTTTCGAAGGGGGCGGACCGGAAACGAAATAATACTGTTTCCGTTTTTTGTCCCGCCTCCGTTTCCTGTCTAGCGATCAACTTTGGACGCCATTATCTCGGCTTGTTGTTTTGCTCTCCGCATCCCCCATTGTAGCGTTTTGCTCTCGTTCTCCAAAATGGAGGGTCGGATCGCGGCACGGTTTTCAGCGTTTTGTTCCGTCGGGTCCCGTGTTTGTGTCGAACCAAATGAACGCGGATTTTAAACGGATTTAGCGGGGCCTATGGCCGAATCAAAAAAACAAAAAAGGTAAGAAAAAGCTTGGCACTACGATGGACGTTCTGAGATTAGCCGTTGGCGGGGGATGTGTTAAGGGTCCCGGTTTGGGGCTTTGAAAATGGCCACCCTACGTATTTGTAGTCCATATATTTAGAAAGGAAAGGAACCGGAGACTCTCAGTCAGACCTTAGAGCCTAGTTACCTTGAAGCAGTTAATTGTTTTTGCATGCCATTTACATGACCATTTGCCTTGTCGTTTGTTAACTAGGGCTCATGACAGAGCAACTGATAAATGCCTAACTTAATGTAAATAGTAATTGTTATGCAAAGTGAGTGGGTGGTTGCTGTCTACTATCTAAATACACACTGCATGTGTAGTAGATTACACGTACTATTGTTGTTACTATTGTTACTGTGTACCTTGACACCCCCCCTCTCTTTCTCTCTCTCTTTCACCCTACCACAGTCAAGGCAGGTGGCCGCTTTGCTCTATCCACCTGTTTCCGCGGGAATTTACTGGGGCACAGGCCTGGAGGGGGACATATCCGGTGGAGGCACGCATATGTATAGCTAGCTATGCCTAAATCTAACCTTAACCCTGACCTCAGTAAAACTATGCCTAAACCTAACCCCAACCTCAGTAAAACTATGCCTGCCAGGGAGCCAATCAGACACGTAAGGCGGGTCTATATCCTATAACGTTGTCGTTGGTGGGATTCATAATCACGCGGAACGGATGCCCACTCCGCTGGAAACTTGGGGATATGTAAAGTGTTCTGAGACGACTTGTCGTGATATGGTACTATAATAAAAACTGGACTGCATAGAGGGACACACCATGGGCCAAGGTCGATACAGATATCAACGTTTAAAATAAGAATTTGGCCGACAGCCGATGCCAATGTTTCGTGCCAATTAATTCCTTCTTTTGTGCCAGGGAAACAAATAAATCTTCATGCTATAAAAAAATAATTGTTTAAACGTATCTTTTTAGCCCTTCCTCACAGTCACACAATGTTGTAATGAGCACAAATTCAATCATATACAACAGATAAGCATTGGCCCCTGGCATCGGTGAAAGTCATCTTATTTCCTGATTATCTGGGTTAGTCAACAAGGCAACTATCAGCCGATACCAATGCACAGCTAATTAATCAGTGCATCCCTAATTGAATCCCTAATTGACATACAGTGACAGGGACAGTGTGAATGAGAGCAGCCAATACACAGAAATGTGTGTATCGTGTAGACAGCCACCCAGCAACAATACACAAGTTCGGATGACCTGAAAGCGGTGGGGGGCAACATTCCCCCCCACCCATTCCTGTGAGTTTGGAACACTGATCATCAGGGGGGAGTTTGGGATGTAGAGCAGTGGTTACATTTTCATGTCAAGGACTCCCAACCCAAATGAAGATGTGTTTGGCCACGGACCCCCATCTGAAAAGATTTTGTCCCCATAACAGAGGATTTTATATAAAACCTTTCAGAATGAATCCCATTATTATTTTATTCTATAGATATGTAATACAGAGAGATGGAACTGTTTGAATCGATACTGCTAGAAGTGGTTCCTGCCAGTGGTGTAGTAACTAAGTACATTTACTCAAGTACTGTACAATGGTGAGGTACTTTTACTTTACTGGAGTATTTCCAATTTTCTGTACTTTCACTTCAACTCCACTACACCTCAGAGGCAAATATTGTACTTTAACTCCAAAACAATTATTTTGAAAACTTTAGTTACTAGTTACTTTGTAGATTTTGATTATTATCACAAAACATAGATTAACGATATATATATACATATATACACATTTGAAAACTTGAAATGGGCCATTCTGCATGATGAGTACTTTTACTTTTGGTACTTTAAGTACATTGTGATGCCAATACGTTTGTACTTTTACTCAAGTACATTTTGAATACAGGACTTTCACTTGTAACAGAGTATTTCTACAGTGCAGTAGGCTATTGATACTTGATAGATACTAGTAAAATAGTTGAGTACGTTTTCCACCACTGCTTGTAGGCGAAGAAACCAGTCTCAGTGCCAGCGTTGATTCATCCATGCACAACCCACGGACACACACACACACACTCACATCAAAATATCCGCGCACACCTACAGTGAGATGAACTAAAGCCCCATACTCACCTCCTCACATCGAAAGGCATGATGTTTGCTAATGTAAAGCTATTGTCTAATCAACAGAATGAGCCTCAGCTGTGTTTGTTTCATCTACCGGGTGTTCATCATCAGTATTCAGTACCGGGTTGACGTCAGCTTAGGACGCTTTGCACGCGCTGATTGGCTGGATTTGGTTTCCTGTCAAACGTGATTCTGTTTCCTCTGTTCACCCAATCACCTAGCCCTGATACATGACTGACAGTCATGGATGAACTTCAACATGG